>NC_064575.1:48592403-48895434 GCF_937001465.1 Orcinus orca
AAGAAAGTATATTCTGTTGTTTTTGGATGGAATGTCCTATAAATATCAGTGAAGTCCATCTTGTTTAATGTGTCATTTAAAGCTTGTGTTTCCTAATTGATTTTCATTTTGGATGATCTGTTCATTGGTGAAAGTGGGGTGTTAAAGTCTTCTACTATGATTGTGTTACTGTCGATTCCCCCTTTTATGGCTTTTAGCATTTGCCTTATGTATTGAGGTGCTCCTATGTTGGGTGCATAAATATTTACAGTTGTTATATCTTCTTGGGTTGATCCCTTGATCATTATGTCATGTCCTTCTTTGTCTCTTGTAATAGTGTTTATTTTAAGCTCTATTTTGTCTGATATGAGAATTGCTACTCCAGCTTTCTTTTGATTTCCATTTGCATGGAATATCTTTTTCCATCCCCTCACTTTCAGTCTGTACTTGTCCCTAGGTCCGAAGTGAGTCTCTTGTAGACAGCATATATATGGGTCTTGTTTCTGTATCCATTCAGCCAGTCTATGTCTTTTGTTTGCAGTATTTAATCCATTTGCATTTAAGGTAATATCAATATGTATGTTCCTATTACCATTTTCTTAATTGTTTTGGGTTTGGTTTTGTAGCTCTTTTCCTTGTCTTGTGTTTGCTGGCTAGAGAAGTTCCTTTAGCATTTGTTGTAAAGGTGGTGTGATGGTGCTGAATTCTCTTAGCTTTTGCTTGTCTGTAAAGGTTTTAATTTCTCTGTCGAATCTGAATGAGATCCTTGCTGGGTAGATTAACCTTGGTTGTAGGTCTTTCCCTTTCATCACTTTAAGTAGGTCCTGCCACTCCCATCTGGCTTGCAGAGTTTCTGCTGAAAGATCAGCTGTTAACTTTATGGGGATTCCCTTATATGCTATTTGTTGCTTTTCCCTTGCTGCTTTTAATATTTTTTCTTTGTATTTAATTTTTGATAGTTTGATTATTATGTGTCTTGGCTTGTTTCTCTTTGGATTTATCCTGTATGGGATTCTCAATGCTTCCTGCAATTGATTAATTATTTCCTTTCCCAATTTTAGAAGGTTTCAACTATAATATCTTCAAATATTTTCTCATTCCCTTTCTTTTTCTCTTCTTCTTCTGGGACCCCTGTAATTCGAATGTTGGTGCATTTATTGTTTTCCCAGAGGTCTCTGAGAGTGTCCTCAATTCTTTTCATTCTTTTTTCTTTATTCTCCTCTGCAGTAGTTATTTCTACTATTTTATCTTCCAGGTCATTTATCTGTTCTTCTGCCTCAGTTTTCTGTTATTGATGCCTTCTACAGAATTTTTAATTTCATTTATTGTGTTGTTCATCATTGTTTGTTGGCTCTTTAGTTCTTCTAGGTCCTTGTTAAACATTTCTTGTATTTTCTCCATTCTATTTCCAAGATTTTGTATCATCTTTACTACCGTTACTCTGAATTCTTTTTCAGGTACACTCCCTATTTCCTCTTCATTTGTTTGGTCTGGTGGGTTTTTACCTTGCTCCTTCATCTGCTGTGTGTTTCTCTGTCTTCTCATTTTGCTTAACTTACTGTGTTTGGGGTCTCCTTTTTGCAGGCTGCAGGTTCGTAGTTCCTGCTGTTTTTGGTGTCTGCCCCCAATGGCTAAGGTAGGTTCAGTGGGTTGTGTAGGCTTCCTGGTGGATGGGAGTGGTGCCTGTGTTCTGGTGGATGAGGCTGCATCTTGTCTTTCTGATGGGCAAGACCGTGTCCAGTGGTGTGTTTTGGGGTGTCTGTGACCTTATTGTGATTTTAGGCAACCTCTCAGCTAGTGGGTGGGGTTGTGTTCCTGTCTTGCTAATTGTTTGGCATAGGATGTCCAGCACTGTAGCTTGCTGCTCGTTGAGTGGAGCTGGGTCTTAGCATTGAGATGGAGATCTCTGGGAGAGCTTTTGCCGTTTAATATTACATGGAGCTGGGAGGTCTGTGGTGGACCACTGTCCTGAACTCCGAGTGGCTCTCCCCCATCAGAGGCACAGTTCTGACACCCGGCCAGAGCACCAAGACCCTGTCAACCACATGGCTCAGAAGAAAAGGGAGAAAAAAATAAAGAAAGAAAGAAAAAAATAAAATAAAGTTATTAAAATTATAATTTTTTTTTAATTTAAAGTAATAAAAAAAGAAAAAAGAAAGAAAGAAAGAAGAGAGAACCACACCAAAAAACAAATCCACCAATGATAACAAGGGCTAAAAACTATAGTTAAAAAAAGAAAAAAGACACACAGAGCTCTAGGACAAATGGTAAAAGCAAAGCTATACAGAAAAAATCACACAAAGAAGCATACACATACAGACTCACAAAAAGAGAAAAAGGAAAAAAATATATATATATCGTTGCTCCCGAAGTCCACCACCTGAATTTTGGGATGATTCATTGTCTATTCAGGTATTCCACAGACGCAGGTACATCAGCTTGTTTGTGGAGGTTAATCTGCTGCTCCTGAGGCTGCTGGGATAGATTTCCCTTTCTCTTCTTTGTTCGCACAGCTCCTGGGGCTCAGCTTTGGATTTGTCCCCGCCTCTGCATTTAGGTTGCCTGAGGGCATCTGTTCTTCACTCAGGACGGGGTTAAAGGAGCAGCTGATTAGGGGGCTCTGGCTCACTCAGGCCAGGGAGAGGGAGGGATATGGAATGAGGGGCTAGCCTGCAGTGGCAGAGGCCGGTGTGACGTTGCATCAACCTGAGGCGCGCCATGTGTTCTCTTGAGGAAGTTGTCCCTGGATCACGGGACCCTGGCAGTGGCGGGCTGCACAGGCTCCCAGCAGGGGAGGTGTGGACAGTGGCCTGTGCTTGCACACAGGCTTCGTGGTGGCTGCAGCAGCAGCCTTAGCATTTCATGGCCGTCTCTGGGGTCCGCAGTGATAGCCGCTGCTTGTGCCCGTCTCTAGAGCTCATTTAGGCGGTGACCCCAATCCCCTCTTCTTGCACACCCCCAAACAATGGTCTCTTGCCTCTTAGGCAGGTCCAGACTTTTTCCTGGACTCCCGCCCAGCTAGCTGTGGTGCACTAGCCCCCTTCAGGCTGTGTTCATGCAGCCAACCCCAGTCCTCTCCCTGGGATCTGACCTCTGAAGCCCGAGCCTCAGCTCCCAGCCCTCACCCGCCCTGGGTGGTGAGTGCTGGTCAGCACCGATCCTCTGTGTGGGCGTCTCTCCTGTTTGCCCTCTGCACCCCTATTGCTGCGCTCTCCTCTGTGGCTCCGAAGCTTCCCCCCACCCCGCCACGCCCTGTCTCCACCAGTGAAGGGGCTTCCTAGTATGTGGAAACCTTTCCTCCTTCACAGCTCCCTCCCAGAGGGGCAGGTCCCATCCTTATTCTTTTGTCTCTGTTTTTTCTTTTTTTCGTTTGCCCTACCTAGGTACGTGGGGAGTTTCTTGCCTTTTGGGAAGTCTGAGGTCTTCTGCCAGCGTTCAGTAGGTGTTCTGTAGTAGTTGTTCCACATGTAGATGTATTTCTGATGTATTTGTGGGGAGGAAGGTGATCTCCATGTCTTACTCTTCCACCATCTTGAAGGTCTCTCTTGCCATTGGCTCTTGGGAGAGAATGCGGAAGCAGCTGCGACTCCAAAGGCAGCCCTAGGCTGGCTCAAACGGTTCCTGGTGTGGAATCTGAGACCCGCATGCACCCAGGCCCAGCCCAACCTCGCTCAGGTGAGAGGGAGGAGGTCTCGCCCCCAGGTACCTGGCTTCTGAGCCACAGACTTGGCCTCTCCAATATACTTAATTATTTTGTAGACATACACAGATCTGCTTCAGGACTGTCTGTTCTGTTCCACTGATCTTAGCTGATATGTTTAAGAAAGATTGACAACTATATTTTAAAAATCTAATCCTATCTAACCAGGAAATTGATTTAATCGGAACACTGCATTCCATAAATGATTTGATTGAGCATGTTTTTTTCTCAAGATGAAAGAGTCCCCAGCAGCATGGTTATTTTTTGCACTTAAATCCAATTTAGCACCCTTTTCAAGTTAGGTTTGAAACTGGAGGAACTCACGTTTCTGAAAGGTAAGCTGCTGTAATGGTGCGATATTCCGTAAAACACAAAACACAACCCTGCTCTTTCACTTGTTCACTTGTCCCCATTTCATCCTATTTGCACTGTGTGAATTCTTCCTTAACTGCTTTCCACGTGTTCTTAACTGCATCCTCTTCTTGACGAGGTTCTCCACACTATTAGTTTGCTCTCAGATTCCCCTGAGTTTGCTGTCTGTCCGTCACTTGTGACCCTGTGAATTGCGGTCAGCCTAGTGTCTTCCAGGTGACTTGCCTTGAGTGGTGGCTGCTCATTTCATGCGCTGCTGCTGCCCGGTTGATGCCACCAGTGCCACAGCCCGTTCCCATTAGGGCTGCTTTCAGTGATGTTGGCTTTCCAATTGACTGTGAAACGGTCTATGTCTGCTTAGATCTTCTGTTTATCCAACTCCTCTTCCATTTGATTCCATGTTCAGTGCCCATTCCTTCCCCAGTTTTCCCTGGTAGATAGATTTTTTTCCCCAGAAATGATCCTTCCTTCTTTGTTCCCTTCCACAGGACTTCTATGACAGACATTTGCATTACTTTCATTTCCAAAACAAAATTATTTGATGACTGTCTATGATTAGAAAAATAATTCTAGAAAATCTCATTTTAGTTTGCTATATCAAATCTTTCCTGGGACTTCTAGATCTAATATGTTGCATTTCCCTACTTGAAAGGGAATTATTATCATTTCCAGATGGATTTGTTTATGAGCATTTAAGTAATTTCTTTAGTTTCCTAAATCAGCATGCCCATTCATAATTCCTAAATTCAGATTAAACCAGTATTTCTGGTACTTCAAGTATTTCCTAAATGTGGTTCCCTGATTCACTGTTCCGCTGAATGCTCACAGGTTGTTGTGAAGAAAGACTTAACCGCTCAAACTCATTCCAACCCCCAGGTCTTTGCATCAGCTGTTCCCTTTGGCTGGAGTTTTCTTTCCCAGATCTTCACGGAGCCAGCTCTTACCATTCAGGTTTCAGTCAAACTCTACTTTCTTGGAGAGGTATTTTTCTAGCCAATGAGCCCCTCACCATTCTTTCACACTCATTCGATTTTATTTTTTCACAGCATATGTCACTGTCTGGGGTTATCTTTGTTCACTTGGTCATCACCTGTCCTTCAACTAGAATGTAAGTTCAGAAGGACAGAGGCCTTATCTGTCAAGTTCATTGCTCTATCTTCACCACATACGTAGTATGTTGTCTAGCAGTGGATTGATAGATGCTTGCTGAATGCACGGATAAAACATTTTGGAAATGGGTAAAGCTAAGCAGGTTTCTCTAGACTGTATAGCATTTTCTAAATATATTTAGCTAGATAGATCGATAGATAATTGGGGGAACTCAGAAGGGATGGAATATGCCCAGATTAACCTGGGGTGTAATGATTTACTGCACCTATACAAGGACATATGGATGGCAGGTACGTAATTTCCTTTTTAGCTTTGCAGTAATTAATGGTCCCTATACTTTTAAGACTGTATTATAGAATAGGCTTAACCAGAGGGTGCAGGAGAGCCCTCCCTCCCCTGTCCTCTCTCTGTGTCCCCCTCATTTATTGCCATCCAATGCAACTCACCCCTCTTGAGTAGGTTTTTGAGCCAGTCCAGGTCAAAGGTAAGCTTCTTGCACGTCCGATTACCTATGTTACTTTGACTCAGGAGATGATTTTGAGATAATTATTTGTAACCATTGAAGCAGAGCTGGTTTCTCATGACACACGGCATGAGCCCTAACGACTCTGTTCCTGAGGCTGCTTTCCTGAGGAGAAGCCTGTGGGCAGGGCAGGCACTCGGTGCTTCAGGGCTCCTGTCTGGCACAGAAGACAGAATGCAACGCAGTCCTACCTTTCTGTTTCACTGTTGGCTTTGTTTTCATTTTCAGTGGTTGACTGTTTCACGGATACTACAATAGCGTGTGTATTTGAAATAGAAATACGTAAACTGTGGTGCCGGTACCGTGCTGTCAGGCTTCCTAGATGTGGGTAGCGAAGCAGGAGTAAATGAATTAGTGTGCTCATTTTCTGCTCAACTTAATGCTTTAATCTTCAGGCGACAGCCTGGGCTTGGTCATTCCAGATGACATGTCTATGTGGACAAATCTACAGACCCCACCATGTGTATAATCAGAAGTATTACGGATTTTATTTTTTCATAGAGAATGACTAACTTACATTTCACATTTGGGGCCAAAGCTTTATTGTCTGTTTGTTTTCTGATTTTATCTATTAAAATTGGAGGATGTTTTGCATCATGTTTAATAATTTTGCATCCTATTCATGAATAAGATTGGTCTATAATTTACTTCATTGTACTGTCCCTGTCTTTTTTTTTTGGCATCAGTGTAACACCTTGATAAATGAGGTGGGTAAGTCTGAGGATGCTCTATTCCTTTTAATTGGGTGAAACTCACCTGTAAAACCCATTGAGTCTGGTGGATTAGTTTGTGTGTGTGTGAGAAGGGGAGTACTTTCTGAGTCTTGATTGAATTTCTTAATATTTATTGATATTTCCAGGTTTTCTATTTCTTCTTGAGTCACTTTTGGTGATTTTTTCTTTTTCTAGAAAATTAATCCTTTGATCACCCTAAGTATAATTTTTAAAACTTGTGATACAGTCTTTCCACAAATTAACCTGGAGTGGAGGTTTTATTTCAGTTTCTGATTTTGTTGACATTTTTAGCACTATATTCCTTCCTATGTTTTGGAATTTGGGTTTGCTGACTTATTTTGAGTAGGGTGTTTTAAAATTCAGTTTGTATTATTATTTGTATTGTTTTCTCTCCCTCTGGGTTCAGTTCTCTCTCTCAGAGGTTTTATGATTGCTTTCACTTGGCCTGCAACACTGCCAGTGGAGACCCAGGTTTTATTATGTTGTATCAGCCACCCTTGCTAGCGGTAATAACGAGGATCACATATTCTGTTACAAAGCCAGCACAGGTGGCTTGATTCAGTGCCTGGTTCTGATTCATGTCTTTGTCCGTTTCTCCTCCACAGGCTCAAATGTTTGATAAAGCTTTACCTCTTGGCATCTTTCTTTTGTGTTCAGCCTCCTCCGCCGAGCTCAACCCTCTTGCTTGCTTCCACACAGTTAGCCTGGCTTAGGTCTCCCTATTTCCAGTGAAGCAATTTTAGATTCTGTCTGCCTACAGGGACAGAATGCCAAGCAGTCATGGCTGGCTTCTGTATCTGGAGCCCTGCAGGTCCCCTGGCTTCAGACCCACTCACTGCCTTGTGATTCTAATCCCTTTCTAGTCCACAGAGGTATTTATCTGGTTTTTGGAGCCAAATTACAACCGTTTGCTTTTCCCTTTTTGTATTTCATCTCTAATTGCCACATGTTTGGAACAGAGGAGGCTCATGAAGATGTTGACCAGAAGTCAACATGGTCTGGTCAACATGTTGACCAGAAGTCTCATAGTTAACTTTTAAGCATGACTTTATTTCTAGTCCTGATTTCTTGTCCATAGCTCTGTATGGTTCTGACCTTTGAAGAACACATTAAAGCTTAATCTTTTTTTAATGTGCTCATTGTTTATACTCATCATTGAGAGAAATGGAGTTAACGTTATCCATTATACATAGTTGAGAGTAAACTTCCTTAATGAGTTTATGTGACTAAATTGTAAATGTCAAAGTAATTAATTGGAAATTTGTTTTAATTGTGTATTGATCACAAAAACTAGTATCTTTCTCTGTAAGGGACTGAACTAGCTTGATTCTGAATCACATTTTATTACTAAATAGAAACAAATCAACTGTGGATTTGTTGACTCTCTACCATATTTCAAGCCCTGTGAGAAATACATGTGAAGGATGCAGACTGCCACTAGGAGAGCATAGTGTTTCCTGGCTGAGGGATGGGGATGGAAGGCATCCTCCTTCCCTCTCCCCAGTAGAAGTGCATCAAATCAGGGACGGGAGCCTTTTTATTTTCAGACTGTGCACGCTCTTTCCCTTTCCCAGCCCCCTTCCACCAGGGGAGGGTAGTATTCTTTGCCCCCCAACTGCTTGAGAATACCATCAGAGAGAGCCATTTTTACTAGGAACAGACACCATTTCAACAGGACATTTTGATAACAGTTAAACATGTAATTAAATGCTAAGATGAATGATTAGGAAACTAGATGGATGGAGCCTGCACTTGATCCCTGGCAATGCATTAAGCCCTTTCCTCATGCTTGCTGTTCCATCAATGCTGTGGACAGTCGTTAATGTTCGTTTTTAGATACATGGAAATGGGAGATCAAAGAGCCCAAGCAGCTTGCTGAAAGTTCCTGGTGAGTGAGAAAGGTAGACTTCAAATCCCGCCCTTCTACCTCTAGAGCCAATGATCTTAACTACTCTGTTGCAAGACGAGGAACAAAGACAACGTTGAAACATGCTGTACCTCATCGCAGTTTACTGGAGGAAACATATGGAGATTAAAATTCATAAATTGTTAGAGTATGGAGTTGAAAGAGATGAAACAATGCTCCTTTGACAAGCCAGTTAGTTCTTTCTTTGATCTTTAAACAATGCTACCCTTAAATTTGTCTACAACAGCAGGAAAAATTGATATCTGCCCTTTGTCATCCACTCCCCATTCTTGGTGGTTTTTATACCTTCTCTACAGAGATTATGCTCAAGTGTGATGTCAGGATATGCCTTCTGTTCCCAGCGTAAGCTCTCATTTCTACCTGAAACATGCCAGACTTTTGATGCTTTTCTCTAAGGCTGTATCCTGGACTCTCTCCCTATATTCTAGGCCCTCCTGAGGAGAGAGCTGTTGTGCAGCCCATCTTGCCAGCTCTGTAAATGCAATTGACAGTGGAATCGTTCATTCCGTTAGCCACTTCCGGGACAAAACTCACCTCTGGTACGTGGGGCAGCATCAGTTCAAACACCTGAATTCATTTTCACCCGGTGCTACCTGGTTACCTAGTAACTGCAGAGTTATTTAGAGAGGGCTGCATGTTTGTGACTGCCTGAGCTCTAACTTTTTTCTTCCCCTTTGCAACCTATTACTGAAATGAAAATGTAAGTTAGCTATTTCATGGTATATGGATGTTTTCAAATGGAGTAAGTTCATGCTGTTTTAAATTAGGCTCACCAAACAACATTTTTAGAATATTTGTCGTATTTCTAAATAACATGTGCTTGTGATCGATACTCCCTCTAATTCAAACTGGCAGCACCTAGTACCCTAAACCTGTGCCTGCTGCAGTGGGCTGTGCGAAATCCACTTACGCGCTCCAGCTTCCCAACTGAGTCTTTCCTGGAGAGAATTGTTTGCAGCGATTGAGGTCATCTTAAAATAATTACGGCGTAATCAGTCATGGCAACCATTTACGGTGTTCATTGCTCAGTGCCAGGGACCATGACAGTGATGAACGTGTTATTTCATCTCATTTAATTCTCAGAATACACTCTGAAGGTTTGTATTATTATTCCAACTTTACAGCTAGGGAAACAAGGTTTAGAGAGGTTAAAGAACTTACCCACGTCAAGCTGATCAGGATAAATTGTTGAATAAACTTCATTAGACTATGTGTTAAGGCAAAAAGTAGCAGATGAATTTTTAGCACAGTCAAGTAACAGGCAATGCATTAGAGAAAAGCACTCAAAAGTAGGCTGGGCACTATTTCTTATGAAGCAGGCAGAGGGATATGATGGAAATAACCCTTGGCTCTGGGTCAGAAGCTCTGGGTTTGATTTTCAGACTCTGCTGCTTGGGCGGATCACTTTACTTCCCTGTGTATAAAAACAGAGTGTTGACCATAATCTTGCTCTAGTAGAGTATGAATGTCGGAGCCTGAAAAGAAATCCGGGGTCAAGTAGGTTTCTTAATTTGTGTAATTCTAGGCAATTAAAGAGACTAAGTTCTGGGAACTATCAGGAAGGTTGTTGTAGTTTCTCTATAATACAACAAAAAAGTTATGGCATCTGTATGTTACAAGTTTGATTGCCACATCTCCCAAATCCAGTGGAATTGGAGAAAGTTCAGAAGGAACTATCAAAATGGTATGAGACTGTTATAATGAGTGTAGCAATCTGTATACCCTGCAAAGAAAAATAAATAGCTCATTTAGAAATGTCTAGTTTTTATGTATTATGTACTTGAGAAGGTAACCTTAGGGCAGATAAAGGGAAATAACCATGTGGGGTTGATAGACTTATGGAATTTTCTACCCATGGATGCAAAAAATGAAAATAACTTGGAGAAAATGTAATCGAATGAAGAGATGATGGTCCATCATGGATTATTAAAGGAAACCACAAGAGGTGGAGCTCACCACAAAGGATGATATTGGGAGTGATCATATTATTATGCCCTCCCACTGTATGCCCCTAGGTTCCAGGGGAAGTCGATGCAGCACGAAGGCAAATTTTAAAATCATAAGAAGTTCTTTTTAGTATGGCATATTTCCTTAATAATAAATGTTACTAGTAATATAATTAAAATTTTTTGTTTTCGATCCAGTCAAAGAAAAAACATGATAATGGAAATTTATAGTACAAAAATATATTAGTATCATAGGACTACATCACTGAATCATGGCCAAGATAAGCCCATTTTTCCTTTTAGAATCATAGAGTCTTGGGGTTTACATTGCCTTTTGGAGACTACCCAGCTCAGTGCCCCACTCCCACTCTCACCGCAGGCCAGGTATCCATTCTTTACCTGACAGATGTCCCTTCTGCTTCTGCTGGAACACTTTCAGTATTGGCAGCTTACTCCTCTGGGGGATTCTATTCCCTTGTTGGAACACTCAGATCTTTTCTTCTACTGAGCTGAAACCTATCTGCATATGCCCTCCGCTCACTGGCCTGGTTTTACCTTGTGGGCAAGTTTGCTCTCCTTGTAGATGAAGCCTTTAGCCCTTTGAAGCCTTCTCTTCCTCAGGGCGACATATTCAGTTGCTCTTCAAACATAAAATCCCGACAGCTCTTCTCTGACCACAGTCCTTTCTCTAGACCTGCTTAGGTATCTAGGTGGGGAAAAAAGGAGGAAAATGGTTTGATTAACTAGAATAAAGTGTGAGTATTTTACATCACGTAATCAGAATCCGGTATTTTTAGCAACAAACCCTAAAGTTTTGTTAACCTTTTTCATAGCTGAGACACACTGTTGGCTCAATATGAATAGGCCCACCTGAATGTTCTGGTTGTCCCCAAATGAATCACAATCAACCCACCACCTCAAAGTGCAGTATACACCTTCATATTAATCCTGCTGAATTATCTTATAAACTGTCATTTCTGCTTCAGGATATTTTTGGATCCTGATGATTTGACCCAACATATTAATGATTCATCTTATATTCTTATCATCTTAAAATTCCTAAGCATGTTTTTAAGGTATTGATGGAAATGTTGAACATGATTGTACCAGATTGTACCAGTTAAGCAAGTGCTAACATTAAGAATTCAGTGAGAAATATGTGACTTATATTGATGCTTCTGTTTCTCTTTATCTTGCTCTAATTTTATAGCCTATTTAAATATACTGTTTGTGCTAATAAATACAAGTTAAATTAATAAATACTTGTTTTTTTTAAATTTATTAGTTTATTTATTTTTGGCTGCATTGGGTCTTTGTTGCTGCGCGTGGGCTTTCTCTAGTTGCGCGGGCAGGGGCTACTCTTTGTTGCAATGTGATGGCTTTTCATTGCGGTGGCTTCTCTTGTTGTGGAGCATGGGCTCTAAGCATGCGGGCTTCAGTAGTTGAGGTGCATGGGCTCAGTAGTTGTGGCTCACGGCGGGCTCTAGGGCATGCAGGCTTCAGTAGTTGTGGCACACGGGCTTAGTTGCTCTGCAGCATGTGGGATCTTCCCAGACCAGGGCTCGAACCCATGTCCCCTGCATTGGCAGGCAGATTCTTAACCACTGCGCCACCAGGGAAGTCCAAATGCTTGTTTTTATTAGCATTTTTGTTTCTTCAGAAAGAGGACAATTCAGGAGAAAGGGTCCATCTTCCCCCCTCCCTCCCTCCCTTCCTTCCTTCCTCCCTGCCTTTCTTCCTTTCTTTCCCCAAGGTATATGATTAACTCTTCAAACCACATGGCTACAACCAACATTTAACTGATGAGAATATAATCTCATGAGAAGTCAGAATACTTAGGGGACCATAGATAACCTCATAAGTGTTGACCTTAAGAAATCTAGGCCCACAATGTTGTAATAATGCCACAATATCCATTTATGGAGAAAGTGAATGTTCTTTTAACATGATGTTCTTTTTTTTTTAATTAATTGCATTTTGGAGAGAGAAAAGCTAAACTATTCATTATCCTTTTGTGGCCTCTGTTAAGTTCTGAAAATTACCTTGTATTCTCACTATGTTCTTTTTCCGATAGGTGCTCCTCATGAGCCCTCGGACGCTAGGGCCCAGTTTTATTCCTTTCTGTTTAGCAGGTCTGCCTTTACCAAACATTATGCCATTCAAGGGGCTCCTACTCCTTACCCCTGAAGTTCACTGTAAAGAGGGCAGAGGATAATGTTTCTGTGCTGTGCAAAGTGTGGCCATACTTCAAGTTATCTTTGGACTTGGAAGAAATCACTTCCCGACAATTCCTTTTGCGTTGTGATGCACGAACGTCATAAGGTTAACCCGCTCTTTAGCTTTTAATGGCTTTTGATTCTTGTGAAACTAAAATTGTCACTTCTCTTTTTCATGTAGACGTGTTATTTGCCTGTGAATACTGAAATTAAGCTGCGATTTGTTATATTTTAAATGGAAAGGGAGAGTTTTTCAGTTTGGGTAAATATCTATAACATATACTTTTCCTGGGATCTTATAGCATTTATATTAGTTATAATGCTAGTTAAGATGTCTATTCTGTTTTTTTCCTAGGACATGTAAACTCCAATAAAAAATAAGACAAAATCAGGATTAATGGGCAAAATAGTATTCTTCTGCACAAGGATGCAAGAATATAAAATGTTCGATATTTGCAACGTCTTCCTCCTAAAACAAAATATACCAATGGAAGTTTGGCTTCTCCCTAGAGTCTTAACACAGAGATTATTAACTGCAATGACCTAGCTGATAGAATGTGAGGTCAAGTATGATGAGAGGACTAAGGACCAGGAAGTACTCCGCTTGGACAGCAAGGCTGTGGCTCATGCAGACATGGAGCCTTTCAAAGTAAGCTTGGCTCCTTGACACTCTGTCCTGAAGCTAAAAACTAGATCGTTGAAAAGTCCTCTACTGGGAATTCCCTGGCAGTCCAGGGGTTAGGACTCTGTGCTTCTACTGCAGGGGACACAGGTTTGATCCCTGATTGGAGAGTTAATATCCCACAAGCTGCATGGCGAGGCCAAAAAAAAAAACAAACAAAAGAAAGAAAGAAAAGAAAAGTCCTCTCTTCAGGGTATCTGTAACATTATTTGACTGTCTTTTGTTTAAGCTATAATTTATGCATCAAAATTAAAGCTGTCTTCAAGTGCTGACATCATAGGAAGCCATGCAGCTACCCCAGAGTTCACTGCCAAGTCTTGGGACACGGGATGGTTAATTCTGATTCCTTCTTACCACTGTGGTCCAGGGACATGTTAGGCAGGAGCCAATGAATAACTTGAATGTTTGAGGTAGAAATATTTCAGGTAGCTTTTCTTTAAATTACACAGGCTCTCATGGCTGGGTAGTACTTCCAAAGCCTCCTTCCCACTTCTGAGCTTACCTCGTCTTAGCAACATCCATGATGACATCAAGCCCCATGCACATCAGAACATGGGGACACATTTTGTCTCAACTTTGTCATGTGAACCTGAGCAACATGACACAAGCCTGGGTTCACATCTTGACCTGGGTTTACTTTCTCTTTTCTTCCTCTGCCTTTCTGAAAGCTTCTTTGCCATACACTTCCCTTCTAATCTGTTCACTACTTCACCTTCTCTTTTGTGCTAGTCACCATTTTGCTTCCCTCTCTTCCTCTGTCCTCTCCTCTCCCCCTCTCCTTCCTTCTTTAATTCATTCCTTCTTTCCTCCCTCCCTTCCTTCCGTCCTTCCTTCTTCCTTCCCTAATCATCACAATTAAAGTAACTAAAAATCCCCCATCCTCAGACTAAATTTCTTTCTATTAAGGAAAAGCTAGACAGAAGTAAATCGATATACTAATCCATGCTAATTTGGCTTTCTCTTTATGGGAACTGGTGATAGAGAAGGAATTATTGTATAGCCTCCCAGGGACTGTGCTTTTCAGAATGACAACACTCATTTGAATAGGTAAATCCTGGCCTGTTGTTTAGTTTTTTCTCATGGCTCAGAACTGGAGCCTGCAGAGTATTTTATAGACTGAGGCTTTCAGCTGATCTTGCAGACTGACTTCTGTAGAGAATGTTCAGACGATCAGAGAAGGTTCAATAATTGAGAAAGTTTCCACAATCAATAGGCAACCAAGCATCAAAAACAGTACTCTAAGCTGCATAGGCTTCTGGGATTTTAGAAAACATTAGGGGACAAGAAGAATCTTTTAGCTTATAAATCTAAATGGCCCAAAAAAAAAAAGGTTAAAAAAGTTCCTTTAAGTAGGAAGCATCTTAGCCTCCATTGTCTATAATGAAAGAGTGATGCTACCTCTATGAGCTTGTCTAAGTTGAACCATGAAAGAGTCTGTAGAATATCAGAGTTCCACATGCCTCTGTTCTTTCTTTCTTTTTTTTTTTTTTTTTTCGGTACGTGGGCCTCTCACTGTTGTGGCCTCTCCCGTTGCGGAGCACAGGCTCTGGACGCGCAGGCTCAGTGGCCATGGCTCACGGGCCCAGCCGCTTCGCGGCATGTGGGATCTTCCCGGACCGGGGCACGAACCCATATCCCCTGCATCGGCAGGCGGACTCTCAACCACTGCGCCACCAGGGAAGGCCCTGTTCTTTTTTTTTTAATCCTATACACCACGCCTAACAGAATCCTGGAATATAGTGGTGAGTGAATGGTTGTAAGAAAAACGAAGTTCCAGCTGGGCACTGTACCATAGTTGGATTCAACCATGGGAAAGATGGTCATTATTGAGATAGAAGTTGCCTAAACTGTCTCCCTCTCCTCCCCTGACAAAGTTCAAATACAATGTTGTAAGTCAACTTTTCTACTCCTCTCATCCTCTTAAGTGAGACAGCTTCTCCTGTGGTTGCTTAGACCGAAGGAAAAGGCATGCAGGAGCATAGTTCTTTCACTTAAAAGAATGTCATCTCCAGTTGCAACCAGTCATGACTTCTGGATAAAACCCAGTTGCCTCCGTTTAATCAGAATGATTTCCTTCCACAGATACTCTTTGTTGTGCCCCATCCACAAATCAATGTTTAATCAATTTCAGCCATTTCTTCCAAATACACCGCAACCACGTTTGCTAAATCTACCAGAGGCTTGGTTTTTGTGAGTCACAGATAAATTAGGCCCTTCTTGTTTTTTTCTCTGATATCAGTGCGGTAATGTGCTCAGAGAATTCAACCAGGATTAGGCATGATCTTCCCTTTATGAAGCCAATCTGAGTGCCCTGCACAGTAGGGGGGCCCTCTAGGAGTGGAAACAGCCCCTTTCAGGAGCAGCTTTGCGATGCGTGAGCATTTGGACAGATGGCCCATTTTCTTGTGAAAGAAGCATGTATCCCACAAGCTATCAACACCCAACAGCTTCAGTAAATAAGGTTTGATAATAAGAAACCAATTCAAGAGGAGCTCAGATGTTTGCTGTGCTGTGTCTGAACACCCTGTGTGTCAGGAGCCCAGCTGCATTCTGTAGACCACCTAGTCTGATCGTGGTGAGGATGGTATTTGTTCAAACATGTCCCCTTTTGTCTGTTCTAGGCAAGAGCATGATACATTCGGCAACTGCCCTCTGAAAGCCAAGGCTTTGTCTCTGACAGGAATCGTGAAACAGGTTTCTTAAGAAGTGCCTGTCCACCTGTGTTTAGATTCTGAATCGTGGGAAGATCCAGGAGATGCTCAGGGAAAAAAGTCTGTTGAGGTTATGGAGACTTTTCAAAGGACAATTTCCCCTTTTAAAGTGGTTTGAATAAAAGAAGAATTCTTGAAAACTGTTATAGAATATTGGACTAGATGGAACCTTGAAAGATTTTTATTTACTCCTTCTCTGTTAGCTTTCCTTCTAAGACCTAAGAATGTGTTCTATTTTAGAAATCCTCCAAGGAATGGAATTTTCCATAACCTTTCCCCTGTTAGCCATTTTTTAAACTCCTACAAAAGCCTTCCATCAGAAAATTCTTGATCGTTTATATGACCCCTAATGCTCACTGCTGCAGCCAAAACCTGGTTTTCCTATGCCTTATATTCTGCTGCTCATATCTGCCACAGAAGGGACCCGTCACAGCTGAAGTCCATTATGAGATCACTTCTTGACTTCTTCTCTAGGCTAAATAATGAGAGATTTTCCCTCCTCTTTTTGTAGGTCATATTTTTCAACTATTTAAGGAATTTTATTGTTGAAAATTTGATTGGGGATTTCCTATGTCTGAAAATGCATTAGGTCTTGAACTCTGTAGCCCTAATACTCCTCTCTGCTAGCTCTTTTTTTTTTAAACATCTTTATTGGAGTATAATTGCTTTACAGTAGTGTTAGTTTCTGCTTTATGAAAAAGTGAATCGGCTATACATATACATATATCCCCATATCTGCTCCCTCTCGCGTCTCCCTCCCACCCTCCCTATCCCTTCCCTCTTAGAACTGCTCTTGCTGCATCCCATAGGTTTTGGGTCATGTTTTCATTGTCATATGTTTCTAGGTATATTTCGATTTCCTCTTTGATTTCTTCAGTGATCTCTTGTTTATTTAGTAGTGTATTGTTTACCTTCCATGTATTTGTATTTTTTACAGATTTTTTTCCTGTAATTGATATCTAGTCTCATAGCATTGTGGTCAGGAAAGATACCTGATATGATTTCAAATTTCTTAAATTTACCAAGGCTTGATTTGTGACCCAAGATATGATCTATCCTGGAGAATGTTCCATGAGCACTTGAGAAGAAAGTGTATTCTGTTGTTTTTGGATGGAATGTCCTATAAATATCAATGAAGTCCATCTTGTTTAATGTGTCATTTAAAGCTTGTGTTTCCTAATTGATTTTCATTTTGGAAGCTCTGTCCATTGGTGAAAGTGGGGTGTTAAAGTCCCCTACTATGATTGTGTTAGTGTCGATTTCCCCTTTTATGGCTGTTAGCATTTGCCTTATGTATTGAGGTGCTCCTATGTTGGGTGCATAAATATTTACAGTTGTTATATCTTCTTGGGTTGATCCCTTGATCATTATGTCATGTCCTTCTTTGTCTCCTGTAATAGTGTTTATTTTAAAGTCTATTTTGTCTGATATGAGAATTGCTACTCCAGCTTTCTTTTAATTTCCATTTGCATGGAATATCTTTTTCCATCCCCTCACTTTCAGTCTGTACTTGTCCCTAGGTCCGAAGTGAGTCTCTTGTAGACAGCATATATACGGGTCTGTTTTTCTGTATCCATTCAGCCAGTATATGTCTTTTGGTTGGGGCATTTAATCCATTTACATTTAAGGTAATACCGATATGTATGTTCCTATTACCATTTTCTTAATTGTTTTGGGTTTGGTTTTGTAGCTCTTTTCCTTGTCTTGTGTTTGCTGGCTAGAGAAGTTCCTTTAGCATTTGTTGTAAAGGTGGTGTGGTGGTGCTGAATTCTCTTAGCTTTTGCTTGTCTGTAAAGGTTTTAATTTCTCCATCGAATCTGGGTGAGATCCTTGCTGGGTAAAGTCATCTTGGTTGTAGGTTTTCCCCTTTCATCACTTTAAATATGTCCTGCTACTCCCTTCTGGCTTGAAGAGCTTCTGCTGAAAGATGAGCTGTTAACCTTATGGGGATTCCCTTGTATGTTATTTGTTGTTTTTCCCTTGCTGCTTTTAATATTTTTTCTTTGTATTTAATTTTTGATAGTTTGATTAACCTGTGTCTTGGCATGTTTCTCCTTGGTTTTATCCTGTATGGGACTCTCTGCCCATCCTGGACTTGATTAACTATTTCCTTTCCCACTTAAGGAAGTTTTCAACTGTAATCTTTTCAAATATTTTCTCATTCCCTTTCTTTTTCTCTTCTTCTTCTGGGACCCCTATAATTCGAATGTTGGTGTGTTTAATGTTGTCCCAGGTGTCTCTGAGACTGTCCTCAATTCTTTTCATTCTTTTTTCTTTATTCTCCTCTGCAGTAGTTATTTCCACTGCTTTATCTTCCAGGTCACTCATCCATTTTTCTGCCTCAGTTTTCTATTATTGATTCCTTCTAGAGAATTTTTCATTTCATTTATTGTGTTGTTCATCATTGTTTGTTTGCTCTTTGATTCTTCTAGGTCCTTGTTAAACGTTTCTTTTATTTTCTCCATTCTATTTCCCAGGTTTGGATCATCTTTACTATCATTACTCTGAATTCTTTTTCAGGTAGACTGCCTATTTCCTCTTCATTTGTTTGGTATGGTGGGTTTTTACCTTGCTCCTTCATCTGCTGCGTGTTTCTCTGTCTTCTCATTTTGCTTAACTTACTGTGTTTTGGGGTCTCGTTTTTGCAGGCTGCAGGTTCATAGTTCCTGTTGTTTTTGGTGTCTACCCCCAGTGGGTGACGTTGGTTCAGTGGGTTGTGTAGGCTTCCTGGTGGAGGGGACTGGTGCCTGTGTTCTGGAGGATGAAGCTGGGTCTTGTCTTTCTGATGGGCAGGACCGTGTCCAGTTGTGTTTTTTGGGGTGTCTGTGACCTTATTATGATTTTGGCAGCCTCTTTGCTAATGAGTGGGGTTGTGTTCCTGTCTTGCTAATTGTTTGGCATAGGGTGTCCAGCCCTGTAGCTGCTGGTTGTTGAGTGGAGCTGGGTCTTAGCGTTGAGATGGAGATCTCTGGGAGAGCTTTTGCCATTTGATATTACGTGTAACTGGGAGGTCTCTGGTTGACCAGTCTTCTGAACTTGGCTCTCACACCTCAGAGGCACAGGCCTGACACCCCACCGGAGCATCAAGAGTCTGTCAGCCACACGACTCAGAATAAAAGGGAGAGAAAAAGAAAAAGAAAGAAAAGAAGGAAGAGAAAGAAAGAAAGAAAGAAAGAAAGGAAAGAAGGAGGGAGGGAGGGACGAAGGAAGGAAGGAAGGAAAGAAAGAAAGAAAGAGAAGAAAGAAAGAAAGAAAAGAAAGTTTTTGAAATAAAAAATATTTTTAAAAAATAACATAATTAAAAAGTAATAAAAAAAGAAGGAAAGAAGAGAGCAACCAAACCAAAAAACAAATCCACCGATGATAACAAGCAGTAGAAACTATACTAAAAACACAAACAAACAAAACGGACAGACAGAACCCTAGGACAATTGGTAAAAGCAAAGCTATACAGACAAAATCACACAAATAAGCATACACATACACACTCACAAAAAGAGAAAAAGGAAAAAAAATGTATATATATTGTTGCTCCCAAAGTCCACTGCCTCAATTTTGGGATGATTCATTGTCTAATCAGGTATTCCATAGATGCAGGGTACATCAAGTTGATTGTGGAGATTTAATCCACTGCTCCCGAGGCTGCTGGGAGAGATTTCCCTTTCTCTTCTTTGTTTGCACAGCTCCTGGGGTTCAGCTTTGGATTTGTCCCCGCCTCTGCATGTAGGTCACCTGAGGGCATCTGTTCTTCACTCAGACAGGACCGGGTTAAAGGAGAAGCTGATTAGCAGGCTCTGGCTCACTCAGGCCAAGGGGAGGGAGGGCTATAGAAGGCAGGATGAGACTGCGGCAACAGAGGCCGGCATGACATTGCACCAGCCTGAGGCACGCTGTGTGTTCTCCCAGGGAAGTTGTCTCTGGATCACGGGACCCTGGCAGTGGTGGGCTGCACAGGCTCCTGGGAAGGGAGGTGTGGATAGTGACCTGTGCTCGCACACAGGCTTCTTGGTGGCGGCAGCAGCAGCCTTAGCATCTCATGCCCATCTCTGGGGTCCACGCTGATAGCCGCGCATCGCACCCCTCTCTGGAGCTCATTTAGGCGGTGCTCTGAATTCCCTCTCCTCGTGCACCCTGATACAATGGCCTTTTGCCTCTTCGGCAGGTCCAGACTTTTTCTCGGACTCCCTCCCGACTAGCTGTGGTGCACTAGCCCCCTTCAGGCTGCGTTCATGCAGCCAACCCCAGTCCTCTCCCTGGGATCTGACCTCGGAAGCCCGAGCCTCAGCTCCCAGCCCCGCCCACCCCGGCAGGTGAGCAGACAAGCCTCTCGGGCTGGTGAGTGCTGTTCGGCTGCAATCCTCTGTGCGGGAATGTCTCCGCTTTGCCCTCTGCACCCCTGCTCCTGCGCTCTCCTCCGCGGCTCTGAAGCTTCCCCCTCCACCACCCACAGTCTCCGCCCGTGAAGGGGCTTCCTAGTGTATGGAAACTTTTCCTCCTTCACAGCTCCCTCCCAGTGGTACAGGTCCCATCCTTATTCTTTGGTCCGTTTTTTTCTTTTTTCTTTTGCCCTACCCACGTACATGGGGAGTTTCTTGCCTTTTGGGAGGTCTGAGGTCTTCTGCCAGCGTTCAGTAGGTGTTCTGTAAGAGTTCTTCTACATGTAAATGTATTTCTGATGTATTCTGGGGGAGCAAGGCGATCTCCACGTTTCTCTCCTCCGCCATCTTGAAGGTCTCTCCTGCTAGCTCTTAAAATAAACCAAATAAAATGAGACGAAAAGAATGAAGCAGCTGCAAACAAAACAAAACATCACAAAAGCAAAAAATAAAACCACCAGGTAGTTGTCTTTCTGGTTTATGATTGAGCAAGACATTTATAAGATGAAGCATGCTTCAGAGGAAGTGACCATCTCGTTTATTGAAGATTGATCAACAAGAACTTGGTCAGGTTTAGATAAATACGTATACAACTCACAGTTTAAAATGCAGACTGTGAAAAGCTAGGCATGCTGAGAAGGTAAGGATGAGCCAATACTAGCCCTTTATTAGTACAGTTGGCCCTCTGAGTCTGTGGGTTTCGCCTTCACAGAATCAACCAATTGCAGATTGAAAACATTTGGAAAAAAATTCCAGAAAGTTCCAAAAATCCACACTTGAATTTATTGCAAGCCAGAAACTATTTACATAGCATTTACATTGTACTAGGCATTATAAATAATCTAGAGATGATTTAAAATATATGAGAGTTTGTGCATAAGTTAAATGCATATACTACACCATTTTATGTAAGGAACTTGAACATCCATGGATTTTGGTATTTGCTGGGGGGCCCTGTAACCAAACACTCTGAATATATTGAGGGAAGGATGACTGTGTTATCTGCTACATATCTATAACTTCTAGTTAACATGGGCCTTTGGGGACCATTGAGCTGTTATATTGCAATAGCTTTCAATATGCTGCTCGATACAACTATGTTAGATTTTACAATTATATTTTCTCTCTAGTTGGTTTTTAGGAAGGGATACAACCTTTTTCATGTTTTAGTAACAAAATTATGATTTTAAGTAAATGTAGACATTTTCCATATTTTTCTTTGCTTTGCAACAGTTGAAATAGTATGAGATAAATCTGACCTTTAATGTTTGCTTGAACTCACTTAAAAAACTACCTTTGATAACTCTTGCTATTGTTTAGTATAGCATTCATTCAAAAGACTTTAGCATGTATGTACAATCTAAAGAAGAAGAATGAAAAGTTTACATGTGTTCTCACTCAGTTTCAGAGATAGAATGCTACCAGTGCCTTAGAAGCCCGCTGTGTGCCCCTCTACGATGATTTCCCCCTCTCTGCCCTAACCCCATCTGATATAAATGATATCCTAATTTTGGTTTACCATTACTTTGCTTTTTCTTCATAATTTTATCATCTCTGTATGCATTGCTAAAGATTATATTACTTAGCTCACTGAATTTTGAAATTTGTACTATGGAATCATACTCTTCTATTTCTTTTGTGATTTGTTCTTGCTTTTTCTTTCATATTTCTGTTTTTATATTCATTTATACATATTTATATATGTAGCTCTAGGTAATTTTAACTACTTTATCATATTCCATTGTATGACTGTACCATAGTTTACCCCTGTTACTGCTGATAGACATTTGGGTTGGTTGTAGTTTGAGGCCTTATGCTTGCTTCTATATGACCATTTTGGTACACGTCTCCAAGAGCCCAATTGCCAGAATTCTTCTAAATTGCACCTAAAGTGAAATTGTTGGGCTGTGAGATGTAGTCATCCTAAAAGGATAGGCCCAATTGTTTTCCTAAATGATTTTAACAATTTTCTGCTCCTGCCAGCAGTGGATGAGAATTCCTGTTGCTCAGCATCCTTGCCACAACTTCATATTGTCAGGTTTAAAACTTTTTACCAGTTAGATAGGTGCAAAGTGATATCGAGGATTTAATTTACGTTTCCCTGATCAGTAATGAGTTTGGTCACTTCAAATGCTTGATGGCTGTTCATAAGTTCTTTTCTGTGAAATGCCTTTTACATGAATTCTGAGAAAAGTCTTTGTCTGATTGGTTAAATATCTGGGCTATATCAGGGTCTGGTTCTATTGAGTACTCTATTTCCTGATAAAAATTCTTTTTATTTCTTGCTTATTTTATAACTCACAATTTTTTATTGGGAGCTGGATATCATCTATAAGAGAACAGTAGAGCCTGAGGTGAGCAGTGTACATGCTCAAAAATGAGAACACCTCTTCTATCAAGCCATTAGTGTGAGGGTGGTACAGTCCATCTGTTTAGAGTTGAGCTAGGTTTGGATTGTATCATTTCTATTCTTGCTTTTGGTGCTCACATACTTCAGGCTGCTGCTGCTAGTCTGTTTTTAGTGTAGGGGTTGGGTTGTCAGAGCAGTTTTCCCAGTGCCTTGCTTCACCCTCAGCTTTCAGCAGTCTCTGTATGCCTGCACCACAGAAGGGGTCTCTATATCCCCTTGCCCTTCCCTTGGCTATGAACTGTTACTGCTCTGCTTGTTACTCACTGGAGGCTCCTGGCAGGGACAGGATGGTTTCTTGGTGCTTCTGCCCCTCAGTCTTAGCCAGGCTTTATGTGCCTGAGATCAAGAGTGGGGCTTTCTCATTTGTTTATTTTTTGTTTTTATTTTCATTACTCTAGGAGGTGGATCAAAAAAGATGTTACTGCGATTTATGTCAAAGAATATTCTGCCTGTGTTTTCCTCTGAGAGTTTTATAGCGTCCAGCCTTACATTTAGGTCTTTGATCCATTTTTAGTTTATTTTTGTGTATGGTGTTAGAGATTGTTCTAGTTTAATTTTTCTACATGTAGCTGTCCAGTTTTCCCAGCACCACTTATTGAAGAGACTGTCTTTTCTCCATTGTATATTCTCGCCTCCTTTGTCATAGATTAGTTGACCATAGGTGCGTGAGTTTATTTCTGGGCTTTCTATCCTGTTCCATTGATCTATATTTCTGTTTTTATGCCAGTACCATACTGTTTTGATTACGGTACTTTGTAGTATAGTCTGAAGTCAGGGAGGCTGATTCCTCCAGCTCCGTTTTTCTTTCTCAGGATTGCTTTGACTATTCTTTAATGAAAATAAAAACAAAAATAAACAAATGGGACCTAATTAAACTTAAAAGCTTCTGCACGGCAAAGGAAACCATAAACAAAATGAAAAGACAGCCCACAGAATTGGAGAAAATATTTGCAAATGAAGCGACCGACAAGGGATTAATCTCCCAAATATACAAACAGCTCATGCAGCTCTATGTCAAAAATCAAACCACCGAATGAAAAAATGGGCAGAAGATCTAAATAGAAATGTCTCCAAAGGAGACATGGCCAAAAAGCACATAAAAAGATGCTCAACATCACTCATTATCAGAGAAATTAAAATCAAAACTACAATGAGGTATTACCTCACAAGGTCAGAATGATCATCATCAAAAGTCTATAAACAATAAATGCTGGAGAGAGTGTGGAGAACAGGGACCCCTCCTACACTGTTGGTGGGAATGTAAATTGTTACAACCACTATGGAGAACAGTATGGAGGTTCCTTAAAAAACTAAAAATAGAACTACCATACGACCCAGCACTCCCAATCCTGGGCATATATCTGGAGAAAACCATAATATGAAAGAATACATGCACCCCGATGTTCACTGCAGCACTGTTTACGATAGCCAAGACATGGAAGCAACCTAAATGTCCGTTGACAAAGGAATGGATAAAGAAGATGTGGCACATATATACAATGGGATATTACTCAGCCATAAAAAAAATGAATTAATACCATTTGCAGCAATATGGATGGACCTAGAGATTATCATACTAAATGAAGTAAGTCAGACAGAGAAAGACAAATATCATATGATATCGCTTATATGTGGAATCTAAAAAAATGGTACCAATGAACTTATTTACAAAACAAAAATAGAGTCACAGATGTAGAAGACAAACTTATGGTTACCAGGAGGTGGGGGAGGGAGGGTAAACTGGGAGATTGGGATTTACATATACACACTACTATATATAAAATAGATAACTAGTAAGGACCTACTGTATAGCACAGGGAACTCTGCACAATACTCTGTAATGGCCTATATGGGAAGAGAATCCAGAAAAGAGTGGATATATGTATATGTATAACTGATTCACTTTGCTGTACAGTAGAAACTAACACAACATTGTAAATCAACTAGACTCCTATAAAAATTGTTTTTTAATTAAAAATAAAAGAGTGGGGCTTTCTCAGCATTTCTGCTCCTCCCCCTGTGAAAGCCAAACTCTGCCATGAGTCATGGGGATGCGTACCTCGTCCCTTACCCAGGGGCAGCAGAACTCTTTACATCAGTGCAGAATTCTGGGCGTGGGCAAGTCTCCTGCCCTCCTGGAGACAGGTGTCAGTGTAGGGTGGGAGTGCAGTTTCTACCCTTTTTCCTGTAGCCGCCAGCCTTTGCCTAGTACTGCCCTGCAGGGCAGTTTTCTGCCTCTCCCCCAGGGGGAGATAGGCTCGGCTTCGTATGAGAGAAGCGTCCCGGAAGTAGGTGTATTTGCTGCCTGCTCCCGACAGCACCCAGTCATATGTATCCCTGCACCACGAGGTGGGCTCTCTTAGGGCTTCTGCCCTGCTCTTTATTTCCTGTGAGCCCATGATGGAAGTTTGTGGAAAAGATCTAGAAAATAGGTACCTAGAGCCCTTATGTGGGAGGTTCCCAGGGATTCTAAACTCTCATCTTAACACACACTCAACCCTTTAAGAATTTGTTAACATTTCAGTTGTCTTCATTCTTGCTTTTATGACTGTGGCCTCTCCCCCCTGTCGCTGCTAAAGTCAGCCAGTTCATGTGTCCCACCTCTCCTTTGATGAGCACGTTATCCTCTGCAATTCAGTTCCTCTGGTTGAATTACAATCTCAGATCTCTGTTGGGCCTAAAAAAGTTATGACTTTCCAGATTGTCCAGATTTCTCTTATTGTTAGGGTAGGGGCAGAATTCTCCTGTGGCTGTCTACACCTTAGGAGGAAGCTGACTGATTTTTCCTCTCCCTGCCACTACCCTCTCTATTCCCTTCCTCTGCCTTGTTTATCTTCATAATACTTAAAACTATCATTACGTTATATTTATTTATTGCCTGTCTCCCTCACCAGAATATAAATTCCATTAAGGCAGAATATTTGTTTGTTTTGTCCATTTCTGTATCTCTGGCACATAAGAGAAACTCAGTAGAAGCTGTTGAATAAATGCATGCATAAATGCCCAAGACCATGACATTTTCTCCAGGATCTTGTATTAGCTTGTTTTCATAAGAATGTACTTCTTCTGATGCTGTTCTCTTTCCCTTGTTCTGCGATATTTTTCATATGTCCCGTTTCGATTGTGTTCTTATTTATCTTTTAATCAAGCAAATCTGTTTGCCTTCAGTATCTCCATATGCCCCAATAACAACGAAGCGGGGGCTTGTCCTCGGGCTGCTCTCTGTCTACCTTTGATTTAGTGTATCTTTGCTCTCAGACCCACAGCTGGCCTGCAGGTGTTTCTGTGCTGCTGCCAGTCTGATTCTTCATCCTCGCAGGCTGTCATCCAGTGCATCTCTGCTCTACTGCAGAAGTTCCCCCCACCCCCAAGACCTGAGCCTTTGGTGGTCAGGGCTAATGTGTGCCTCACGAATAGCAAACTCTGTATTTCAGAGCATCGGTGTTCCCTTTCTGCCTTCCTATTTGTTTTGTTGTGGCTGCTCCTGGCTCTTGCTGTTGTTTGAATAATTTTTACTCTTTACTGCATTTGGAAGACATGGTGGTGAGATGGAAGCTGGAGGGCAGGGGATTGGTCAGTGCTCTGCCTGCCTCGGGGAGCAGCGCATAAGGAGGGTAGATGAGGGGGCACCCCACTTCTCTGTTGGTTCTAGGCCATGTTATTGCTCTAAGGGCTGCACATCTGGCAGCAGAACCGGTGCATTCCCTTATCTTTTATAACGTGATCCTTTTTCATAAATCTGGAGTTTACTGTGTCTCTGAGTTGTCTGTTTTTGTTTTGTTTGCTTAAATCAGATCCAAATATGTTACAAGTAATGTTCATCTCTGCCTGACCCTTTGTTATGTTTTTCTGGGTTATCCTTTGTGAGGCCGCATTAAAGCATGCTAGCCAGACACCCTGTTGAATGAGACCTCCTGCACTACTACTTTCGAGGTTTAGGTTGAAGCTTTTATGATTAGGAAAATTCAAGTTCGTTAAATATGCTACTGAATTAGAAGTAGCTTCTTGTCATCACCTAGTCTTTAAATCAGTTTATATTAAAATTACTACTATCCCATGGTAACCCCCAATATATTCTGGTTTTGTAAAAAAAAAAAAAAAAAAGTAAAACAAACTCTCTTCCATATCACTGTGCCAAAGACCTCATCCTATGGGATTATCATTTAGTTTCCTATCATCAAACCATTTCCATCTTTTCACTGTTAGTTTAAGTAATAATTCTGGATTAGAGAACAGAGATATTTCAGAACACATAAAGAAATATAATTGTAAGACAACCTCAGTTATTCTGAAGGAAATCTGAAGGTTAAAACAGTAGCTGCCTTGATTTAATTACTCATGTGTTATCTGAGAAAAAGTTGATTAAAACAGATTTTGACACTTTTTATCCATTGGAACTTTAACTTCATTGGGAAAATGGTCCTGAGGGTGGTGACAATGTTGACTAATTGGCTTGTTCATCCCACATGGGATTACACCACTTTTTGAATCAGAATTTCCTGCTATTGCAACACATTTTTTTCTTTTGTTTTTTTTTTTCCTTAGAAACAATCCATTTGGGTTCATTACATGGCCATTTGTTAGTCTGGGGCATTGTACTTGTTTATGACTACAATGAAGTAGTAAGCTGGGTCTGCCTGTATATACAGAGTCAGTGGGAGATCCTGCAGCTGCTCAGGGAACGAGGCAGTGCAAGGGGTCACCCTGATATTTTAAACCCAAAATCCTACTTTCCCGAAGTCCTGGGGCATTTTCCTGTTAATCATCAAGAAGATTTGTTCAACTTCGGTTTATTTATTTACTGTATGCTGTATGTAGAATCAAGCTGTTGAGCTTGATTTTTTTAAGCTTTTTTATTGAAGTGTAATATTCTCAGAGAACATGCACAAATCCTAAGCGTATAACAAGATGAACTTTTACCAACTGAGTGCACCTGTGTAACCAGTACCCAGAAAAAAGAACGTGACCAGCACCTGGTCAGGAAACAGAACATGACCAGCACCCAGCAGCTCGACTCGTGTCCTCGTCCTGTCACTACCCCTCCTTACCATGGGTAACCACTCTCCTGTTTTGCTTGTTTTTCTGTCTTACATAAATGGGATTATACACGATGTATTATTTCTTTCATTTTTCATTATGTTTATGAGATTCGTGTATTTATTGTGTATTGATTGTATCTGTTCATTCACACTGCTACGCAGCGTTCCATTGGTCAGTACAACACACTATTCATTCTGCTGTTGACAGGCATTTGAGTAGTTTCCTTTGCGGAGGAGATGGGAGTTATTATGAATACTCTCTGAACGTTCTAGTACATCCCTTCTGGTGAAAGCATTCATATGCATCCCTTCCTGTTGGAGTGTACCTGGGAGTGGAATTGCTGGGTCCTAGGGTGTGTGTATGTTCAGATTCAGTAGATAAGCCAGTTTTCCAGAGTGGTTGTAAGTATTTATACTCACACTTGATGTATGAGAGTTCCAGTTGCTCCACCTCCTCACCAATACTTTCTGTCTTTTTCATTTTAGCTATTCCAGTGGATATGTACTGAATGTGGTTTAATTTATATTTCCTTGATGATAATGAACCTGAGCAACTTTTAATATGATTATTAGTAATTTGTATTGATATATCCTTTTTTTGTGAATTGTCTGTGCAAGGTTTTTGCCCATTTTTCTGTCATTTGACTCTCTTTTTGTTACTGTTTCATAGAAGTTCTTTATATAATCTGGATATGGGACCTCTGTTGAAATATGTATGGTAAATATTTTCTCCTCTGTGGGTTGCCTTTTCATTCCTGTAATGGAGTCTTTTGATGAACAAATATTCCTAATACTTTTAAAGTCCAATTTATTATTTTTTCTTTTATGGTTTGCACTTTTTTGTCCAATTTAAGAAATCTTTGCCTACTCTAAGTTGACAAAGCTGTTCTATGCTTTCCTCTAATATCTTTATTTAAATTTGTAATTCATCTGACTGACATTCATATACTACATGATCTAGAGATCAAGACACATAGTTGCCGTGTGGCTATCCTATTAACCCAGCATCATTTTACTTGGTTTTTAACTTGTTTAAAATATGTCCATACATGGGGAGGGGAAAAGGGTAAGCTGAGACGAAGTGAGAGAGTGGCATTGACATATATACACTACCAAATGTCAAAGAGATGGCTAGCGGGAAGCACCTGCATAGCACAGGGAGACCAGCTCGGTGCTTTGTGACCACCTAGACGGGTGGGATAGGGAGGGTGGGAGGGAGACGCAAGAGGGAGGGGATATGGGGCCATATGTATACGTATAGCTGATTCACTTTGTTATACAGCAGCAACTAACACAACAATGTAAAGCAATTATACTCCAATAAAGATGTTAAAAAAATAAAAATTAAAACAAAACAAAACAAAAAATAAATAAATAAAATAAAATATGTCCATAAAATTTAGTTTCACTGAAATATTTTTTATATTTTCCTGGAGAGAATTACTAATGATTCTTGAAAAAAATTTAAACCTATGGTGATGTAAAATTTATAATATAATCAACAGATTTATTTAACACATAAATTGAGATATTTCTTAAAGGTTCTTCTGTTTAATTAGACTCTAGTTTGTAACTCCAGCATACTTATTTATTCAACACCAGAGTGATTCATAATGCACAAAGCACAATAATTAAAAATAAATAAACTATTCTCACTTTTTCATTTGAATTCAATTCAACACATGTTTATTATTTGTCTGCTAGAATTTGGGACAGTTGAGAATATGGTTGAAGTTTTGAGCTCCATTTTTATGTCATTTAGGTTTTAAGCCATATAATAAAGTTGTCAAACATCTGTCAGTAATAAAGCATTTTTCTTTAGTATTCAAAATTATATTAATAAAGAGAAGTACAAGGTGAGAAGTTTTATTACTATTAAGATGACCTTACACCGCTATACCAAGTTTTCCACTAGTAATGACACACATCTTTTAAAAAGTAAAAATAGAAAATAGAAAAGTTTCATTTATATATTTGGAATGCCTATGACTGCTTCTTCTTTGATGTCATTTCTGCTCAGTTTTTTTTTTTCTCTTTTTATTATTCTAGGTTGTACTGGTCAGTGGACATCTGGACAGCTGGGATGTTGGGCAGGGTGCGATGGATGATGGCGGAGGAGCCTTTATATCATGGGAAGCGCTCTCGCTTATTAAAGATCTTGGTAAGTATTTAGTAAGTCGTTAACCAACGTGTGAGAGTGTCAGGGGTGACATGTTTAACTCAATACACAGAACGCTCAACAGATTGGTTATTATGCCAGGTTTAAAGATCCTCCGGAGGTCTGTATGTTTTTTGTCAGTTGATTCCCAGAAAAAAACTAATTTGTCCCCTTAAAGAAAGAAATTTTTATTCAAGTGTCCACCAGACAGCCAAAGGATCAAATATGATCATCCACGGGGGAAAATGAACAAGCAAATAAAACTGTAGCAAATGCAACCACATCAGCTAGAGATTGTGTAAGGAAACCATAACCGAGTGGAAAGAAAAATCAGCAGCTCCCCCACTTCCTTTTCCTTGTTTGTCTTTAAAGACATCATCAGGCTGTTAGGATAGCTTTACTGCAGTCGTCTTTCCATGATAGAAGTCAGGGAGCCAAAGTAGGCCTGAAGGCATGGTGCTTTTGGCCACAATAAGGAATCTAGGATGAAAAATTGGACCTGCCAGGTTAACCTAGACATGGGACAGGCATCAAAAGGAAAGACTAATTGTGAAAACAGTTTATTTTGATGACCCTATTTACAAGCAAAAACCATACATTTCCTCTTTGTGTGCTCGTCAAAAGGTGGATTTTGAGCGAGGTTAGAAATAATGAAACAGTCTGAAATGAGACTTCCGTGTCTGAATCAAACCAGTGGTGGTTTTGAAAATGCCTCATCAGCAGCACGTTTTATATTGTAACTGTGGAGTAACCTTGGTTTCAGATGTAGTGAAGATCAGAACATGCCTTTTGGTGAAGGTGTTCCATTGCTTACTTAAGTACACATGTGTTTAAATGCATGCATTTCCTCTGGCTTTTAATGAACCCTTCTAATCCTAAATCAGCCCATTAAATAATTGTTCATCTTAACTAGACTACTGACATTGTCTTGGTCGAGGCAAATATTTAGTGTATCATTTTGCTTTATGTCTTACTTGTGTTTTAAAAATGGAGAAATGGGAAGGTGATTGTGCATGTTTTTAACTTCTGAAGAGGCCGGTGTCTCTCATCCTTGGCATTATTGACATTTGGGGTCGGATAATTCTTTGTTGTGAGGTGGGTCCCGTACATTGTAGAATGTTTAGCTGCATCCCTGGCCTCTACCTACTAGATGCCAGTAACACCTTTCTCCCCCAGCCCCTAAGCTGTGACAACCAAAAATGTCTCCAGACATTGCCAAATGTCTCCGGCAGGTTGTGGGCGGAAAGGGTGGCATGTAAAATTGACCCACTGAAAGAAGCTATTAAAAATTTTCTAGGAGACCTGAATACAGGGTCGTTTTTTAAAAAATGAAACAAACTAATTGGAAAACTTACATTATATATACTTATACTTTTAGCATCATTACCATACTGAGCAGCTACTATGTGAAAGCATTTTGTAAAAGTTGGGCATACAGAGAGGTTTAAAGTATGTCCTCTGTTCTTAAGACCCTTAGAACATAGTTGAAGACATACATATGCACCTACACACATAGTTATCAATAAAGATATAATGTCAGGTCTGCTTTTAGAATTGGGTAAGGTTTGAGAGAGATAAATTGCCCAGCAAATAAAATCGAAAAACACTCATTCCTTCAGAGGAGATCTGGGAGACTCCATATGTGAATGCTCTCCTCCTCTAACCTTAAAAAAAATATTCCCTTGGCTATCTGTTCTCTCTGTCCTTAACTTCATTCCAGAATGAAGTGGGTTCTAGAGACGAGGCAGGCAAATATCCAACAGTTTCCTCTTTACCGGGCACAGATATTTATTTTAGAAGTTAATTTTATTCCCAGGTGTTCCAACCAGCTTGACAGGAGGCAGAGTGGAGTGTAAAAAGAGACCTGGACCCACCTCAATTAGATTTTTAGGTCCCTCTGTGCCACAAACTACTTTTTTGGCCTCGGGCAGGTCATTTGAACTCTCTGGACTTCGTTTTCTTCACCTCTGTTCAACTGTTAGCTTCCAGAGTATTTTTATCTGCTCTAGATTGGCATAAAAATTGTGTCTCCTCTACGCTTTGAATCTTACTTCTTTAGTACTCAGCATGGGACCCTAAATCACTGTTAATTGAGTTGAATTCAATTGCATGAATAAATGTCAAACACCATGCAAAGGTGAATTGAGTATCTTTCTCCAGCTCTGAAAGTATACTGACTTCAGTTGCCTTTGATAGCTAGTAATCAGTCTTGTTCAATTCAGGACTTAACTCTCCTATAGATTTCTGAACACCTATGTAAACACATGAATTCAACTCTAAAATAAAGACTAATATTTCTTTTGAGTAGGTGTTAAGAGGCAGCATGGCATACTGTTAAAAAAACACTCTGGAGCCAGAGTGCGTGGGTCTATCTCATAAGGTAGCTCTGAAAATTAAATAATCTATTCACATAATATACTTAAAATAGTGCCTAACCCAACCCAGATACACAATAAATTTTAGCTTTTATTATTTAATAAGCATGATCTGACAGTACCATATTTTTTTAAACCCCACACCAGCTTTGCCTCCTAACTTAATATGTTAATTGTACTGATGTAACTCTAGGGCCAGCTGCTATTGTATCCCTAAATATCCTTTCCTTTACTCTTTAAGTCACCATCTCTTGTATGATGGAAATCCACTGACCCCTTCACCATTTTCCACTTTCATACTGAATTTTCAAGAGTCTAAATTTCTCCTGGCCACTTCCTGCTTAAGTTGAAGGCCTAGAATCCGTGCTATACCTCACATCCTATGATTGCACCCACGGAGTCTTACTCTTTAATTTTAAAATTAAAATTAGATTGTGGATTTCTGTTTGTAGATTGTGTATGTCTTTTAATATGAAGAACTATGTCTAACGTGTCACATATGCCTTCTAGATGAAAATTAACGGTATACTTGAATAAGAAATAGCACTTTGGGCTAGAGGCCAAGAAATGGGTTCATAATTATATTACTTAATTACATTGACCCCAAACTGTTTAGTTGGTAAAATATGAAAGCTCTATGGGCAATCTCCTTCTCCAAGAAAAGTGAGATTCCTTCTGGCTGCTACTCCTTGGACAAGATGTCATGCAGAATGCATGTCAAAGTTCCTCAGTGGGGCTTGTTAATTTGAAGTGTTGGTCCAGTGGAACTTTCTGATATTTAGAAATATTGTTCGAAGATTCATCCTTCATGTCTCTTCTCCTTTATTCACTTCTTTCACTACTTTTATAGATTCACTCTTTTGCCCAAGCCATCAGCTAAAACCATATTCAGTTAATCTAACAGAAGAGATATTTGTGCTTTGCAGATATAATCAGTCATGCCTGAGTAACTGTCAACAGAAGGCTATTTGCTGTGAAATGCCATTGAATACTTTTTTGTGTTTGTGGTTTACTGGACTTGAAAGTGTTTATTTGAAATGTCATTTCCTGGAATGTTCTGGTGTCAGTGGACAAAGCCAATGGCCAAAGATCTTATGCTTCAAAATGTTCATTTGGCACTTGAATAATAAACCACCATCCATCCCCAAATTCTTCCAACTTTACCATTTTCCATGAAGTTAGAATTTTAAGTTTTCAGGCCTAAACAAACGGGAAAAGTAATTAACAGTACTACCTGGTTGTTGAAATGTTGGATATGTGTGAAACATCTTCTTAGAGAAATTTAAACGTGAGCATCTTGACTGTGATTTTTATACAGCTTTAAGTCTGTGTGTTAGAAAAATATTTTATTTATATATTTCTTCACTCATTCACTCAGCAAATATTTACTGTGTACTGATTGCATGTCAGTTGCCAGATACCTTGTAACAAAGAGGAATGAGACTGGTCCTTGAAGTCTTAGAAGTAGGAGAGACATTTAATTCAAAACTTGCAATGAAATTGTTGTAAGCTCTTTAATTGAAATATGTGCACATTACTCCGGGTGATTGAAATATGTGCAAATTACTTCGGGCACCTGGTAAAGGGAGAGACCAGCATGGCTTGGCTGGGTCAGGGCGCCTTCACAAAAGTGATATTTGAGGTTTCTTTTATAAAGATAAATAGAATTTCCTGAAGCAAAAGGGGCACAATGAAGAATTCCCAGCAGATTATAGAGCTTCCAGTCCTGTGTATCATTAAAAATGAGGAGAAAACTGTTGACAGTAACAGTCATGGGATTGAGGGGGAAGAGAGGGTTCGCGGAATTGCAGGAGATACTCTTTTTACCTGATATATAATATTAGATTTTTGTGTAGTAAGCATGTGTTACTTTAGTAATTAAGAAAAAACTCTCAAAAGCCAAAAAAAAAAAAAAAAAAAAAAAAATTCTTGGTCTTGCCATCGCCATAAACACTCTGTTAACAGGAACTACAGAGCCAGAGGTAGGAAGTAGGAAGAGTCATGCAGGAGTCACCAATGCCCAGAAGTACACCAGGCAACACAACCAAATGCGTGCTAAGGCTTTGGTGGGGTTAGAGTTTTATGTAGCCATTTCTAATGCACTGGGTTCCCTGTCAGAGGTGGGGATCCATCCAGGAAGAGGGTTTTCTTCTCCCAGGCCCTGGTCAAGCCTCCCTTGGAAATGTCTCAGGAAGTCCAATCCAGAATAACTGAGTGAGGGAAATGAAAAACTTCTAAGAAATAGAAACCTAACGGATAGAGCTAGAGATAGAGCGTGACGCCAACTTGGGACTAGCCCAGATCTAGAAAGGAGGTTCCATTAGAAAGGACCTCCTCTTGTGGTCAAATAAGTTTGGGAAACTCTCTCTTGGTAATTTCTTTTTTTCTTTTTTAACATCTTTATTGGAGTATAATTGCTTTACAGTGGTGTGTTAGTTTCTGCTTTATAGCAAAGTGAATCAGCTATACATATACATATGTCCCCATATCTCTTCCCTCTTGCATCTCCCTCCCTCCCACCCTCCCTATCCCACCCCTCTAGGTGGTCACAAACCACCTAGGTGATCTCCCTGTGCTATGCGGCTGCTTCCCACTAGCTATCTATTTTACGTTTGGTAGTGTATATATGTCCATGCCACTCTCTCACTTCGTCCCAGCTTCCCCTTCCCCCTCCCCATATCCTCAAGTCCATGCTGTGGTAGGTCTGTGTCTTTATTCCCGTCTTACCCCTAGGTACTTCATGACCTTTTTTTTTTTTTTCTTAGATTCCATATATCTGTGTTAGCATACGGTATTTGTTTTTCTCTTTCTGACTTAACTTCACTCTGTATGACAGACTCTAGGTCCATCCACCTCACTACAAATAACTCAATTTCGTTTCTTTTTATGGCTGAGTAATATTCCATTGTATATATGTGCCACATCTTCTTTATCCATTCATCTGTTGATGGACACTTAGGTTGCTTCCATGTCCTGGTAATTTCTTTATTCATCAAAAAACATTTGTTGGGAAAGTGATTCCATGACTCAAGTGTGCTTTGGGAAACATTGCTCTGGGGCACTACTGGTGTTGGCAGAATTGAGGAAGAATCCAAGAATGCTTGCTGAGGTATACTTCATGGAACTGAGGACAAATGGCCTTGGATTTATTTTCATTCTAGATTTTCTAGGCTGTCTTTGGGCTCTTGCGATTGCCAGAATATTGACAAGATAGAGCCATGTAATGGTTCCTTAACTGGCATGGTGGAGATTATTCTTATATTATAAGAATATTCCTGAAGAGCATCTGTACCCACCCAAGTGCAAACTTTACCCAACAAATAACTTCATTTCTGTACTATCTAAGCCTATTTTATTAAGATAAATGTAGTATTATTGGAAATGTTTAACATATACTAAAGGCTCTCTCTGCCAGGTTTTTCTGTGGCCCCCAATGCACTAGAATTTGGTAGGATTTATTTTTTCTAGACGGACTTTTGATCTTAAAACATTCCACAAACTCTTCCCTGCTCCCTTTTTGGATGCACTTCCTCCACAATTATTTTGTGAACACAAGAAGGGAGTCTTACATCCCCGGGAAAGGTTTCCTATTAAAATCACCTCAATACATTTAGGAAATAATATGTCCGCTTCTGGAACTGTCCAAGAAATTAACTTGTTCCAAGTCTTAGAAAAAAATGTTTTCTCCAACGTTAAATTTTATGTTTATTAATTTGAATTTAATTTGTAGATGGTTGTTTGCCTTTTTTTCCTGAACAAATTTCGGTCTTGACTCTTTGTAATTATATTTAGTGATGCAGATACCTAGAGCAATGGAAGAATTAGAAACTAAGAATCTGCTTGCTTTTTCTCTTTCTTTCTAACTCCTAAAAGTAGGTTTATAGTCAGGGGGCATTTTTAGCTCCTTCTCATGGTCTTTAGAGGATGATCTTCTCATTTTTTATTTAAATATGTTATTTCCTCTAGTGGTAAGTGTCTGGCTTTACCTTAAGACCTGTGGCAGATACATATTTTTTCAGCTGGGAATTGCTGAGACCTTTTCTTGAAGTTTGAACACATCCTAAGTCTCACTAAAACACTTTGCATCTTTATATCTCATTCAGCTAACATAGACATTTCCAGTGGTGTGTGTAAAAAGACAAACTGTGTGTAGCTTGTTCTTCCAAATATGTCATGAGATAAAGTAAGGCTTGTTACAAATGAATCACTTAGAATGTGTTCTACCTTTTAGTTTGGACGTGGTAGGGGAGATTCTGTAGTCCTTTCAAAGCCTTAAACTACATGAACATTGCTGTTATTATTTTATCATGTAGTTAAAATATACCATTTCTGTGTCAAAGGAGACAAGACCCAGGCCCAGTGGCATTCAGCCTTGCGATTCATTCCTTCCTGTCTGACAGAATCTGGAGAGGGGGCGGATGAATGTTGCCAGAGGAAGGGTCTCAGGGGCCCCTCTGTCCATAGCGTGCTCAGCTTCCTCCCCGACATCTGCTTTGATTTGGCCCGTATGCCTTAGAAAGTTAAGAAATGTGGTGTTGGTAAAGGAAAAGGAAGCCTTAAAAGTTGCTACTACTGGGCTTCCCTGGTGGCGCAGTGGTTGAGAGTCCGCCTGCCGATGCTGGCGACACGGGTTCGTGCCCCAGGCCGGGAAGATCCCACAGGCCGCGGAGCGGCTGGGCCCGTGAGCCATGGCCGCTGAGCCTGCGTGTCCGGAGCCTGTGCTCCGCAACGGGAGAGGCCACAGCAGTGAGAGGCCCGCGTACCGCAAAAAAAAAAAAAAAAAAAAAAAAAGTTGCTACTAATTATCCTGGAGAAGAATGGCTATGTAAAGACTTAATAATGGTATCCATAGTGCCCCAATGGATTTCTTTCCACTCAAGGATGGGATCCATATAAGTCCAGAGCAGGGCTGCCTCGAAAATGTAGGCTACCTCATTAGAGCTGTATCATCACAGTACTGTGCAACTTGGCTCACAAGATCTCCTATTTCAATAATAAATATTGAACGCCTGCTTCATGTCCAGCTAATAAAATGGGTAAGACGCAGATCATTCCATCAAAGAGCTCACAGTCAGGCATCAGTAGCTTCACATGGGTGGGAAGCAGGAGAAGAAAGCACACGATTAGAGCTCATGAAGGTACATAATTTGAGGAGTGGAGGATGTTTTTGTAAACCTAGAGCCATAGGTGAGTGAGGAGTGGTGAGAATTTAGCAGATGAGGGTCAGTTTGTAAAGGGCATTGGACACGAAGCTGAACTTCAGAGCTGGTGCTCTAGGCAGTAGGAGCCGTTGAAGATTTTAAGCATGAGATTGACTTCTTCTAAAGATACTGGCTAGGCTATCCGTTTAACTTGTAAGGAAGTGGGATGAATAGAATGGAGACACAGGAAAGTGGAGTGGGGAGATTCCAGCTGTACAGAGCCTGAAGAACCGCAGTTTTGGAGTTACTAAGCAAAGTTTATTTGCCATGTGGCTGACAAGCCAGCTAAATATACCAAAGAGGAAGTGACGGGGTTTCCAAGGATGCTGTGTTCTTCGCCTACACACTTCGCTGCATCATGCTAATGCTGCCTTTTGCAAGAGCTGTGGTCTGCTCAGCTTAGAATAAATTCTGTTCCAGTAAATGTGCCGAAAAAACAAAGGTCTGCAAACAAAAAAACAAGAAAATATATTGTGAACATCTGACTGGAACTTTATGGTTAACTGGATTTTTTAAATGGTCCTGGGAGATAAGGATTTAGTTTAGTTCATTTTTAGGCACCACCAGCCCTGTGAACATCCCCGAAAGCAAGCTCTAGAAATGGAGAGTTTCTACTGGATGTGTGACGGAAATGATAAGCTAAATAAAGTATTAAATGAAGTTGACTATTGTCACGTTACTTATCTGTAATCCTGCTAATGCCATCCTCATATTGGAGAAATCATCAGTGATGAACTCAGCCCATGTTCTTGCTTGACACTAGCATCTCCACATTGTACCATGTGACTCAGATCTCATGGACTTTTTAACTGATGAACTCCTACTTCCTTAACCCCTAAATAACTCAAAACCTGTAGGCAAACGAGAGGTAGCATGGATAGTAGAATAGCATACACTCCATGTTAGAGTATCTTGGGTTCAAATCCTTCTATGCTACTTAGTATTATGTTGTACAAACTATTTAACCTTTTAAATCTCAGTTTCCTCTTCCTTACAATGGCAATAATTTATCTTGAATTGTTATAGGATGATTTGAAATAATTTAGGCAGTGTCTGGTCCCCACTAATCATCAGTAATAATAACTCTTATTATTAGGTGTTAATTGCCAAAACAACAAGGGTGAATATTCCAGCAGGGGGTATAATCTCAGGATCGACCTTGTCTCTCAAGGCTTGATGTCTGTATCTCTTTGCACAGTTGGGCTTGGTCAAGGCCATCCCTAAAGCAGAGAAGCCTTCATAATAAAAGAACGGTAGCTGGTTCTGATGAGCCAGACTCAAGAACCATCACCCCCGTATAGCCACCATTCAAGAGTATATATAGGGACTTCCCTGGTGGCGCATTGGTTAAGAATCCGCCTGCCAATGCAGGGGACACGAGTCCCATCCCTGGTCCGGGAAGATCCCACATGCCATGGAGCAACAAAGCCTGTGAGCCACAACTACTGAGCTCACGTGCCACAACTACTGAAGCCCATGCGCCTAGAGCCCGTGCTCCACAACAAGAGAAGCCACCGCAATGAGAAGCCCGTGCACCGCAACGAAGAGTAGCCCCCGCCCGCCGCAACTAAAGAAGGCCCGTGTGCAACAACAAAGACCCAACGCTGCCAAAAATAAGTAAATAAATAAATAAATTTATATATTAAACAAAGAGTATATATAAGGCTGATTCTCTCCTCATTGCTGTAGAGAAGGGCAGTTAATACATGCTTCAAAAATGTGATGTGGAATTAAAGTAACACTCACAAGATATGGGGATGGAGAGATCTTCATCTTTTTCATCCCCTTTTCTCTCTCTGCCAGTGTCCTTAACCTAGTAATGCTGTATTTACAAAGACTTATAATATCCCTAAAGAAAAAAATAGTAAAAACAGGAAATAGCTGTTGAGGGCAACATAATTTACTACAAAGTAAATTGTTTGAAATATAGAAAAAAATCAAGGCAGAGAAAACAAAGAATCAAATCTAGTACTTACTCTTAACATTTTACCCTGGTAACTGAGCTCTCAAGAAGTCTTTCTATTTTTTAATATAGTCAAAACCCCACAATTTCCAGGCATTCTCAGAGGATCCCCATGCATAGAAAACTGAGCACAATGACCACTGATGCTTGCATTATTGTTCTTTCTCTGTAATAATGACATTTTTAAAAAGAAATACATTTAAAATATAATTGAAAGTATTCCGAGTTATTGCCTTGGTTAATGTGTATAGGAAAATATAAGTCAGGAAGTGTTTCAAAGGCTATATTTCTGTTCACGTCACCATAGACCATCTATCCACTTAGCCATCCCACAGTCACTTGTTTCAAGCAGCACATTAGAACAAGGGAAGATGTTATGAAGTGCTTCCTACTGGAATTACTTTTTTGTGAAAGATATAAGTGTGAGTTCATCTTTTATAGTTGAATAATTTTAGATGAAATCATTTGAATGTCATTTTTAGCCACAAATGAGGAATTAGAGGAATTTTCAAATTATTACCTTTCTGGAACTTTACGTTGTTACAAAAAACAGTGATTAAACTTATAAAGTAGGGATTTTTTTTTTTTTTTTTTTTTTGCGGTACGCAGGCCTCTCACTGTTGTGGCCTCTCCCGTTGCGGAGCACAGGCTCCGGATGCACAGGCTCAGTGGCCATGGCTCACGGGCCCAGCCGCCCCGCGGCATGTAGGATCCTCCCAGATCAGGGCACGAACCCGTGTCCCCTGCATCGGTAGGCGGGCTGTCAACCACTGCACCACCAGGGAAGCCCTAAAATAGGGATTTTTGATAATAATGCAAAACATATATCAAAAGAACACCTTATGTTTTCACTTAATATGATAAGACATTAATTAAACAATATATCAGCAAACATTAACTGAACATCTGGGAGAAAAGAGAAGAGAGCCAATATATATGGAATATCTCCTATGCACCAGTTACTTCACATGACCTTTTTTAATCCTCAAAAGAGCCCTCTGAGGTATATCTTGTTATGTCTGGCAGGTCACTGGACCCATCTGAGCCTTAGTTCCTTGCCAGTAAAATAGATGACAATATGTTTGCAGGACTGTTACATGAATCAAATACAATGTAAGCAAATGCATATCTATCAGACAAAGATGCAAAGATGAAAAATCCATGACACAGATGTTGAAGAAAACTGTAGTGGCAATGCTGCCACTGATGGTTACCATCTCACTGACCTAGAATTCAAATGGAGCACTTTGGTGGAGAAGTGATTTGGGAGGTAGGGATACAAGGTAACCTTAAAGTGGTTAGAGTAAGAAAAAACTTCAGTAAAGTCCTACAACGTTTTATAACAGCATCATTTTACTAATTACAAATGTGTAATATTTCTTTCTTTTTTTTTTTTAAGAATCAACAGTAGCAGTAAATAGTCTTGCTTTAGGACTTAAATGAAGGAGGACCAAAAAAAAAAAAAAAAAAAAAAGATTTCTCACCCAGGTCTTCTTAGAATGGTGTGAAGATGAAAAGAGATGCTTCCTGACTTTAGGATGAAATAATAACAGCATTTAGCATTCTAGAGCACGCTGTTCCAAGCTCCGAGCTACATGCTGGATATGCAGTTCTCAGAGTCTGGAAGGTAGAAATTACTATTCTTCCTTTTACAGATGAGGGGCCTAAGGCTGATGCTACTTACAAGTTACAAAAGTAGAAAATCTTTTATTTCTTCTTCTTAATGTTTCTCTTCAATTTTTTTCTTTGCCCCCCCTTTTTTGAAAATAATTCAAATATTTGGAAGCAGACATAGAATAATAAACACTAACAATCCTCCACCCAAATCTCATAAATGTTAACAATGTCAAATATTTGTTAACAGTCCTTAGTTTAAAAGAAGTTAAAAATTACCAATACAGCTGAAACCTGTTTTGTACCTCTCCACAATCTATCCCCTTCTCCCCTTGCAGTTGTAACCGTGTTCTGATTGTTGTAACATTGTTCTGTAAGGGTATTTATCCAAAAGCAGTATTATATCATTTTTGTGATTTTGAATTTACATAGATGGTATTATTCTCTTCCATGTGTGGGCTTATTGTGTTTTATTTATTTCTTCTGTCTTCTTCAGGTGAATTTCTTATTTTCTAACATTTACATTTAAGGCCATACATCTCTTACTAAGCAATGGCTTAGCTACTTTCCACAAGTTTTGAAATAGTGTCTTAATGGCCATCCAATCTAAACATGTTAGGATTTTCATTATGATTCTTCTTTGACTCTTTAATTATTATAGCTTTCTTTAAGTTTCCAAAAATATTAGTTACTGAGTTCCAGTTTTGCTGCGTAGTAGTTGTTAAACATGGTTTATGTAATACTGATTCTTTGGTATTTGTTGAGACAAAATTTTGGTTTATTACTTGGTCAGTTTTTTTAAAATGTGTTCTTATGACTTGCAAAGAATATGTAGCCTCGTTTTCTGGGAATAGCATTCTACATATTCTTTCATTAGAGAAAATGTATTAATTGTGCTGTTTAAAACTACTATATCATTACTAGTTTCTTTATCTGGTTGCTCTATCGGTTTTTGAGAGCAGTATATTAAAATCTCCCACTAAGATTGTGATTTTATAAATTTCTTCTTGAATTTCTATCAGCTTAATTAGCTTTGTATAATTTGAAGCTTTGTTGCTTTACCTGATTGAGTCTAAACACCTTCTTTATCCTTAATGTTTTTTCCCTGTAAGTCTATTTTATCTTATATTAGTACTGTATCATAACTACCTCTCTTTTGGTTACTCTTTTTCTATTCCTTTACTTCCAGCTAATCTAGGTCATTGTGTTTTAGTTGATTCTGTTGTAAACAGCGTATAGTTAGATTTTTAAATATTCAATCTCACAATATCAGTTAATGGATATGTTTGTTCTGCTCCTCTTTATTGTGGTTACCTATATTTTAGTAACCTTCTAACTTTTTTCTATTAAAGCTGCCTTTTTTGTTTCTTTTTTCTCCTTTTCTTTTTTTTTTTTTTTTGCTTTCTGTTGGATTCATTGTTTTTTCTTACACTCTCTTCCTATTTTTCCCTCCACCATTTGGAAATTTATTCATTATCTTCCTATTCTTTTAGTGGTTATTGTTGAAATGTCACATGTATATATATTTATTTATTTATTTATTTTGCGGTACGCGGGCCTCTCACTGTTGCGGCCTCTCCCGTTGAGGAGCACAGGCTCCGGACGCACAGGCTCAGCGGCCATGGCTCACGGGCCCAGCCGCTCCGCGGCACGTGGGATCTTCCCGGACCGGGGCACGAACCCGTGTCCCCTGCATCGGCAGGCGGACTCTCAACCACTGCGCCACCAGGGGAGCCCTCACATGTATATTTGTTTTAATTAAATAATACAGCAATCATAAGTTGCTCCAGTATATGCACTCCCATCATGTGTGTCATGTATATTCTTGGTGACTAGTGTTTGAGTTATGCCTTGTTTCCAAACCCTCCCCAGATTTATTATTTGGTTATTATTATTTTTTTGGTTTCTTCACTTACTGGCTATATTCCTGTTTAAGTGTGCTATGCCTCAGTTTCTTCATATGTATAATGGGGTTACAATAGCATCTACCTCTAGGTTTATTATGATAATTAAATGAGTTCAGTTTCTGGCACATAATAACTTCTCAGTGAATTTTAGCTGTTATTATTATTTATAGTCAGTATAAGTAATATTAGATTGCTACCATTTTTACTGACATTTTTTATTCTCTATTATTCCTTTCTTCTGCTTCAGTTATCTTCTTCCTAAAGGGGACCCCATGGTAGTTCTTTTTCCTTTTTTTCATCTAGTGAAACTGAACTTCTCTACCCATTAAACACTAACTCTTCCTTCTCCACTTCCCTCAACTCCTGGCAACCATTCTACTTTCTGTCTCTTCCACTGAGTTTTTAGCTTAAACTACATATGGGTTAAGTCATAGCCTGTCCGTTTTTGTCCTGCGAGAGTCGGGTATGGAGGTGCCGGCCCAGCAAATCCGCTCTCCTTGGGCCTGATCTCTCTGCATCTCTGAGATCTTACACCAGCCTCCCAGTTACTTTCTCAGCTTGGGGTTTTGAAAACCCCAGGTTACTGCAGTGTCAGCTTTTACTTTCCGTTCTAGCTTAAATTCCCTTATTGCTTCTGGGATCTGAGGATTTCTGTGTCTTTCTCTTTCTTTTTTTCTCTTTCCCTCCCTCCCTTTTTTTTTCCTCTCATCCTTCTCTCCCTCTTTCTCTCTCCCTCCCTTTCTCTTTTTGTGAGTTAATGCTATGCATTAAACAATAGTTTTTTAAATGCATACCTTCTAAGCACTTAATACATATTTATATGAGAAAGGGTCCCTTTGGCATCACCTTGAGCAGCCAGAAGTCCTTTAGTCCTTTTCTGAGAAAGCAAAACTCCTTTCATTCAGCCTGGTGCTTGGCATTTGGAAAAAAGAAGAACTGGAAGATCAGGATGGTGACCTGTCTATGGCATTTATTATCATGGAATAGTGAGAAAGGGACGAGGAGGAAAGCATGGACGGCCAAGGCCTATAGTCCCCAATCATTATACCATCCAGCTTCCTTTGTGTTTTCATCTTTACTTTCATGCTTTGCAAGGTTTTGAAGAAAAAAAAAAAAAACCTGTTAACTAATAATGATTTATTTTCAAATTTTGTTAATCACGAAACTTTATAACAACCATACTTTTATCATGAGATGACCAGTGTTACTATTATCAAGTTGATATTCTTCCAGCCAAGAGCAAAGAAATTAAATTGTCAATTTAATTTTGACAATTAACCATTTCACAGAGGGAACCATTTCACATATAAAGGTATAATTTCACATATAAAGGGAACCATTTCACATATAAAGGTGTAATTTTTCCTCTGTGTTTTTTAGAAATTGGCTTACAGACCCTCTCTCAATCCTAGGTTTGTGGCAACGCTGGCATAAAGGTACTGGTTAGAGCCCTAGAAAGAGAAAAGTCATTCTTGCCTACCCGCTTCTCTCTCAAGGTTTAGCTACTACTGGCTGGTCCCGAAACTGCCTCTGCAGTCACTGCTAATCCCCTCCTTCACCCAGTTCACAGCATCTACGGAGGTTGGAGATGCAGCTCCTAAGTGGTCTAAGCACAGGTGTATATTAGTTTTCAGAGGATGTTATTTGGACTAGCAGGAAGATTATCACACAAAATCATCTCATTGCCACCCTTGAAAAAATGACCCCAACTTTCATATCAGATTATAAAGTCCTGGGCCATTGAAGCAAGTGTGTTCTTATCAGTGATTCTGCCAGCTTTCGTAAATGCAACTTACGTAATCAGCCCTCACTTAAAGATTTTCACTGTGGGTTTTTGTCTATTTATTCTTTCAGAATAGTGCCTTAGAAAAATCTATACTGATTTTTCCTGGCAATTATTAAGCAGGTCTCCTGCATCCCCCATCTCCCAACCCCCAACGACCATCATTGAAGAAGAAACAAATCCCTAATTCCAAATCTAAGCCACTCGTGACATTCACAGCCGAGCTTACGCAGAAGCTGGCCTGTCCCTGAAGGACAGTGGGCGAAACACTAGTCACTGGAGAGCCTGAGGAGACAGTGGGAAGGTGAATCAGGAAGCCACCAGGAGCAGCAGCCATTTCTCTGTTGCTTTCTGTACTTAGAGCATATTTTTAAAATGGACTTGCTAGAGGGATAAACAATACAGTTCTATTATCCAAATTTTTATTTATTTATGTATTTATTTATGTATTTATTTTTGGCTGTGTTGGGTCTTCGTTTCTGTGCGAGGGCTTTCTCTAGTTGCGGCAAGCGGGGGCCACTCTTCATCGCGGTGCGCGGGCCTCTCACTATCGCGGCCTCTCTTGCTGCGGAGCACAGGCTCCAGACGCGCAGGCTCAGTAGTTGTGGCTCACGGGCCCAGTTGCTCCGCGGCATGTGGGATCTTCCCGGACCAGGGCTCGAACCCGTGTCCCCTGCATTGGCGGGCGGATTCTCAACCACTGCGCCACCAGGGAAGCCCTATCCAAACTTTTGAATCACACTTCTGGCCTTGTAATTTACCTGATTTGCTTCTATGTGCCGTTCTTTATTTCATAGTGAAGAAAGGTCATTCAGTGAGGGATAGGTATATTAGTGAGGACACTTAAGCCTATACATTTAAATCTGGGGAATATGGATAAAGAGAATGAAATGGAGAGTGATGTTGGTCGCTGTTGGTCAGTGGCCTGGAAGGAGTCGGTGTAGGTCCCTCAGCGGGCACAGGTAGGAGTCATGTGGGAAGTGGGAACATGTGCGTCCTCCAAGCCCCTCCATGGGGGCTGCTGCCTGCTGTGTATCTTCAAGGGTATTTTATGCGACATCTACTGCAGGTCCCTAAATCTGCCATACTATTTCACCTCTCCTCCTTCACCCCATCTCCAATATGTTATGTGTACCCCATGTTTCCACTGTAAGACTTGAGCTCCTTAAGCATGCCTTTTCATCTTTGCATGTTCCGCCCCCAACAGAAGATAATATCAGTAATAGTGTCTGGGGCTTCCCTGGTGGCGCAGTGGTTGAGAGTCCGCCTTCTGATGCAGGGGACACGGGTTCGTGCCCCGGTCCGGGAGGATCCCACATGCCGCGGAGCGGCTGGGCCCATGAGCCATGGCCGCTGAGCCTGTGCGTCCGGAGCCTGTGCTCCGCAACGGGAGAGGCCACAGCAGTGAGAGGTCCATGTACCACAGAAAAAAAAATAATAATAATAATAGTGTCTGTCAGATTTAGCAGAACTGACCCCACTCCAATACTTTGGGCCAGGAAAGTGAGAAGTTCAGAGGAAAGGTTGCTTGGGGAGTAGAGGAGTCAATCCACAGAGGCCCTGGGTCTCTTTCAGAAACACAAGACTGGCAAGGAAGCCAACTATGGCTAAAGGGGAAAGAAAGAAGAGAGAAAGAAGCCAGAGGTGCAACCCAGTAAAAATGTAGCCTGGCCTGGGGAGGCCCCACAGCGTGAAGGAATGAGTTTGGGGTACATATCATGAAGTCAGGTGGGAAGGCCACATCCGCATCTGTTTGATCTGGGCGCCATCATTACACTGTCTCTGGATTTTAGCCTTTTGTTTATCAGTTGGTCTTTGTTTAATCGTTTAATCATTTTTCTTTTGTCCTTCCTAATATTAACTTAGGAAACTTCTTTTAACGTGGGCCACGTTCAGTCCTTTTTGCTCTACACATGTTTAAAGTGACCTTTATTTCCCCTTATGGAAGAAGATAGATTTTATTGAATAATTTTTTCAAGTGGTGAGATTAGTTGTGGTCACAGTGGCAGATTCTTCGTAATTCTCCAAGTGCTATAAAAAGTAATGACATGAAGTGAATTCCCATGATGGGAGTTGTCCTGTCATTGTGAATTGCTGTGATCATCTCTGAAGTAATATTTCTTTGCACACTGTCTGTCAGCAACTATGTAGAGTTTGTTTTAGATTCAGAAATGTGTGAGATGAGTTGATCTACATCCAAGAGATTCAGACCTTTTGTTGTTGTTGTTTTTGGCCCTGGTTGCTGTTCACTAGTTCAGTTGCGGGGTGGTTTTGTTATGTTTAGCTGTCCTGAAATTTCATGTTCAGATGCAGTTTTTACATACTCTTTCTTTCCCCTTCATTGACTGAAAGATGGCTAGAGAAGAGAAATAATCTTTTATCTTTCCTCAGTGATATTAACTTCATTACATTCACTTTGTAAAATAAATCTTATACCTCCTACTCTACATAAGTCCTGTTTCTAAAATTTTGTTATATATATTACTTAAGACCGATCAGCATTTGCCCCTTTCTGCTGCATACACATCCGGGGTTTGTGTTTTCTTTTCAGATCTTTCAGACTGGGAAAAAATGTACTATTTGTGAGCGGATGATTTGATTTCAGTAAATGCCTTTTTATTTCTCTTTCCCCGTAACTTACTGCTTGAAACCGTGAGAAAACATCCAAGTACAGGTGCTGCCTTCCAGCTCTGAGGGAACCTTGGTTGTTGGCCTCACAAACTCGGGAAGATTTATCTCGTGTGACTCGGTGGTGGAAGTAGTAATATTAGCATTTGAAATCTTCTAAGACATCACAAGGAAAGGGAAACGTCGGTCATTCTGCTGCTTGTTAAGAACAGCTAGCAATTCGAAAAGCAGTTACTTGCTAAGGGGGGGAGATAAAAATGATCAAACAGAGATGCCTCCTCCTTCAGTTAAATATGAACTGAGGATGCTGCATGGTGGTAATAAAATCAAAGTCTTAGAAGATTTCCCTTGATGAGTGTGTGTATATGTGCTTATTTTTATTTGGTCTTCAAAAATGGATTTTCTTATGTATTTATTCTCTTTGAGGGAAATACATCTAGATCAAAATAGTCTGTTTGCACAATCCTTGGTTTATATAGGAGCCTATGTAAGATGTCATGTTTTCCCTGGCTGTGCTGAGACGAAGACAAGATTATCTGCTGTGTGAATTCCATCTGCGAGAGACAGACCCTCGCCGTGCTCCCCGCACGACGACTCCTCTCTGCGGCCAGGCGGCAGAGGTGATTCCTGTCATTGGTCCCTGTGTGCCCTGCATACAGAAGGCAGGCCCTCTGCAGGCCCTAGTTCTGAGGCACTAAATGAAAACTGCCACGGTGGCCATTGAATAACTTGTTTGTGAGGAAGCACTTTCAAGAGGAAATGATTCTGAAGAAAGAAATGTGCGTGACCAGTTTTATAGGATGTGCCTGGTGAAGCATGTCTTACTGTCAAAAGCATGTGCAGCAGAAGAGAAAAGAAATGAGCATGTGAGCTGGATTTCCGCAAACCCCACCACCCCTGGACAGTGGGTCCTGGGAGGAAAGGAATAGTGAGCCTCAGCATCTCCATGTGGAACCACCCAGACTCCCTCCTTCTGGTTTAAGGAATTCCAGGGGGTCTCAACTGTGCTAGAAAAAATAATAAGACATTTTCCTGTTTGTTCTTTGTGACCTTGGTTTTCTGTCTCCCATTGGACCTTTAGCCGGAAGTAGGACCCCCATAGCTTTGAAAATCAAAAGATCATAGTTGCTAGAGCTGGAAGGGGATCTTCATCCAGTGGAACAATCTGATTGTTCACGGGAAGCCCAGAGAGAATGTGGCTTGTGCCACGACCCAGACCATGGTTTGTGTCCCAAGCCAGGTTTTCTGACTTGTGGCCCTGGGTGGGCTGTAGTATACCCACCAACTGAGTCCCATTGCTCTCCAAGACACATCTTCTACTTTGCAGATGGGCCACTGTGTCCTCCACAAACCCTCCTCGCTCCCACCCCTGCACCTTTGCTGACACCATGTGCCCTGCTCAGCCTGCCCTTCTCTTCCAGCTCATCTTGTCAAACTCACCACATCCCGTAACACGTAGTCAATCCCGTCTGAAGCGAAGGTTCCACAGTTCTTCCCGCCCAGATTAACCTCTCCTCTCTCTGGACCCCTTCGGCCCATTTTTATTCTCTGTTTCATGTTCGATCTCAATTTCCTAATCAGACCACATCCTCCAATGTCTAAGTTTTTGTCTTCTGCACAGTAGTCCCCCCAGCACCTACCGCCAGGCTGAGAACACGGCAGACTCCCGGCCTGTTAGCTGGCGTATTGAATAGTCAGTCTCCTGTCGGACAGGTAGGAGAAGGAAGAAGCACAGCCACGCAGAACTCAAGTGCACTCATGTTTAGGTCCTCTTCAGAATCAGTCTCCACTGGTCAAACATTTCCAGCACCTGTCTCAACAACCATTTTTAGTTGTCCCTTTTCTCCAGAGATGGTTCCAAAAAGAGCTAATTCTTATTGTTGAGATGGATGTCTCCCAAAGGCCTTGCCGATAGTATAGTTGTGAGGTTCACAGTTTCGCCTAAAGCTCCTCTTTGAGGAGGGATGGAAACTGCAGGATGGGTATTATGGTAAATGCTCAACATAGACATCTACTGACTGGGTGACAGGTGAGCCCTAGGAAAGTCACAGGTGTCCTGATGATAGAAAGATTTTTTTCGTGGAAATTAATAAAGACCATAGTTAGCCTAAGCAGAAGTTCTGTGAATCATAGTGCAATTCAGAGACATGCTTTCTACCTCCTTTTTAAAACCCCTCCTAAAACAAGAGCCCTGTGGTTTAAAACCAAGAAAGGGGAGGACTCGAGGTCAGCTCCAGAATCACCTGTAATCTGTTTACTCTTTTCTCGTTCTAGTTTGTGTTCACCATATTCAGCTTTCAGTAGACTCAAAGCAGGGTGTCTTGATAGCAAGTGGTCCTTAGAGGCAGGCAGCCAGGCAGTATAGCAATATGGAAAGAGCCCTGGATGACAAATGTAAAGGCCCACATTTGAGGCCTGACTGTGCCACTTACTGGTTTAAAAACAGTACAAGTCCCAGCTTCAGTCTTCTTGTCTGTTAAATATGAGTAAGAATCCTGCCCTAGGTCTAGGCATGGTCCACACATACAATGATTTCTTAACATTTCCTTCACTGCCGGATTATCAGCTATACATGGGCAAGGTCTATATGTATCTTGTTTACTGCTCTATCTCCAGAACTTGGTCCATAGTGGGGTATGTACTATAGTCATTGGTTGGTTGATGAAGTGACAGGGAAAAGTTTAAAGCAATTATGGGCTGTTACTGTGATTCTTGTTATCTTTGAGGTTCTTGTCCTGGCTCTGTAGAGAGTGGTAGTTTTTAGTTTGGGTTCCCACTTTCCACTCTCAATGACTGAGAAGGCACAAGACTCACAGCAGGTCAACAGACCAACTACTACCCTTGGTTGTAAGTGAGGACCTTCGAAAGTTCATGATATTTCTTTGTAAATTCTTCCCTAGTCTCAGTTCCTGGCACACAGACTAGAGGCATTTGACTTTCACTCAGGTTTGTTGTAGGTCCCTTGATGCGTGGGTGCCAGCGATCATCAACAGGGGGATGACCCTCTCTGCTTAGCAGCAGTAGCCACTTTTCTCCTGCTGTTTTTCTTCTTTGGTCTTTGATGTGTGAGTATTGTTAGTGGCAGAGATAAGCTTCTCATAGTGCTGTGCTAAATGCAGCTTCTGCCTGAGGGTGCACACGTGCCTGGGGAGGCTCTAGCTTGTCCAAGCGAGCTCTTATTTCAAAGCCCCTCCTACAGGTGGGCTCTGAGGCCTGGCAGAAAGCAGGCCTTTGGCATCAGACAGGTGTGCATTTGAAAGCTTCAAGTAGCTGATTGTCTAGTAAGGAAGGGACATGTTAAAGAAATAGTTCCAAGTGTGAGGAATGCCTAGATATAGGGTAGGTGTTAGCAGATGAGAAAACTGAGGCTGAGAGAGACAAGAAGCTGTGCTCAAAATTTCTGAGACAGCAAGTGACACAGTCAGGCCTCCGTATTATAAAATAAAGATAACAGTCATATCTTCTACAAGGGATGTTGTGATGAATCAGTAAGGAAATATGTCTGAAAATATTGGGCACAGAATCTGGCCCAGAGCAAGTATTTGGTAAAGGTGAGTTTCCACTCACGTCTTTCCCTTCATTTTCTTTTCCATAAATGAACCTGAATGAAAAGTGGCAGAATTAAACATCAGTCCTGGAATGGCTCACCTGAAGTGCTTATTCTCAATTCATATTTATCTTTCAGATTGCTTGTTGTACCCACATTTCCTGTTAACACAGATTAGAGGGAGTAACATGACCTTCATTTGTTGACAGAGACACAAGTTGGCAGAATACAGTGATGAATCTCTCCATTCAGGCAGGAATTGAATGTTGCCTGTGGGGTGAGCTCCACCACCTGCATTGACTATACATCATCCCTGGAAATTAACCCATCTTCACCATAGTCACTGAGATGGAAACAAGGGCCTGTCCATTGAACATCACCTTCAAATGGAAAGAATGAACATTTAGCACAGTATATGCATCTACACCTATAATCACAATAAGACAAGTGTTTTAAGGTATTGTGTTGCATGAGTCAGTCTGTGTATGTATTATTCGTTTCTTGATAAGAGTCAAACAGAAGCTAATAGTTTTCTAGGAAAATATAATGATTACGAAATTCAGGAGTCAATGTCCTGTTTCACAATCACTTTTGCTCACTTATGCATCATCAGGCATGGTGGTATAAGAAAATAATGATATGAGCCCTGGTCTTTACAGGTACAACAGATGCAGTCCTTCATAAATTTCAAAAGCATTATTATTCACTAAAATAGATCATTTTAATTCAAAGGAATGGTAGATATATGTATAAATAAGTTACATATCAACAAAGTTTTGTTCTCTTCGTTTAAGACATTAATGCCAATTTAGTCTTTACTGTTGAATCTATTAATTCAAATAATATCTATCAGTAGGTATATGAGCCAAGCCATAAGCATGTATATAAAATTTTATGTAAGATAATATGCTTGTATACATACACAGCAAAACCAATAATTACACATTTAGGTGTGGAAACTAATGATTAGTGCCTCTTCATAAAATTAATATATTTAGGTTCTACACTTTTATGTATTATTTCATAGTGTATCCATAAGAAGAGCAGAAACCACCTCAGATATTTCAAGCAGGAAGGGATTTAATTTAGGGAATTCAAGCCTATGAAAGAAAGAGTTAATGCTTACCAAACATTGTATTGTTCTCTCATCCTCTCTTGCTATGAGGTTGGGAACTTATGATGGTCCTGGCCAAAGGACTGTGGAGGAGAGTGAATTAATTTCCCAGGGCTAAAATGGTTAAGAGCTTGTATGCCTCTTCTAACCCTTACTGCCCCTGGGAGCAACCCTGGAAGCTATATAAGAAGATGGAAATAAAAAGGTGGAAGAATCTGGTTGTCTGAATCACCAGATAGAAGAGAGCTCTCATCAACCTGTATTTGGACTTTGCATGAGCAAAAGTCAACATTTACTGGACTAACACATAGAGATTTGAGGGTTTTGGCTGTCTGTTGAGGCAGCTAGGGTTGATTGCCTTACAAATAAAGGGATTTATAAAAGTATTGGAAGGCCTGGGAGAGGGAATATCAGAAATGCAGCTACTAGTATTCAGAAAATCTTGAAGCACAAGAACTACAGGAAACTTTCACCAATGATTTCAGTTCTCCCCTGCATCAAAATGAGTGATTTGTAGGAAGATGCTTGGAAGCTGTTGGCAAAAGCTCACATATGCTATCTATCAAGGCCCAAGTGGCTATCCCCCTCAAAGGAGTAATGGTGGTTTCTATTTTTCTTTTGTCTGTGAAATCTCACACAAATGAAGATCATTGTTTTCATCTCATCTCATAACCCTGGTGACATACGTTCCTGGAAATGTAGTTCCTGGACTTCTAATCCCTATAATACCAGGGAGAGTGAAGAAGAAGAAAATGGTGTTGAGTTGCAAAAAACAATTTGGCATACATAAGTAGCCCAATTATTAGGGTGACGATATGTCTCAGTTTATCTGGAACAGTACCAACCTATTCCTGTTGACCCACAGTAATTATTGATAGTGCCCTGTTTCAATCACAAAACTTTCCCAGTTTGGACACTAAAGTATATGGCCATCTTCCTATTATTAACATGGTAAAAATATTTCACTTGTTTCCTCTGCAGACACTAAAGATATACTAAGTGCTAATCATCGTGCTAAGCACTGGGGACATTGATAAACAAAGGCACACGTGATCCTGACCTTCATGGAATTTAGAATCTGGTTTAGTGAATGATAAGGGTGTAAACAGGGCACTACTCTAAGGATGGAGCAGAGTAGACATATTCGAAAGAGGTTGAGGAATTAAACTGTACAGTCTTGATAACTAATCTGCATAGTGGTTAAGACCCTTAGACTCTTGAGTCAGACTATTTGTATTTGAAAACCAAGTCCACCACTTATTAGCTATGTTAACTTGGGAAGTTACCAACTAATCTTTGCCTCAGTTGACTAATCTGTAAAATGGGGTTAATAATAATTGTCGTGAAAATTAAATGAGATAACTTTTAAAGCTTATAAGAGTGCTTATCATACAGTAAACACTCAATAAATATTTGTTATGATCACAATAATGAAGAAGAAGAAGGAGGAGGAGGAGGAGAAGGAGGAGGTTTTCTTTTGTAATGACCGAATGAGAGAAGTATCTAAGAAACTCACAGGTTTCTGACTTTGGTGTCTGGATGGATCGTTGTGTAACATAGTAAATGCAAAGAACCAGTTCTTAGTTTCCTGATCTCTTCTAATGTCTTTTTAGTCTCTATTTCATTTTTTTCTGCTCTAACATTTGTTATTTCCTTCCTTATACTAACTTTGGGATTCATTTGTTCTTCTTCTTATAGTTCCTTAAGATATAAAGTTAGGTTCTTTATCTGAGACTTTTCTTGTTTCTTGAGGTAAGCATTTATTGCTATGAACTTCCCCCTTAGAATGGCTTTTGTAGCATCCCATAAATTTTGGTATGTTGCATTTTCATTTTTATTTGACAAACCTTTAGCTAGACTCACCAAGAAAAAAAGAGAGAGGACTCAAATAAATAAATGAAATGAAAGAGGAGATGTTACAACTAATACTACAGAAATACAAGGGATCATTACAGACTAATATGAACAATTATACACCAACAAATTGGAAACCTAGAAAAAATGGATAAAAATCTAGAAATGTACAACCTACCAAGACTGAATCATGATGAAATAGAAAATCTAAGCAGATCAATTACTAGTAAGGAGACTGAATCACTAATCAACCTGCAACAACCTAATCCCCCAACAAACAAAAATCCAGGATCAGATGGCCTCACTGGTGAATTCTACCAAACATTCAAAGAAGAATTAATACCAATCCTTCTCAAAGTTTTCCAAAAAATAAAACAGGAGGGAACTCTTCCAAACTCATTTTATGAGGCCAACATTGCCCTGATAGCAAAACCAAAGATTTCACGAGAAAATTACAGGTCAATATCCCTGATGAACACAGATGCAAAAATCCTCAACAAAATATTCACAAACCAAATTCAACAATACACTAAAATGATCATACAATATGATCAAGTGGATTTATTTCAGGGATGTAAGGATGAGTCAACATCCAGAAATCATTCCAGGTGATCGACCACATTAACAAACTGAAGGATAGAAGTCACATGAGCAACTCAATAGATGCATAAAAAGCATTTAACAAAAGTTAACGTCTCTTTGTGATAAAAAATTTCAACAGGGCTTCCCTGGTGGCACAGTGGTTGAGAGTCCACCTGCCGATGCAGGGGACACGGGTTCATGCCCCGATCCGGGAAGATCCCACATGCCATGGAGCGGCTGGGCCCGGGAGCCGTGGCCGCTGAGCCTGCACGTCCGGAGCCTGTGCTCCGCAATGGGAGAGGCCACAACAGTGAGAGACCCGTGTACCGCAAAAAAAAAAAAAAAAAAATTTCAACAAAGGGGATATAAAGGGAACATACTTCAACATAATAAAGGCCGAAGATCAGGTACAAGACAAAGATGTTCATTCTCATCACTTCTATTGAAAACTTTACTTTTATTGGAAGCCCCAGCCACAGCAGACAAGAAAAACAAACAAACAAACAAAAACGATATCCAAATTGAAAAGGAAGAAGTAAAACTGTCACTATTTGCAGATGACATGATATTATATGTGGAAACCCTAAAGAATCCATCCAAAAAAAAACCTGTTAGAACTAATAAACAAATTCAATAAAGTTGTGGAATACAAAATCAATACTCAAAAATCTGTTGCATTTTTATATACTAATAATGAACTATCAGAAAGAGAAGTTAAGAAAACAGTTCCATTTACAATTGCATCAAGAATAAAGTACCTAGGAATAAATTTAACTAATGAAATGAAAGACCTGTATATCAAAAATTACAAGACATTAATGAAAGAAATTGAACAAGACACAAGTAAATGGAAAGATACTCCATGCTCAAGAATTGGAATTAATATTGTTAAAATGTCCATACTACCCAAAGCAATCTACAGATTCAATGCAATCCCTATCAAAATTCCAATGGCATTTTTCACAGAAATAGAACAAACAATTCTAAAATTTGTATGAAACCAAAGACCCCAAATAGCCAAAGCAATCTTAAGAAAGAACAAAGTTGGTGGCATCATGAGCCCTGATTTCAAACTATATTACAAAGCTATAATAATCAAAACAGTTTGGTTTTGGCATAAAAACAGGCACATAGATCAATGGAACAGAATAGAGAGCTCAGAAATAAACCCACACGTATAGAGTCAATTAATTTATGACACAAGTGCCAAGAATATACAATGGAGAAAGGACAGTTTCTTTAATAGGAAAACTGGACAGCCAAATGAAAAAGAATAATTCTGGACCACTATCTTATGCTTACATACTCAGAAATTGCTTGAACTGGATTAAAGACTTGAATATAAGCTCTGAAACCATAAAACTAGAAGAAAACATAAGTGGTAAGCTTCTCGACATACGTCTTGGCAACGATTTTTGGAATCTGACACCAAAAGCAAAAGCAACAAAAGCAAAAATAAACAAGTGGGACTATACCAAACTAAAAAGCTTCTGCACAGCAAAGGAAACCATCAACAAAATGAAAAGGCAGCCTACTGAATGGGTGAAAATATTTGTAAATCGTATATCTGATAGGGGGCTAATATCCAAAATATATAAAGCACTCATACAGCTCAACAGCAAAAAAGCAAACAATCCAATTAAAAAATGGGCAGAAAATCTGAATAGACTTTTTTTTGTGAAGAAGACATACAGGTTGCCAACAGGTACATGAAAAGATACTCTACACCGTTAATCATCAAGGAAATACAAATCAAAACTCCAATGAGATATCACCTCACACCTATTAGAATGGCTATTATCAAAAAGACTAGAAATGACAAGTGTTGGCAAGGATGTGGAGAAAAGGAAACCCTCATGCACTGCTGTGGTAATGTAAATTGGTACAAGCCACTATGGAAAATGGTATGGAGGTTCTGCAAAAAATTAAAACTAGAACTGCCATATGATCCAGCAGTTCCACTTCTGGGTATTTATCCAAAGACAATGAAAACACTAACTTGAAAATATATATGCACCCCCATGTCCATCACAGCTTTATTTACAATTGCCAATATATGGAAACAACCTAAGTGTTCACTGATGTATGAATAAATAAAGAAACTGTCTCACACACACACACACACACACACACACACACACACACGCAGTGGAATACTATCCAGTCATAAAATAGAATGAAATCTTGCTATTTGCAGCAACATGGATGGACCTTGAGGGCATTATGCTAAGTGAAATAAGTCAGACACAGAAAGACAAACACCATAACCTCTCTTATATGTGGAATATAAAAATAAATAAATAAATGAACAAGCGCTTAAAAATAGTAAATGCAGGGGAAGCTGATTTATGTGGGGGAAATAATGCATACAGTTTGGATAAATTACTAAAAGTGTAAATACAGGAAAAGCCAATTTAAGTGGGGGGGAAATAATACATTCAGTTTGATTATGTTGAGTTTGAGGGGCCTGTGGGGTATCCAAATAACAGTGTCTAATAGGCAGCTGAATATCTAAATCTGGGGCTCAGATAGAGTTCTGAGTTGAAATCTAGATTTGTGAGTTTTTAGGATCTTAGATAGTGGTTGGAACCAGGGAAATATGGGAGATCAAATAGAGTATTCAGAATGAGAAAAGAAAGGGCCATTACTTGGTATCTAGGGTAGGCCAGTATTTGAAGGTCAGATGATAAAAGCCCTTGAAAAAGACAAGAAGGAATACAGCCAGATATGTAGAAGAGAACCAGCGAGAGGTGTGAAGGAAGAGCAGCGTGGGCGACCGTGTTAAGTGCCAAGCGCAACTCAAGAAGATAAGAACAGAAATGAGTTCCATGAATCCAGAAAGTGGGGGCTATTGGTGATTTTAGAAAAATAAATTCAATGGAGTAGGGAAAGTGGAAGTCTGATCACAAAGAGTAGAGGTGAGAATGAGAAGAGGATGTGGAGGTAATGATGCATTAATCTTTGCTTCAGGTCACTTGACTTTGAAGAAAAGAAAGGGTCAGCTGGTGGCTGGGGCCTCTTTAAAAACAGGGCCTATGGGATCATTTGGTCCCACAGCTACACAAAGGATTTGCAGACCAGGAAATGTTTTAAATTACATGACCTTCAAAGTTCTTTCCATCTCAAAGTGTTTATTATTCCGTGATTCTCTACTTACTAAGTTCCCAGGTTCAGTTTTTATTTTCACAAGGTGATACCTGTAGACAAGGCATAAAATCTGTCTTATCCTAACAAATTTAAGTTAGACTCTAATTTGATCTTATGAGTCTTTTGGGATATATATCTTAGAGTTCAAACAAGTATCCATACCTAGTATATTTATGAATAGAGTTCTCAATTTTTTAGTATCACATTATTTAATTCCTTCACAATCTACTCTTTGTTTCCTCTTTTCAACCAGTTGCTTATGCTTATTTTGCAGTTTATCTTTTTGACCATTATTTTTCATGCCCATGTTTCCAGCCTTTTGCAAAGAATAATTATTAAATCATTAAGTCATAACATTGGATGAGGTTTACTGAATGATAATTCTTTTCAAAGACTTTAATATTTTCCCCCAGAGCCTTAGTTGGTTTATTGACTAGAGTAAAGCAGTTAGTTTGCTACTAGTGGAATAAGGTAGACTAAGCATCTGGAAATATTCTACCAGGAGGAGCCAATGGCCTTGTTTTTTAAAGGTCCCAGGTCTCCCGTCACTCACCTCCAGTCTTGTTAGGGCATAAGAGAATCAGAATTTATGGCTGCGTCATTATTCAGGACTGCTGCCTTTTATCTGAGATCTTCTGTTTGGAAAGTCTCTTCAAATGTTTTCTTAGCCTCAAGGGAAAAGTTTCTCCCAGAGATACCTCAGTTTTGATCAAGAGCATTCAGAAATCCCCTTTTAGTTTTTTCTCTACCAATTAAGTTCCTCTTAAACTCATAAACGTGGTTCCACTCTTTTACTAGAAAGCTCACGTTAGCTAGAAGAGTCAAAGTTGCTCGTATGGACAGACCCTAGGGAGCTAGGAAAAGGTTATTTTCCTCCAGAGAGTTAAAGACATATAATTTAATTTTCCTCCGGTTTGGAGCAAGCTCATATTTTTGCTGACTTTATATATAATGTAGCCTATCCTTTTCAGTTACGGATTGGTCTCTGTTGTTCCCATTTAATTAGAAATTTCCAAATTGTTGCTATCATTTTCTTTTCATGCAGGTGTATAATGCCTTTTTATAATTATGGTATTAAAATATTCTATTTAACTCGAAACAACACTAGTTGAAAGACGCATCTTTTGCTGTAAGAGATTTTCATGAGGAAAAATAAAGCCTTCTCAGTGAATGTATACCTTGATCGTAATTCTAATTCCCAAAATTTAAATGTTAAAAAATATGCTCTTATAATTGAAGAGTTATGGTATTAATGATCATTTCACTTGACTGAGCCTTTCCATTTGTGGGATTCATCATTACTTACTATTCATCCATCTACTCTTCATGCATCTATTCGACCCACAGTTATTGAGAGCAATGGTTAAGTCTTAAGCTCTGGCTAGGCAATGAACAATGAATACTACCTCAGGAAAGTTAGCTTTTTGAATTTGTAAAGCAAGTGATTTATCATATGTCTTAGCTATTGTATTTCTTAAAAGTGTATTCAACACTTTTCTCTCAATATTTTAAAATCCAGCTTAAGAAAAATGGAAATTATATGGTGGCTTTCTCACATAATCTCCATCACCTCCATTTGTCTGCTTATGCCATTCCCTCAATCGTACATTCCCTTAGATTGTCTAGCAACCTGAGTTTATATCCATGTACAGCATGCTGTGCTACCCCAGTCATCATAGGGTGGCATGATTATGGTGGAAAGACTTGAAGATAAGAGACAAGTGTGTCTAAAATCTTCAAAAAATTAAAGAATGAATATCATCCATTAAAAAAAAGAACAAGAGTTTATGAAATAACAACTAAATGGTAGAAACTAGGATGAAACTAGAATGTCCAGACACAAAACAGAGCCAATTATAATTATTGGAAATAAAAATGTGTAGTCATTCAGAGTTTTTCTTTAAAAAATCTCAACAGAAGGAATAAATAGTCAAAGAGAGAATGCTGTCAGAGAGAGACTTTATGAATTGGAACACGTAAATTAGAAAATTACCAAATTGCATAAAAGAAAGAAAATTAGAATTGAAAATATTAAAGATTTTGAAATACAACAAATCCTCCCAGTAGGAGAGAACAGAGAGAAAATTGCTGAATATTTTCCAGAAATAAGGCAAGACATGAGTATTCATATTCACAAAAGTTCAAAGAATGCCAAGCAATATTACATTTTAAAAACTTCTTATGTTTACATTATAATGAAGCTAAAGAACATCAAGGGCAAAATGTTTGCTTTTTTGAATGGGGAGATGTGAGATAATTCTGAAGCCTTCCTTGTTACTAGAGGTATATTCTTGCGTTGTCTTATGATAAAGCTTTCATCTATATTTAGTTGTGTGCTTGCCGTCATGTACTCATTGTACTGTCCTCCAGCTCATTTTACTTTGCTGCTGTTCTTTGCTGTTTATTGGACAACCCAAAAACTATATTTATTAAGAAACTTTCAATAGGTAATAAATAAGAATAGTCTATGGAATAAAGGATTGGCTTTAAAGCAGCACATAATCATACTAGAATAACAATAGCTTATATTTATAGAAAGTTTACTATTTATGGGACACTTTTGTAAGATTTTTCTCATATGATCTTTACAATATCCACATGAGGCTAGTACTACTGTATCATCTTCATTTTCCAGATGAGGACCCTGAGGCAATAGTTAGAGAAGCTGAGTCACTTGCCCACAGTCATGCAGCTTTAGCTAGTACGGTCAGTGGTGCAACCTGGATTTTAACAAAGTCAGTCTAATTCTAAGCCCAGATTCTTTTATGGAAAATATGAGCCTTTAGGAAAACTATGGGCTGTCTTTCTCAGCAGCCTTTCTCCTGTGGGGTTGTATTCTAAAACGTTGACGTTGATGGAATTCTGATCCCTGGACAAGTGATTGGTTGTTTTATAAGAGTTCATTTTTTCAGATCCACATGTGGCCAAGATCATCCAGGCTACATAGTCATAAGTACTGTCCTAGCCGGTCTAGTTACCCCTATCATATGTATTTCTGGGGAACCCTTTAGGCTCGTGAGGAATACAAATTACTTGCCTTTTGTTGAGCCCTAAGAATTTTCTGTTGCCAGAACTTGAAAGCCTTCCCAAACTGCCCAGTAGATTCTAACAGAGAGGCATTTCCTCTCTACTCCCTTATCTTTCTCTTGAAAGCAGATGCTGGTTCTACTTCTGAGTTTTATAAGGTTTGGATGAGAAAACAAGTTGAGTTTTCCATTCAGGTTGTAAGAGAGGCAGCCACAGAAGACCAGCAAGGCTAGGAATCATTAATGAGCCTAAGAATTGACTGGTCTTATAGTTTACAGGTCTGACGTTGATTCCCTGTTCTGCAAGCTAAAAGCTCTATGATTGTGGACACCTCAATGAAATTCTCTTATCTTAGCTATTGTATCAGGAAAATTAATATAATCATAGGCACCAAGTTTTTGGAAGGATCAACTGAGAAAACTAATGTTAAAACCTTTTGAACCACCTCAGAGCACTGTATGCAGTTTAGTTGTTATTAACCTGAAGTTTTTGTTTTAGATGAATATAATTGGTCTGCAATTCTTTGACTTTACTTCCTGGGACTCTACCCACTATATATACTTATACACACCTATATACTCCTCTTGAAGGCTGAGAGCCTTGGCCTCTTCTTCAGCAGTAACCAGCTTTGCTGCACTTTGAGGCCCCATCACTAGATTCCCACTGTTGGGTTACCTCTCTTTCATATCCCTGGTGGCCTGGGCTACATAACTCAATCTGCAGTCATCTACATGCTTTGCCAAGTGAATTTGATGACTAAAGGATTTGGTAAGGACCTGAGATAAGCCTGGATACATACTGACAACTTCTGCTTGGTAGGGGCCTTTATTCCTCACTATGCCAAACCAAGGGGGGGAAAATAATTCTCATTGTTAGAGGGGACATTCATGGAGCATCTCCCTTAAATCTTATCACTCTGTGAGATACTATTATGTTATTTTGTTGATGATCATTATCACTGTTATCTAGGATATATGCACCTGTCTTTATCACTCAGACTTCGGAAGGAATTTTGGTATGTGTTGCGCAATATTGAATTTATAATGTTAGAGATAGAATTACATTTTGGATTTAACTATCCTGACATCTTTTTCTTTAATTCTCCTAATTCATTTTTATTAGGTGATATCCAAAGCCATCCTTTGAAATGTTAGCAGGAAGACTGAGGATTAAGAAGGACAGATAGTGAAATCACAGAACTTAATTCAAAATACACGAAAGAATTCCAATGAAATTATAGCCAATAATATCCTTAATACATAAAGCATTCAAACAAATCAGTAAGAAAGAAGTCCTAGGACTGCAATAAATAAATGAGCAAAGGACCACAATATATAATTTGCAAAAAAGGTTAAAGTGTTAAATCTCAGTAGCAATCAAATACATGTAATTCAAGATAATGAAATAACATTTTTTTTGGTTTCTTTTTGTTTTTTTTGTTTGTTTGTTTGTTCTGTGGTACGCGGGCCTCTCACTGTTGTGGCCTCTCCCGCTGCGGAGCACAGGCTCCGGACGCGCAGGCTCAGCGGCCATGGCTCACGGGCCCAGCCGCTCCGCGGCATGTGGGATCTTCCCGGACCGGGGCATGAACCTGTGTCACCTGCATCGGCAGGCGGACTCTCAACCACTGCGCCACCAGGGAAGCCTTTTTTTGTTTTTTTGTTTGTTTTTTGTTTTTTTTGCTTTTTAAATTAGTGATTTTACAAAAAGAATACTGGTAAGAGCACAACAAAAAGGCATTTTTATACCCTGTTTATAGGAATATAACCCGATACCAACTGTTTGGACAGCAATTCAGCAGTATATATCATAGAGGTAAAATTACCCTTTGGCTAATTCATAATCTAACCTCAAAAAAAGGCAAATACCTGAAAAAGCTTTATGTTCAAAGATAGTCATTACAATATTATGTATAATATTAAAGTTGGAAATAAATGAAAAGTATAACAAGTGAAGAACAGTTAACTTATGCTTCATCCTTATAATGAAATATTTTGAAATAGAAATAGCAATTTAGAGAGACTATGAAATAACACAGATAGACATCCAGGTTGTAATGTAAAATGAAAAATGTACATGTGTAATGGATCAACTTAAAGCAATTTAAAAGCATTGTGAAAGAATTGAAGGAAAATACCAAAATGTTAACAAAGATTATCTCTTGTTAATAGAGCTGCGACTATTTTTTTCCACATTTTCCAAACTTTCCATGATTAATGTAATTTCTTCTATTTTAAGGGAAAAAGGAAGTTTATTTTTTAAAAGAGAAAAAATACAATCAAAACAATTTCTGTGGTGCTGGGGAGAGGATATCCGCAAACGTGGTTTGAATGGGAAGGCTTGTGATTTTTTTTCTCTATAGCAACTGAGCATTTATGATCATTTCATGGGATTAATTTAAAATCCATTTTGAATAGCCAGCAAAGACAAGCTCTCCTAAGCTTACACTTAAAAGTGTGAAGAAGATAGCGAGAGAGAAAAGTTTCATCATAGCTTAGATCCTAAACTAAGCTAAGCAGCTTTTTGATGCTTATGCAAAGTACATTTGTTGCCTTCTAAATATTTGTCCTATTTGAAAAATTCCAGCTCTGATTTCTTAGACCAAATTGCAGTTCCGCCAAATGTAGCTGCTTCTACCCTATAGGAGTTGGTTATGGCCGTGTCTCTCCCTTTCTTAGAACCCATAGGAACAAACAATAAAAAGTAATAAAAACAAAATAGTTATTAAAATGTAAATAGCATGGCTGGATCCCTGACATGTGATGCCAGCAACCTCGCTGGCGGCCCGGGAGGACCCAGGCGCACAGGGGTCCGACTTATCTGGAAGCTGACAGGCTCTGAAGGGAGCCTTTTGTTACCTGACCTCTGTGGCAGGTTGCTGGCTCATTCTCCTGCATGGAATAGTTGAAGCTTGTCTTTCAACTAAATAGAGTACATGGGGGCAGAGATGCTTTTTTCTTTCGGCAACCTAAGTATATTGGAAAAAAAAAAAGCCACTGCAAAATAGCAGGAAAGCATGAAATATGCTTTATGAAGAAACATAAAAGAAAACCAGAGCAAAGCTTATTCAGCCTTGGTCATTAAAAAGCACACTTCTGCTCCCAATCCTGTCTCCTACCCCCACCAGAGTTCGTTTGTTCAAAGAGTTTCTTCTGTAGAACACCAGATGCGCCCCAAGTATACTGAAGTCTGTAACAGCTGGTTCTAGAATGAGAGGGGCTTCTCTTGAGAGAGACAGAATCTTCTATTTCATTGGGAGTTTTACACAACAGTTTTCTGTGTGGCTTAATTTTTGGCATCCAACTGTTTTGACAGAAGCTGTGTCGTGTTTTTTCAGCCAGATCTTTGAGAGCTAGTGTCTTCCCACGATGCCCCTGGCCGCTGATGAAAGCAGGCCCACCCTGCAGAAATGCCACAGGTACTGCCTGGGATAAAATGACACACGAATGCCTCTGAGAACTTGCTTGCCTCCTGACTCTTATTTTCCATAAAGAGGCTGTTTTCAAAACCGACAGTGTCTGTAGCCTGACGGTGGAAGATAATGATTAGCACACCAAAATGGGCGTCATCATGGGGCTATTTGACACTGTCCTTAGAAAAATCCTTTACCTGCAAAGCAAAGAACTATTTCTAAATGACAAATGTGTATACATTTTCAAAGTGGCTTGTGATTTCTCAGGCAGCCAGAACAGAGATATGCTTTACAGTCTAAGGTGACCTAAGTCTTGAGATAAACTCCATTCTGAGCAATGGCATGTAGTTTCTAGATGGGAGGAGAAATTGTTATTGCTTATAATAAAGAACAGGCTGTTTTTCTTACTTGAGAACCTCAGGGGCATGAAGCAAGTTTTAATACTATAAAGACGTGGGCTGCGAAACACTGGGATAAGTCTTGTTTACTTAACATTTAATGCCCGTAGTCTGTTAGGTGCTGGAGAGATTCACTTTGGTGCTGTTATTTAATGCTGGAACAGTAAAACAGTCTGACTTAGATTAGGCAGTTGACTCAAAGTAATCCAGCTTCAAGGCTCAAAAATGAATAAATCGACATGGTTATCACACAGAGCGCTTGAACATATGTGTGGCTGGGCGCTGGAGTAGTGAGCCGTCCTCCCTCCTTAGGTCCTTGTGAAGTCCAGACCTTGAGGAAGTGGCCTGACATCTCTATTTTTTTTAAAAGCTCTTTAATGCCAGGTGTCATTTGAAGAATTTAAAGACAAAATTACTTGCCCAGAACGAGTTGATGCTTTGTGCCATTGATTCCCCAGTACGCAAAAATAGATTTAAGCAACATGGTAGTGAGTCAGGCCAAGGAGAAATGGGAAGCTGGATCGATAGCCCAGTAGATCCTGAAATACTATGTGGATTTATGCTTGGAAATTTTAGACTGTCTGCTTATACAAAATGTGTACAAATGTACCTTCAACTTGCAGCCAGTGTGGGCCTAGTGCCGACAGAATAGCTCCTCCCCTGGACTGGGTTCCTCACTCTTCAGTTTTGTGACTGGCTGAGCACATATTTTTCTTATTGGAGTCTTGTGAGTGTGTATCGATGATAGCATGTTATTGTCTTCATCAGATGCCTGTGCTACTTCCCTCAGGACTAATCCCCATGTGAGTCAGCCCCAGCCCACCAGGCTCACTGAAGGGCCCCCATACAGGCTTCAGCCATGGGCTTTGGGATCAGAAGGGCCTGGGTTCAAGTCCTGCTTCTGCCATTATTGTATATGTGACCACAAGTGAGTTGCTTCCTTCACCTCCCTAAGCCTCAGTTTCCTGATCTGTAAAATAGGAAAAATAATACCTGCATCCTTGTGTTCCTGTGAGGATCAGTTGAGAAAAACTAAAGGAACTAAAGCCACATAAAGTGCTTATCAGACTGCCTTAGCACATCGTAGGCACTCAATAAATGCTAGCTTTCTTTTCACTTTTTACTTTACCTCATTAGCAAACATCTCTATTCTCTAGTTAGTGTTCTCCTGTCCACATCAGGGTGAGCATGACACCATGGAAGTCTGCCTGGTTTGTATTTCAGGTGCACAGTGTGGTAATTTGTTGTTTTTATAGAATGCACTGCATACAGAGTTATTATAAAATATTGGCTCTATTCCCTGTGCTGTACATTACAGCCTCGTAACTTATTTTCTTCTTCGCACGCTTACCTGGTCAGCTCTGAGGTCTAGACTGTGGCCCTGGCTTTGGATCCCAGTCAGTCCTGTGCACAACATCTCTTTACAGTCCAGGGTGGAAGCCTCCTAGCCACCGCACACTGGCAGCCTCACACAGCCAGCCGCTCGGGCCCCCGCAGATCAGCCCCTGGGCACCTGCTCCCCGTGTGCACAGGCTCTGTACTGGCCTTCTAGCGACCACAGCACACCTTCCGAGGCCTCAGAGAGCCAGGCCAGATGGGCACCTGCATTTCTGGATTCTTGGAGTCTCTGTTTGACCAATTCCAGCATTCTTTTTACTTGGTCCAGACACTTTCCACCTCATCTCCTCCACGTCACATCTGATTTTTCCTTATCATAGAGGATGGATGCAGGGTCTTAGGAGGGAGCGTGACTTGCTGACAGCTGCCCCAACCAGGATGGTATTGGCAGAAGGGGCTGGGAGGGACAGAGTAGGGTGTCCACATCTTGAGTTTGTGGCAGTGCTGTTTATGGTCAGCAGTTTTAATTTAAGGAATTATTTATCTACTAGGGGGAAAAAAAAAGATGTTCTTTATTCTATATAAAAAGAAACATGGGTTACCATCTGGTTTTTATCTTTTGAAATGGGACTTGAGAATGTCTATATCATATCTATATCACTATAGCCTAGTCATTTCCTTTCTGGATTTTCTTAATTCTCGATTAGTTTTCTTTCTTCTCTTCTTTTATTCTTGTGTTCCTTCATTCATTCATATGTTCATCCATCCATTAAAGCAGGTGAGAGATCAGTCCCTGCTAAATTATAATAGAAGGTGAGGACTTTTCTCAGAGCGCCATGTGCAGCGTATAGTGGGGGAATAGGGATGGTGGTGGCTTAAAGCCTGCAGCTCACAATGTGATCTGTATAATTTCTGTGATTTCTGCAAGCAACAGGCTGGTAGTGTTTGATTTGCTGTCATGCTTTGTGTCTGCCTTTGTACCACTTCTTTCCTTCCCCACACTTTCCATTTATCTCAATCCTTGTTTTTCTGAGGAAGGTTGCCCTGGAAACTTGAGGGGTTAGAAGGTGGGGACCTAATGGAAGTGAATAGAGAACTTGAAAACAGGCCTTGTTCTCCACCGTGATGATGCCTGTGACCTAACACTGATGACTCCATATATCGTATTGAAGTTCAGGCCACTGTGGTCTCCCTATGCCTTTAGTATTTGTCCTAAATGATTTTTGTCTTTCGTATGTCAGAGAATGTTCTCAACGTAAGGGAGCCTGGATCAGGGTTTCTAGTTGAGGAGGCCCAGACACTGGGTTCGTATCCAGCCTCTAGCACTTATCAACTCTGCAACACAGTGCAAGTCACTTACATTCTTTTAGCCTTTGTTTCTTACCTGTAACTTGGGGATAACAGCCCCGGGTATTATAATACTCCCAGGTACTATAGGATTGCTGGGAAAATTAAGTGAGATAATGTCTGGAAAGAACTTAGCATGGTGTTTGGCACAATGGTTAATACCCAGTAAATCCTGTCCTCCTGTCTCCCGCAGCCTCACCTCCCCACCAGCTGGCCAGCTGTCTCTAACACAGGAGCAGTGGAGCTGCAAATACTTTCACTATGATGGGATCACTCTACACCAATCCACTCCTTGACTGCCTTTTTGCCCTGCCTCCAGATCTTCCTAAACTCAATTGTCACTCTCCCACTGGTATCATCTTCTTCACAGAAACAGTGAAATCTTGATGTTTAAAAAATCATTTTTCCTTGAGAAGAAGTTAAAGCTCCTGCAATGTCCTTGTGAGTTTTTGTTTTCCAATAGGATATATTGTTGACAACAAAAATTAATATAGTTACATTTGGAGCTGGTTTTTCACAATAACCTTGACAGTAATATTTTCCAATTTTAGAAAAGCCCTCTGATTTTTGTCCACAGAGAATGTATTTTGTTAATTTTCCTAAGCAGATGCTGGGCTTTTTTAGATCTTAGATTTCATTTCAATATTTGTGGAGCTCAGGTCCCCAAAATGCAAGTGACTCTTCAGCAACCCACACAGAAGATAAGGTATTCTCTTTCTCGGCCTCCTACTTATTTTGAGTTGGTGATGATTTTTGGACCCAACAGTTCAAGACTTTGGTTATTCCTGTTGCTATAAATCTGGATACTCAAGTGTTGTTCAGCTTCTGCATGTCTTAGTGTCTGATTGCTTATCTCTATCAACCTAGAAGATGTCCTACTTTGCGTTGGTCCCCTGGTCCTCAACTCTACTGACCCAACACATTTACCCAACCGTCTATAGCCATATTCTTGCCCCTCTGTCTCTTGAAATTGGACAGTTTGAGATGGAATTTGAAGGCACCAATGTGGACCTCTGAGTAATGGGACAGATACATCAACTTTGTTAGAATGTATTCTCTAATGTGAGAGTTTCACCTAAAAAAAAGACAGAAGAAAGCAGAGGTTGCACAGGATGGGTCAGATCTTTCCATGCAGCTTATTGCTTGGGAAGGCAGTAGCCGGATGTGGTTAAGAGCAAGGATTGGGCATCAGACAGTCCCAAATTAGAATCCCAGCTCTGCCATTTACCAACTGTGTAGTACTGGGCAAGTGACTTAATTTCTGTATCTCTCAGTTTCATTATTTGTAAAAAAGGAAGGCACTATTACTTGCTTTGCAGGATTAAATGAAGTCATGTTTCTGAAATTATATGATACAGTGTCTGGAAACATCTCGGCACAGTGGCTGGCGTGGTACTGGTACTGAGTGCCCGTAAATCTTGGTGCCCTCTCCCCCCATCCTGTGCCGAATGTTGGCCATCTCTAAAATCACACTGGTGAAGCTGTGATTGCTTTTACTGCTACGTCACTGCTCTCCTCCAGTTCTTTTCTTCATTACCTTTCTGCCCTATCTCCCAGTTTTACCCTTGAACCTACTTAAGTCTGTCTCTGGTGTAACCACATTTCCCATCCAGAGCAATGATAACTTAATTTCTAAAAAATCAGTTTTCTTTAGATAAATTCAAAGTACCTACAACAATGATTATGATGAAAGGTGATGGCAATGATGGTAAGAATAACGGGAATTTCTTATCCACTTTGTCTTCTAGATTGTAAGTTTCAAAGAACGTGACTGTCGTTTTCAGCCCTAAAGCCCTCACTCCTGGACCAGGAAGAGCTGTTGAATGAATGAGTCTGATACTTCAAGTAGCTTTGACTCTGCCATGTAATCTTCTTGATTTCCGCACAGTCCAAATGAGTATTTGTTGATTTGTGTACTCACTTCTCCTATTACAGAACGTCCTTCCTTTATGGAATAGAATTCTTAAACGTATGCTTGTGTTGATACCTCCAAAGATGGACCATGCTGATGTGTTTTAATAAGCGTCATATGTGCATATTAAATATCAATAAGTTAGAACATGACAGGAAATAATGTTGTTGAAATGTCACGGTCTACACGGGGAAGAAGAACTCTAGTAGGTTGATTTTAAGGTTTGAGGACAGGGGGTCCTGGGAAAAGTTCTGAGAATGGAGGCATCACATTCCTTCCCACACTGAGCACATAACTCTGCATGGGTTTAGTTTCATTTCAGAAGTGAAGTATTCACAGACTCTGAACATGCCTTGTAAGCTTGGCCCTCGGAGGGCAGCAGTTAAACTTGGAGAGGCTTTCTAAGATGACAGTCTGCTGAAGTCTAAAGTAAACTTTTACAAGTGCCTATAAATACTTTAACAGACTATATAAAATTTCTCCCTTACCTAATGGCTTTTATGTGTAAGATGTGACATAATGACCTGGAAAAGCAAGAGGCCCATGGGGGGCTTCCCTGGTGGTGCAGTGGTTGACAGTCCGCCTGACGATGCAGGAGACGCGGGTACGTGCCCCGGTCCGGGAAGATCCCACATGCCGCGGAGCGGCTGGGCCCGTGAGCCATGGCCACTGAGCCTGCACGTCTGGAGCCTGTGCTCCGCAACGGGAGAGGCCACAACAGTGAGAGACCCGTGTACTGCAAAAAAAAAAAAAAAAGAGGCCCATGGGGTCAGATAATCCATTACCTTGGCAATGTGAGGTGCATAAATTAAAAAGCATTAATTTCACGTAAATACCCTGAGTCTTCTCTAAGTTTTCTTTTATCTGGAGAATACAAATATGTTCACACTTTTCATAATTGAGGAATGAAGATGTTTGAGATAAACAGCGCATCTCCTGTAAGGCCAAAAACTTCTCTAGAGAACAGGTCAATCTCATGTCCCTGTGGGTAGAGTTCAGTATTTGCAGAGTCACCAATTATAATATTCTGGATTTAACAGAGATTCAAAGATTCCAGTCTATTTCCATGTTCCAAACCTGTCCAAGCCCAGCTTTCTTTCCAGGCTTTACTCTCCCTTAGGCAAATGTAAGTGATAACTGATTTAATGTTTAAAAATGTCCTCTGTCCAAAAGTTCTTTTTACAGATCTAATCTATATCTGTCTTGTTTCAATTGAAAACAATTTCCATTAGATGTGCTAATGCATTCATCAACAAATATGTATAGGGTTCTTTGATATACCAGGGGCTGTGTGTGGAAATCAAGAGCAGAAAGTACATTAGTCATGACTAATTGCCAAATGGTTAGTACAGAAAAGAGCAGCTTTGAGGTTCAGAGGAAGAAGACTTCCTTCTTCCACTTGGAGCAGGAGGAATTGGAACTGGATCTTGAAAGATTGGTTGGGATATGGGTAAATCAAGAAAAAAAAGGAAAGGCAAAGAGGATGGGAAATAAATGGCGGGAGGAAAAGCACAGAGGTAGGAAGAAAATGAAGAGGCCAATTTACCTGGAAATCAGGCTTTGGGAAGGGGAGTGGAAGAGGCAAGTCGGAGGAGCAGATTGTAACCAGTCTGCGTAGGTCCTCGAATGCCATACTAAACAGGACAGACTCTGTGCTATGAACTAGTGGCCTCAAAAGCCAGGCACTATGTAGGACCATCATTTGGGTACAGGAAAATGTTTATTCTCTATCTAAAACAAGAAATGTTAATTTCTTACTAATATTTCTGGCATGTTTTGACAATATTGTATATGTGTCATTTATTCATAAATATACGTACATGTGATGCATGCTCAAATGTTTTACTGGTAGAGATGCATATTCAAAAAAGTTTAGAGGCAGAGTACTTCTATAGATGATGACTGATTAAAGATTTTCACTTAGCCAGTGACATATTCAAAGCAGTACTTTAGGAAGATAAATCTGGCAGCACTTGTACAGAATCGGAAGAAGCAGTTAGTTGGCAACTGCAGCAAGTCAAAGGGCTTAAATAATGGCAGCCACAGTGGGAATGGAAAGGAGAGGGGGTCTGAAAACTGAAACTTAAATGGAACCAAGAATAAAAATTATGATTAATTTATTGGTCAAAAACAAGTTTAGATAACTTTGCAAATCATTTTATACACAAGGAAAATCTTTAAAAATGTAGATAACATCCTTTCCACCATAACCCTAAGAAAGAGCACTTGGGGGCTTCCCTGGTGGCGCTTTGGTTGAGAGTCTGCCTGCCGATGCAGGGGACACGGGTTCGTGCCCCGGTCCGGGAAGATCCCACATGCCGCGGAGCGGCTGGGCCCGTGAGCCATGGCCACTGAGCCTGCGCGTCCGGAGCCTGTGCTCTGCAACGGGAGAGGCCACAACAGTGAGAGGCCCGCGTACCGCAAAAAAAAAAAAAACGAAAAAAAACAGCACTTGGAAGGGTTAACAGGAGCAGCTTAAAGATGGTGCCTTCATTATAAAACATCTATGCTTCATATCTGTTGTTTGATGTTGAAAAGGGATCCCAGAAATGTTCTCACCTCAGTTGCTCGTTGGAGAGGCATTGCTTGTTGATAATCTCTGATTCAAGTACAAACACTTTTGTGCTCCCTCAAACAGCACCATCTTCACAAGAAGTGCAATTTAGAGGATCATATTGGTGAATGTGAATTTGCAAGAGAGGTCTTGATTTATCATCATTTCTTAAAAATTGCAGTATTTGTTTAACTTCCCCACTTGATGTTTTTGCAAGGTAGAACTCTTAACGGAAGTGTGATTCAGAGTTCAAATCTATCATTAAGCAGGCTTCTCTATTACCCCGTTGCAGATAAAAACACTCTAAATAACGATAGGGAAAAAGAAATAATATGTTTTAAAATTCCAGCTAGATCAAGCTTGTGATCCCTACATACTAACATTATCTTAGAAATATATTACTGAAAGAGCCCTACTATCAGGCATTTTAAATAAGAAAAACAAATTCACATATTTTAACTCTAGTCAAGCGTCAGATACAAACTTAACGTTTGTCTCAGTCAAGTTAAACGAGACTACAGATTAAGTGTGCATGTGTGTGGTGTAATCATTTTGGCTGAAAGTGATTAGAATGTAGTATCGAAAAATAAATATAATGTATTGACAGACATAAAAATTAAGGAGATAAGATTAAAAGTTCCACATTAAATAGAAGTGAATATTCTCATACACTGCTGGTGGGAATATATATTGATAAGCTTTTTTTAGGGCATTGGTGACATGTTTCAAGAGCCTTAGAAATGTTTATACTATTTAGACTCATTATTTCTACTTTTAAGAACGTGCCCTAAGGATAAAAACCTTAAATATCCAACAATAAGAGAATAGCTAAAAAAATTTAGAATCACTTTCTTAAAGATTATTGATTATTATTATAGATAGAGGCCACATATGCCATGATTTTTAAGTGGAAAATGTAGTATAAAATTATATATAAAAATCACTCTTTATATATGTATACAAATGCATGCATACAAAAATTATAAGGAAATAAAATATGCTTATAGGTTGTTTTTGTTTTCTAATTTTTTTATAGTTTTCCATTTTTTTAAGGATATGTTGTTTAATAATCAGAAAAAATATTGAAGTAAAAAATTAAAGAGAAATGTCAGAGCTTAAAATGCAGATACCTATAATTTAATACAATTAGCTGTTGGAAAGATTTCTGTGACCATAATATATTTATTTAATGACTTGATCAACAAGAGCTATTGATGTAATAATTTTGACTAGATCCGTCTGTGCTACAAGAGTAGGTAAATGTATTAACGACTGAAGCAAATGTAGAAGTTGAAGCACATCTAATTAACTAGGCCACTGGGCTTTGGTTTCACAAAAAGAGCATATCTTAACTTTCTGAACTGAAGAGTCACTAGTATGCTTTATTTATTTATTTATTTTTCATAACATCTTTATTGAAATATAATTGCTTTACATTGTTGTGTTAGTTGCTGCTGTATAACAAAGTGAATGAGCTATATGTATACATATATCCCCACATCCCCTCCCTCTTGCGTCTCCCTCCCACCCTCCCTATCCCACCCCTCTAGGTAGTCACAAAGCACCGAGCTGATCTCTCTGTGCTATGTGGCTGCTTCCCACGAGCTATCTGTTTTACATTTGGTAGTGTATATATGTCAATGCCACTCTCCGAAAAGGTAGTAGCTGTATTTATACTTATATAAATATATTTATTCACTCATTCATTCATCCAGTCAGTCAATAAACAGTTTTTCAGCACTTGTTACGCATCAGGTACTGGACCAGGGTTATGAAAAAGAGAAACGAGTGTCTCAGAAAGTTAGTGGTCTAGTGGGGAGATCAATGTGTAAATGTGGTTGAAAATGAACAGAGAGATCCATGTGAAGATCTAGAAGAACACTGAGAAAGGAAGAACCAACTTTTCCCTAGAGTTAGGGGAGCCTTCCCAGATAAAGTAATGTTAGTGATGGGCTTTGTCGAATGAATAGGAGTTTGCCAGATGGAAAAGTTGAAGGGGCATTCTAGGTAGGAAGAAGAGCATCTACAAAGGACCAGAAATCTGAGATATCATGGCATCTCAGGTCAGGGACTGGTAGGAAATGTGATGTGGCTGGAGCTTAGGATGAGAGGTAGAAGCAGGATGATAAGGGTGGAAAACTGGGTTAGGGCCAGAAATGGCCTTCACACCCATGGTAGTCACAGCATTTCTACTTCAGCAATGATTAATAGTGATTTTCCTGGCTAATAGAATCCTAATCATTATAATGAGGTAGGACTGTTCACTTTGAATTATGGAAATTATAACTGTTATGACCTGCTCCACAAACACAGGTTATAAATATGATCACATCCTTCAGTCTCCTTTATAGGGAATCATCCAAGCCTCTACAGGCCTTATTAGCAGGAAGTCTGTTTTCTCCTCCTGAGGTCTCTGGGACTTAACTCAGGGCAAATGGGTCAGTCCTCCTCCAGAAACCTGTGGCTGGATCCACCTGTGACTACTGCTCGTGGCTGCTGCACGGCACTGTTTGCAGCCCTAAGTTACAGTGGTGCCCATTTTGGGGAGCAAGGTTACAACTCCCTTTGTTGATATTCCCATCCTCAGTTCTCTAAATCGTAACCCCTGTTAGGGTTGCTGGATCTGAAGGAGCTTCTGGACTTGGCCACATGCTAGACTACAATTAGCCCTTCCCCTGAATCTTAGGCCACTGTGTTGAGCCCAGGTCAATAACCCAGACCCCTTTCTTCAAGATCACTTTATTTTAGTGGTTTCCAGGACCTTCCCTGCCCCGGGACTTTAGTCATTGTCACCCTGACCCAACATTTCTCTCACCCCCAGTCTTCTGTCTAAGGAAGCAGGGGTGAGGACGCTGGGCTTTCCTCCCAGAAGACCCTGGGCTCCTCTTTTTTTGTTTGCTTGTTTGTTTTTTTTTGCGGTACGCGGGCCTCTCACTGTTGTGGCCTCTCCCGTTGCGGAGCACAGGCTCCAGACGCACAGGCTCAGCGGCCATGGCTCACGGGCCCAGCCGCTCTGTGGCATGTGGGATCTTCCCGTGTCCCCTGCATCAGCAGGCGGACTCTCAACCACTGCGCCACCAGGGAAGCCCCCCGGGCTCCTCTTACACTCTGATTTATCTCCTTCCCAGTGTCCAGGTTGTTCCTCCAGATAGCTCAAGGGGAAGCAGCTAGCAAGATGGAGTTTTAAAAAGCTTGTTGGCCTGCCCCAATGCCCCCCAAAACTGTCTAATTGCTTTATATTTACATGGCTAAGAAAGATACAAGTGATTCTTCCAAGAACAAAAGATCTTCCTCCAAGTGATTTTCTGTTCCTGCCTATAAAGAGTAGTAGTTGTAATTTACTTCACTAAAATAATGAATCTTTGTGTAACCATGCCCCCTGTTTTAAAAAAATCAGTGATAATGTGCTTATATATTATATAATGAATTATGTAACTTGTCCAAGGTGGAAATAGGTCTCAACCCCAAAACCTGTATGCTTAACCACTATGCTTACTGCCTCATCTCATTCAGTTTATATACTAATATGTCATGATTTATTCTTTAATTCAGATACTGCACTTATACTAGTCAAGTTTATTGCAGTAATAGACATCTCTAAATGCAGCGCTCTTTTGAATGTTGATAAAGGAGAGCTGGACAACAAGTGTATTTATGAGCTAGCGCATATATGTGGAAACTGAGTATATTTACTGTAAGAGAAAATTGTGTTTTCTCTACAAAATTGGTGTCAGAACGGAGACGAGTACTTATACATAGTTCTGGCAGTACTGAAACGGAGTAGTAAACAGGCATTTGAGCTAATACACTTTGTTAACAAATAGTGTTCTTTAGAATTCATGATTTGGGAAATCTATCTACAAGGCTGGATTAATCTAAGTTTATTTTATTTTGGCCCACTCTTAGCGCAAGTGCAGGACAGTCAGTTGACCTTTTCAATTTATTGCTTTAACTCTCAGACTACTTATCTTTAAATTTGATAATAACAGAAAATAAACTCCAGCCAGATTGTTTTCACCTTTTCTCATAGGCACTATTTTCCCAAGAGCATTATTACTCTCCTCAGTAAAATGAAAGTGAAATGCATGTGTCTTATTTCATAAACAAAGACAAGACTCTGACATATTATCTGTAGTTTAGGTTCTTTTAGAGAAAAACTGTAATGCCATCAAAGTTTGTTGTGCTGTCTGAAGTTCTTAATAAAAATTCCAGGAGGCCAAGAGATCTCTGGGCAGTTTCATTACATTTATGGGGGAACTAATTGCCCATCTTCTGACAAAACCTCAATGAGACCTGACTCCTAGCCAGCTCAGCCCGGGTCTTCCCTCTCACCTCCAATTCTAAGGTTTACTTCATGTGCTTGCCTTAGGCTGGTGCTGTAAACCACTGAGCCAGGGCCACAGCTGTGAGCTAGGATTACTGTGGAGCTATTCATTTGCCCTAGTTTCACTACAAGATGAGATCCCTGCATTTGACCTTGTATCACTTTGTTGTGTTGCTGTCATTATTACTGTCTTATTATTGTTGTTGTTATTTTTGTTACTTTATATACTTAAAATGCCTAGCTTTGAAACCAGTTTGGATTTGAGATACACAAGACATTCTGTTATTTTAAAATGATAAATGCAGACATCTCTGTATCAACTTTATTCAGTTTTCAGATTTATTAAGCTTTTTTTACTTTATCCAGAAACTAAAAATTCTGATTGGCCTTCAATTTTTAAAGTGAGGAAACAATTTCTATTTATTTGGATTTGGATATGCTCTGTGTTGGAATGAGGGCCTACTCTGTGCTGAAAGAGGTTATGTGTTTTTCTATGAGCTAGGTGAAATTTGTGTTTCTCCCTTGGTGGGTATGCATTATGTATAAACAAAGATGTTCTACGGTTCCTAGGGAAGAAGAATGAGGAAGATGCCTCCTTCCTAGTTCTCTCACAGGATTTCCCAGGAAATCATTGGCACAGACTGAAGTTCATGGAGTGATGTAGAGTGAAGCTAACAGACAATTCTTGAAAGCCTACTATGCGCCAGGAACTGTGCCTCCTATATATTTGCCTGGTCTCATTTAATTTTCTTAACAAAGTCATGAGGTCGTTCCCCTTTTCCTTATGGTGTAGATGAGGAAACTGAGGCTCAGAGAGATTGGGCAGCTCATCTAAAGTCAAAGAGCCAGAGGTGGCAGAGCAGGGAATCAAACAATGTTTATTGAGGTTCCACAGCCAACACCTTTCTGTGCCCCATGCTGCCTGTCTGTGGACTCAGGTGGCCTGGGGGCTCCAAGTCCACACTAAAGTCAGGGTCTAGTACTGAATGAAGTCCCATGCATTTCTCTTAGGTTCTAGCGACAATCAGAATGTCAGAGTGGAAAAGAGACTTCGCAGCTCAGTCAGGTATTTGCTTAACCACTGGTTTCCTAACCTCTTCTGTTTGGGCCTTAAACTTGAATGTGGAGTTGGGTGGGGACTGAACTTCTCCAGGGCTGGGAGGTGGCTCTGTCTCCTGAAGGCCAGCCATGCACCAGCTATGCTGTTGTTGTTTGGAGGCCTTAGCATTCTTCACTTCAAACTGATTACTTTTTTGTTATCTTAATATAACATCATTGGTTATCTAGCTGATTGAAATGTGAAGGAGACTAATCCTGTACGGTAATGATTTGCAAGTAAAACACCAAATCTATGGGGATATTCAGGGCATTTGCTTTTAAAAATTGATTTTTCTCTAACTTGTGCTAATGCCCCTTGATCCTTATTTAGAGAATTCCATCATTTTTTTTTTTTTTTTTTTGCGGTACGCAGGCTTCTCACTGTTGTGGCCTCTCCCGTTGCGGAGCACAGGCTCCGGACGCGCAGGCTCAGCGGGCCCAGCCGCTCCGCGGCATGTGGGATCTTCCCGGACCGGGGCACGAACCCGTGTCCCCTTCATCGGCAGGCGGACTCCCAACAACTGCGCCACCAGGGAAGCCCAGAGAATTCCATCATTTTAATAACTTGGTACTGTTTTGCTGGTAAATGAGGAGATATGTAAACAGAAAGTTTTTTTTCCCCTTCTTTATGGACCTAAAAATATGTTCAGAATTTTCATTTGCAGCACTTTATCTTTCTTTATTTTTTTTCTATGTTGCAAGCAAAATGTCATTTGATTTAAATTGACACTAAGCACATTTCTGTTAGAGGAGCCAGTGACTATGGTCTTTAGATATAGACTGATTATATTTCTTAATCCAACAGCAGTTTAAGTTTGTGCTATGAACGTGAGTCGGTGGTTTGACTCTGTGCAGCAGGCAGTGGGTACTTCACAATTCTTCTTTAGCAGGGGCTCAAATGACTTTGGAAGATTGTCCTGAGTATTTAGATGCCCCTTCTCTCTATGGGTAAAAGTGTGTGCTCTGTGCCTGGCTATCCATTATGTAGTTTTATAATTCATTCATTGAATGTCTGTTGCATGGCAGACGCAGATTGTCTTCATCACACCTCATTTCATCCTCACAACCACCCAGGGAAGCTGTTATGTTATGAGCATGTAATAGTCCCTCCACTCTTTAGATAAGGAAGCTGAAGTTCAGGTAGATCTATTTCCCAGTGGTTACACAGCTAGTGCCTATTAATAGCAGGGCTCACCAGATCTGTCCGCCTTTTTCAACTACAACATTTTGCCTGGAAATGAGCTAGCAGGAAAGTTTTAGGAAATGAGGTTGAGACAGTGGTAGAGGGCTTTGAATTTTACTAGGGAGGCACCACACTTTGGATTAATTTATTCATTCAAGACCTATTTATTGGGCACCTAATATGTGCCAAGCCGTCTGGGCATTGGGGGCATCACATTGAATCACAAAGCTTAAATACCTACCGTTGAAAAGCTTACAGTATGGCTCTTGGAGGTTTTGAACAGAGAAATGACATGCTCTGGTATAAGTTTTACAGGAGTCTTGCTGACTGCAGTGCAGACCATCAGCTGCAGAGGGGCACAGGCTGAGTCAGGGAGACCAGTTAGGAGGACTGTTTTGCAACAGTCCAGGCAAAAGAAGGTGGGGCTTGAACCAGCGTGGTAGCAGAGGTGAAAAGTTGGATTCTAGATGGACTTAGAAGAAAACACCAATGGGATTTGCTGAACAATTGGATGTGGACATTGCTTGTCTAGGCTTTAACTGGAACTCAGGTCAGCCTGCCTCCTAAACCTGCGCTCTTTTAATTATGTTAAAATGCTCAAGTGTAAAGGAGCTTCACGATATTCAATTTAGTGAGAAACGTAGCTCCTTTTCAATGCCTTGGCACTAGACTTGTGAAAGCAGACTACTTGTTGGTGTCCAGAGGAGGCAGGACGGAGCTCCATTTCCCAGGAGCATTTATCATCCAGGCTGAAGTCGACCCGCCGGCTCCCTTGAAGAAGGCCACGTGCCTGGGTGGTAGCAGTTGGTTATACTCGATGTCTATAGTGTGTCCATCTCGGAGCCATTCAAAGTCCTTCCCTATGGTTTCCCTGCAGTGAGGCAAGAGGACAGATCTTATTAATAAGATTTAAGCCCAGCTTCACATGTTTCTGCCTTTGTTATCTCTCAGAAACCACATCATCAGGTCCAAATCAGAAATGAATTTTAATTCTTGGTCAAAAAGTGGAACTTTTAGCATACTGTTTGACCACTGTAGTGAGCTTTTGCGGAGCGGACACAGTCACTCAAAAATGGTTCTAGATACGCCAGATCTGCTAGTAGCTTTAATAACTGCAGGATACAAGTTTGTATTTCCCGAGTCAATGAAATCGCCACCAAGCTGTTTGTGCGGTAATGAGATGAATAAAGTGTCATTCTCATTCAATTCATTTTCATTGACCTTAAGTGAATGACCTTATATGTCCAAGAAGGAGGGGAACATGACCCTGGGCAAACATAAACATTGCATCTGCTTCACAATCATTACTAAGGACAGCATGGGCAGCTAGCTATACTTGTGGATTTAGACTAAGAGGCAACTCCCGACACACCTTGTCTTGAAGCAGAGGCAAATGATTGGGTTTCAGTTAATCATTGGAAGGCCTCGTGATCTGTCTAGAGCCTAACTGCATCTTCTGGATGCAATCTAATATCCCAATGAACTTGGCCATCCATTGGGTCCTACTGGGCAGGTTGTCCAGTTAAGGATATGAATAGAGGCTCTCAATTCCTGGCCGGCAGACCGCATTTATCACAACCCCTTTCTTCATTAACCTGCCCTGGAGATCAGCCCTGAGGGTACTCCTTTGTTGTGTCAGCCACACCCTAAATCAAGCAGCCACACCAATAAGAGATGAATGTGCACACCTCTGATTCCCTCCTGCCTCCAGAATGCAGATAAGAGGCCCTGCCACTTTTCAAAAATTCAAAAGCAACTGAAGAATCACTTGTTTTATTTTATTATTTTTCCCAGGGCTGCGTCCAAAGAGGACTCTGCGTTTGGTGCTCTGGACTGCAGAGGAGCAAGGTGGAATCGGTGCCCTGCAGTATTACCAATTACACAAGGTAAGAGAGCAGCCATGGACTGCTGGGCATTTGCACATGTAATATCAGTGTAAATACAGCAAAAGCACTGATGCTTTGAGTTTAAGAATTTCCTCTATTGTCCTGAAGACTCAGCAGTACTTTGCGGTAGGCTGGCCCTGGCAAACACCCCTTGCAGAAGTCTTCATCCAGCTCCATAAAGGAGAATGCACTGGTGAGCTGAGGGTGCTGGGATGGAGCTGAGTGATTTTCTATTTCTACATTAGTCTGTAGCCTTAGGAAAATTACACCTGCTATGTGGCCATTTTCCTAAACTCTCTAGTTCTGCTATATTCATGTATGCCAGAGAAATAGTAATAGGTTAACATTCCCTGTTCCTACTGAGTCCACCCCCATACCCCAATGTCCCAAATCCTCCTGGGAGCGCTGGTATTTGAAAGCCACATCCTGAGACCTTGAGTCAGCCAGGAGCATTGATAATGGTCATGGGAATAGCAGCAACGAGAGGTCTCAGACCTGGGAATGTGGAGGCCAGTGTGGTTTGACAGTGACCAATATAAGGCAAAAGTGAAGCTTGAAGCAAGAAGGTGATAGTGGAAGATCATAAACAGAAATAAAAGACCACGTTTAAGGCAGGGGACAGGGACTCCCAAGGCAAAAGAAATAAAAGCAAAAATAAATAAGTGAGATCTAATCAAACTTGAAAGCTTTTGCACAGCAAAGGAAACCACCAACAAAACAAAAAGGCAGTCTACGGAATGGGAGAAAATATTTGCAAATGGCACGATCGACAAAGGGTTAATAGCCAAAATACACAAACAACTCATACAACTCAATGTCAAAAAATGGGCAGAAGACCTAATAATACATTTTTCCAAAGAAGACATACAAATGGCCAACAGCCACGTGAAAAGATGCTCAACATCTCTAATTATTAGAGAAATTCAAACCAAAACCACAAAGAGGTATCACCTCACACTAGTCAGAATGACCATCATCAAAATGTCTATAGATAATAAATGCTGGAGAGGGTGTGGAGAAAAGGGAACCCTCTTGCACTGTTGGTGGGAATGTAAATTGATACAGCCACTATGGAGAACAGTATGGAGGTTCCTTAAATAACTAAAAATAGAATTACCATATGACCCAGCAATCCCACTACTAGGCATATACCCAGAGAAAACCATAATTCAAAAAGACACATGCACCCCAATGTTCATTGCAGCACTATTTACAATAGCCAGGTCATGGAAGCAACCTAAATGCCAATCGACAGACTAATGGATAAAGAAGACATGGTACATATATACAATGGAATATTAATCAGCCATAAAAAGGAACGAAATTGGGTCATTTGTAGAGCTGTGGATGCGTATAGAGACTGCCATACAGAGTGAAGTAAGTCAGAAAGAGAAAAACAAATATCGTATATTAACGCATATATGTGGAATCTAGAAAATGGTACAGATGATCTGGTTTGCAGAGCAGAAATTGAGACACAGATGTAGAGAACAAACATATGGGCACCAAGGGGGGAAAGCGGAGGTGGGGTGGGGGTGGTGGTGTGATGAATTGGGAGATTGGGATTGACATGTATACACTGATGTGTATAAAATGGTTGACTAATAAGAAAAAATAAATAAAAAATAAGCATAAAAAAATCATATGCTAAAACTTATTGCCTAACTAATTTTCAAAATTCTAATCAGATTAATAGCTGCCTTTATGTCATAGTTATGCTTATGAAGTATTACTTCAATTATTATAATAATTGCTAGCCTTAGTAAATTGTTCTGTAATATGTGAGATTCTTTGTGGTTTGTGTATAAATTTTGAAACTAAAGTAGAACTTCATTGTAATATCTAAAACACACTTTCCAAGGAAACAAACTTCGGCTCAAAAAGGTCTATGAGCATTTTGGCAGGCATTACTAAGTAAAATAATTCTAACAGGAAGTACTGAGTTTTTCACTTTACATGTGTAATATACATGTACATTTATATTATTTATAACAATAATATTTTCCTGCAAAATACTTATATAATTGGCTCCAAACAAAATTTATAAAATTATCATTTAGGTCATACAAAGTTATAAATAATTTATTGTATGGAAATATATTTTGGAGTCAACTAGAATAGCAATCATTCCTGGTATCCATCCAGCATGCCCGTAACAATTCATAGCATAAAGTCCTATAAAGGTTGTGTACATATTATTCTCTTATTTTGTAAAGAATGCTACTTCGCATATTTTGATAAACTGTAAACTTTTTTCTCCTAGTGTTCAAGTTCTTTCCACTGTATCTTCACATTAGCACATGAAGTTGAGAATTATTTATATGTATATTGTTTGTGTTTTATGTTTATTGATTTGTTTATAAGTAACACACATTTTATGCTAACAGTGTTTTATTGAGGTATGAGTAGCATAGAGTGATAAAATGCACAGATCTTAAGTCTACAGTGCAATATATATTTGGCAAATGTATACCCCTGTGTAACCATTGCCCAGATCAAGATATAGAGCGTTCCTGTTATCCTAGGAAATTTCCCTTTCAGATCAACCTCTGACTCCACCAAAGATAACAGATAACTATTATACTGATTTTTATTACCACAGATTGTTTATGCCTGTTCTTGAACTTCAGTGATACAGTATATACTCCTGGGCTTCCTGCAATATGTAAACAAGTATGGTTTTGTGATTCTTCTGTGCTGTTGCAGTAACAGCAGTTTGTCTCTTTCTGTTGCAGAGGAGTTTTTTAAAAAAATTTTTAACACCTATATTGGAGTATAATTGCTTTACAATGTTGTGTTAGTTTCTGCTGTATAACAAAGTGAACGAGCTATATGTATACATAAATCCCCCCACATCCCCTCCCTCTTGCGTCTCCCTCCCACCCTCCCTATCCACCCCTCTAGGTGGTCACAAAGCACCCAGCTCATCTATACTAGCTATCTGTTTTACATTTGGTAGTGCATATATGTCCATGCCACTCTCTCACTTCGTTCCAGCTTACCCTTCCCACTCCCTGTGTCCTCAAGTCCATTCACTATGTCTGTGTCTTTATTCCTGTCCTGCCCCTAGGTTCATCAGAACCTATTTTTTTGGGATTCCCTATATATGTGTTAGCATACGATATTTGTTTTTCTCTTTCGGACTTACTTCACTCTGTATGACAGACTCTAGGTCCATCAAACTCACTACAAATAGTTCAATTTCATTTCTTTTTATGGCTGAGTAATATTCCATTGTAAATATGTTCCACATCTTCTTTATCCATTCATCTGTCGATGGACACTTAGGTTGCTTCCATGTCCTGACTATTGTAAATAGAGCTGCAATGAACATTGTGGTACATGTTTCTTTGAATTATGGTTTTCTCAGAATATATGCCCAGTAGTGGGATTGCTGGATCATATGGTAGTTCTATTTTTCGTTTTTTAAGGAACTCCATACCGTTCTCCATAGTAACTGTATCAATTTACAATGCCACCAACAGTGCAAGAGGGTTCCGTTTTGTTCACACCGTCTCCAGCATTTATTGTTTGTAGATTTTCTGATGGTAGCCATTCTGATGGGTGTGAAGTGATACCTCATTGTAGTTTTGATTTGCATTTCTCTAATGATTAATGATGTTGAGAATCCTTTCATGTGTTTGTTGCCAATCTGTATATCTTCTTTGGAGAAATGTCTGTTTAGCTCTTCTGCCCATTTTTGGATTGGGTTGTTCTTTTGATGTTGAGCTGCATGAGCTGATTGTATATTTTGGAGATTGATCCTTTGTCAGTTGCTTCGTTTGCAAATATTTCTCCCATTCTGATGGTTGTCTTGTCTCGTTTATGGTTTCCTTTGCTGTGCAAAATCTTTTAAGTTTCATTAGGTCCCATTTGTTTACTTTTGTTTTTATTTCATTTCTCTAGGAGCTGGGTCAAAAAGGATCTTGCTGTGATTTATGTCATAGAGTGTTCTGCCTATGTTTTCCTCTAGGAGTTTTATAGTGTCTGGCCTTACACTTTGGTCTTTAATCCACCCTATACTGTTGTATACGGTGTTAGGGAGTGTTCTAATTTCATTCTTTTACATGTAGCTGTCCAGTTATCCCAACACCACTTATTGAAGAGGCTATCTTTTTTCTATTGTATATTCTTGCCTCCTTTATCAAAAATAAGGTGACCATATGTGCGTGGGTTTACCTCTGGGCTTCCTATCCTGTTCCACTGATCTATATTTCTGTTTTTGTGCCAGTATCATACTGTCTTCATTACTGTAGCTTTGTAGTTTAGTCTGAAGTCCAGGAGCCTGATTCCTCCAGTTCCATTTTTCTTTCTCAAGATTGCTTTGGCTGGGGCTGCCCTGGTGGTGCAGTGGTTAAGAATCCACCTGCCAATGCAGGGGGCACGTGTTTGAGCCCAGGTCCAGGAAGATCCCACATGCCGTAGAACAGCTAAGCCCAGGTGCCACAACTACTGAGCCTGTGCTCTAGAGCCCACGAGCCACAACCACTGAGCCCGAGTGCCACAACTACTATAGGCCGTGCACCTAGAGCCTGTGGTCCACAACAAGAGGAGCCACTGCAATGAGGAGCCCGCACACTGCAACGAAGAGTAGCCCCCACTCGCTGCAACTAGAGAAATCCCATGCACAGCAACAAAGACCCAATATAGCCAAAGAATAATTAATTAATTAATTAAAAAGATTTCTCTGGCTATTCAGGGTCTTTTGTGTTTCCACACAAATTGTAAAATTTTTTGTTCTAGTTCTGTGAAAAATGCCAGTGGTAGTTTGATACGGATTGCATTGAACTTGTAGATTGCTTTGGGTAGTATAGTCGTTTTCACAATGTTGATTCTTCCAATCCAAGAACATGGTGTATCCCTCCCTCTGTTTGTATCATCTCTAATTTATTTCATCAGTGTCTTATAGTTTTCTGCATATAGGTCTTTTGTCTCCTACAGTAGGTTTATTCCTAGGTATTTTATTCTTCTTGTTGCAATGGTAAATGGGAGTATTTCCTTAATTTCTCTTCCAGATTTTTCATCATTAGTGGACAGGAATGCAAGAGATTTCTGTGTGTTAATTTTGTATCCTGCTGCTTTACCAAATTCATTGATTAGCTCTAGTAGTTTTCTGGTAGAGTCTTTAGGATTCTCAATGTATAGTATCATGTCATCTACAAAGAGTGACAGCTTTACTTCTCCTTTTCTGATTTGGATTCCTTTTATTTCTTTTGCTTCTCTGATTGCCATCCCTAAAACGTCCAAAACTATGTTGAATAATAGTGGTGAGAGTGGGCAACCTTGTCTTGTTCCTGATCTTAGTGGAAATGATTTCAGTTTTGCACCATTGAGAATGATGTCGGCTGTGGGTTTGTCGTATATGGCCTTTATTATGTTGAGGTAAGTTCCCTCTAGGCCTACTTTCTGGTGGGTTTTAATCATAAATGGCTGTTGAATTTTGTTGAAAGCTTTTTCTGCATCTTTTGAGATTATCGTATGTTTTTTTTCCTTCAGTTTGTTAATATGGTATATCACATTGATTGATTTGCATATATTGAAGAATCCTTGCATTCCTGGGATAAACCCCACTTGATCATGGTGTATGATCCTTTTAATGTGCTGTTGGATTTTGTTTGCTAGTATTTTGTTGAGGATTTTTCCATCTATGTTCATCAGTGTTATTGGTCTGTAGTTTTCTTTGCTTCTGACATCTTTGTCTGGTTTTGGTATCAGGGTGATGGTGGCCTCATAGAATGAGTTTGGGAGTGTTTCTCCCTCTGCTATATTTTGGAAGAGTTTGAGAAGGATAGGTGTTAGCTCTTCTCTAAGTGTTTGATAGAATTCGCCTGGGTCCTGGTCCTGGGCTTTTGCTTGTTGGAAGATTTGTAATCACAGTCTCAATATTAGTGCTTGTGATTGGTCTGTTTATGTTTTCTCTTTCTTCCTGGTTCAGTCTTGGAAGGTTATGCTTGTCTAAAAATGTGTCCATGTTTTCCGGGTTGTCCATTTTATTGGCATATAGTTGCTTGTAGTAATCTCTCATGATCCTTTGTATTTCTGCAGTGTCATTTGTTACTTCTCCTTTTTCATTTCTAATTCTGTTGATTTGAGTCTTCTCCCTTTTTTTCTTGATGAGTCTGGCTAATGGTTTACCAATTTTGTTTATCTTCTCCAAGAACCAGCTTTTAGTTTTATTGATCTTTGCTATTGTTTCCTTCAGTTCTTTTTCATTTATTTCTGATCTGATCTTTATGATTTCGTTCCTTCTGCTAACTTTGGCGTTTTTTTGTTCTTTCTCGAATTGCTTTAGATGTACAGTTAGGTTGTTTATTTGAGATGTTTCTTGTTTCTTAAGGTAGGATTGTATTGCTATAAACTTCCCTCTTAGAACTGCTTTTGCTGCATCCCATAGGTTTTGGGTCATCGTGTTTTCATATTCGTTTGTTTCTAGATATTTTTTTATTTCCCTTTTGGTTTCCCCAGTAATCTCTCGGTTATTTAGTAGCGTATTGTTTAGCCTCCATGTGTTTGTATTTTTTACAGTTTTTTTCCTGTAATTGATATCTAGTCTCATAGTGTTGTGGTCAGAAAAGATGCTTGATATGATTTCAATTCTCTTAAATTTACCAAGTCATCATTCATGACCCAATATATGATCTATTCTGCAGAATCTTCCATGAGCACTTGAGAAAAGTGTATTCTGTTGTTTTTGGATGGAATGTCCTATAAATATCAATGAAGTCCGTCTTGTTTAATGTATCATTTAAAGCTTGTGTTTCCTTATTTATTTTCATTTTGGATGATCTTTCCATTGATGAAAATGCGGTGTTAAAGTCCCCTGCTATTATTGTGTTACTGTTCATTTCCGCTTTTATGGCTGTTAGCTTTTGCCTTATCTACTGAGGTGCTCCTATATTGGGTGCATAAATATTTACAATTGTTATATCTTCTTCTTGGATTGATTCCTTGATCGTTATGTAATGTCCTTCTTTGTCTCTTGCAATAGTCTTTTTTTATTATTATTATTTTTTACAAACCATTGTGTCGAGGGCTGACTTTCAATAGATCACAGCGAGGGAGCTGCTCTGCTACGTATGAAACCCCAACCCAGAAGCAGGTCGTCTACGAATGGTTTAGCACCAGGTTCCCCAATAGTCTTTATTTTAGTCTATTTTGTCTGATACGAAAATTGCTACTCCAGCTTTCTTTTGATTTCCATTTGCATGGAACATCTTTTTCCATCCCCTCAATCTGTATGTGTCCCTAGGTCTGAAGTGGGTCTCTTGTAGACAGCATATATATGGGTCTTGTTTTTGTATTCATTCAGCCAGTCTATGTCTTTTGTTTGGAGTATTTAATCCACTTACATTTGAAGTAATTATCAATATGTATGTTCCTATTAACATTATCTCAATTGTTTTGGGTTTGTTTTTGTGGGTCTTTTCCTGCTCTTGTGTTTCCTGCCTAGAGAAGTTCCTTTAGCATTTGTTGTAGAGCTGGTTTGGTGGTGCTGAATTCTCTTAACTTTTGCTTGTCTGTAAAGGTTTTAATTTCTCTGTCGAATCTGAATGAGGTCCTTGCTGGCTAGGGTAATTTTGGTTGTAGGTTTTTCCCTTTCATCACTTTAGATATGTCCTGCCACTCCCTTCTGGCTTGCAGAGTTTCTGCTGAAAGATCAGCTATTAACCTTATGGGGATTCCCTTGTGTGTTATTTGTTGCTTTTCCCTTGCTGTTTTTAATATGTTTTCTTTGTATTTAATTTTTGATAGTTTGATTAATATGTGTCTTGGCATGTTTCTCCTTGGATTTATCCTGTATTGGACTTTCTGGGCTTCCTGGACTTGATTGACTATTTCTTTTCCCATGTTAGAGAAGTTTTTGACTGTAATCTCTTCAAATATTTTTTCATTCCCTTTCTTTTTCTCTTCTTCTTCTGGGACCCCTATAATTTGATTGTTGGTGTGTTTAATGTTGTCCCAGGGGTCTCTGAGACTGTACTCAACTCTTTTCATTCTTTTTTCATTATTCTGCTTTGCAGTAGTTATTTCCACTATTTTATCTTCCAGGTCACGTATCCGTTCTTCTGCTTCAGTTATTCTGCTAATGATTCCTTCTAGAGTATTTTTAATGTCATTTGTTTTGTTGTTCATCACTGTTTGTTTGCTCTTTGATTCTTCTAGGTCCTTGTTAAACGTTTCTTGTATTTTCTCCATTCTATTTCCCAGGTTTGGATCATCTTTACTATCGTTACTCTGAATTCTTCTTCAGGTAGACTGCCTGTTTCCTCTTCATTTGTTTGGTCTGGTGGGTTTTTGCCTTGCTCCTTCATCTGCTGCATATCTCTGTCTTCTCATTTTGTTTAACCTACTGTGTTTGGGGTCTCCTTTTCACAGGCTGCAGGTTCATAGTTCCTGTTGTTTTTGGTGTCTGCCCCCAGTGGGTGAGATTGGTTCAGTGACTTTGTAGGCTTCTTGGTGTAGGGGACTGGTGCCTGTGTTCTGGTGGGTGGGCCTGGATCTTGTGTTTCTGGTGGACATGGCTGTGTTTGGTGGTGTGTTTTGGGGTGTCTGTGAACTTAGTATGTTTTTAGGCAGCCTCTCTGCTAATGGGTGGGGTTGTGTTCCTGTTTTGCTAATTGTTTGGCATGGGGTGTCCAGCACTGGAGCTTGCTGGCCATTGGGTGGAGCTGGGTCTTAGTGTTGAGATGGAGGTCTCTGGGAGAGCTCTTGCCAATTGATATTACATGGGGCTGGGAGGTCTCTGGTGGTCCAGTGTCCTGAACTCTGCTGGCCCACCTCAGAGGCTCAGGCCTGACACCTGGCCAGAGCACCAAGACCCTATTAGCTGCATAGCAGTGAAAGTGGCAGTCTCCATTCTGAAGTCAGATTATGAGGGTCTGCAATAGCTGTTCAGCTAGAACAGGCTGACTTGGGAGCACTTTGTCTATGAGGCTGTCTCCAGCAGCTGGTGGCTAAAAGAGTAAGTCTCCGCATGTGCTGCCAGTATCTTAAACGTTTATATAGAGGTCTTCACTGGGTTCAGTCACAGATTCGGTACAGATTGTCTCAAGAACGCCTTACTCTCTCAAGGCTGTGTGCTTGAAACAGCCCTAAGGCTGAGGGTCTACAAGCTGCAGAAAGACAAGACCACCCTAGGTGTCCTGGAAGCCATCCTTCTTGCCAGGAACCCTGTTGCTGCTGTCATGGAATCCGGCTTCCCCTGCCACTGCCAGAAGAAGAAGCTGAAGAGTAGTTTTTTATTGTGTGAATAGTATATACCACAACTTCTTTATCCATTCTCCTATTGATGGTCATTTGGGTTGCTTCTAGTTTTAGCTATTATAAATAAGGCTGATATGACCATTTTTGAACAAATCTTTTGATGAACATATGCATTTCTTTTCTTTTCTAGGAGTAGAATTGCTGGGTCATATGGTAGATGAATGTCTAACTTTGTTAGAAACTGCCCAAGTGGTAGGAGGCTGTACAATTCAACGTTCCACCAGCAACACATGAGAGTCCTAATTACTCCCCATCCTTCCCAATACTTAGTAGTATTTGTTAGACTTTTTATTTCTGACCATTCTTGTGGGAGTAATATTTTTATGTTTTACAAGGTACCGGTCTGAAATGTCCCAAGAAAAGTTCTGACTCCACTTTTTTTTTTTTTTTTTTTTCGCGGTACACGGGCCTCTCACTGTTGTGGCCTCTCCCGTTGCGGAGCACAGGCTCCGGACGTGCAGGCTCAGCAGCCATGGCTCACGGACCCAGCCGCTCCGCTGCATGTGGGATCTTCCCGGACCGGGGCACGAACCCGCGTCCCCTGCATCGGCAGGCGGACTCTCGACCACTGCACCACCAGGGAAGCCCCTGACTCCACTTTTGATAGTCATCATTCTTTCACCCTTTCCTGCTTCCTTGCCTTAAGACTACCACCTTCATTCTGTATTCTGCCTTATGACTTAGCGAGGTCAAGGGCCTTTTACCCAGCTGTTAATGGTTGGAGTGACCTTATTTCCATTTGGAGGCACAGCCCGGAAGAGCAGGACATAGAAATGCCGTCCTCTCATAAGCAACGCTGACTCCCTGGAGGCAGACTCTGCATGGGGGCTGGGGCTGCTGGAACTCAGCTGGAGCCAAAGGGAGCCTGAGGCAAGAAGGAGCCCCAAAAGCGTTTGGGGAGGGAGATTTTCCTCATGCCCAGAAAAGAGGTTATTCTAGAAAGCAGGAAAAAAGATGTCAGAAAATGCTTTGTGTTATTTTTTATTGATAAAATTATTTTTTTTTAAATATGAGCTGCTTTTTGGTTGAATTCAGCTTGCATTCACTGAGAAGGAAATGTCACCACATATGGAAGGATATTATTGTGCTCTAGTGATTTTTAAGAGTTTACTTATAGGAGTGGAATTTAACTTTGGAATTAAAAAATATTACAGATGATTTTATTGAATTTTCAAGTCAATGAGGAAAATGAGTATTGTCCAGATGCCATTTGCCTAATCTGCTTTTCATGGGAACAATGTTACTTTCTTCTCTACTCTTGGAAGGAGAGCAGGATGTCATTTCTCATGTCCTGAAACATACAAAGGAGGAAAACCACCCTAGAATAGTCTCAACTGGATTGCTGGCATATTTTAATCTTTTCCATTTTAAGCAAAAATATGATCTGGCATAATTATAATGAGTAAGGTAATCTGGCCTTGAGAAAGCCTCATTACACAAAGTAATCAAATAAAATAGTTTGAGATGTTCTCTTTTGGCCTGAAAAATATTTTAACCTTTTCCTGATTTATTGCACAAACTACTGGCAATTGAATTACTGGGATTATGAACAGTGCCGTGTTCTGGTAGTCATTAATATAGGCAATATCTTAAACAGGCTTTATTAAATGAGGGATGGGAGGTATGATCATTCTAAATACATTATTTTATCCTAACTCTAGCCAACTGTAAAACAGAAAATGTTAGAATGAATACATATAATATTTTGTCAGAATTTCTGATGTTGCTATGCTGAGGAACAAAACTTCCTCTTTACTTAAGTAAATATACAAAAATGCTAGCTTCTTTTAGTTTAGTAGTAAAGTTCTTGCCAACTTCCCAGCCCACACTGGGTTCATGTTCCACTCGAAAATAAAGGGATATTTAGAAATGCTTGTGAGAATTCTTCATGTTATCTGGGCAAATGGGTTTACTTTGACATTTTTATTTTGCCAACCCTACTGCCTCTATCTAATGTTAATTTAGCTAGATTGACAGTGCTAGAGTGAGCACAGTTTTGTACTCATCTGCAGCTCTGGTTATAAAAATAATAGACCTGATACACTCATTCAGCGTAATTGTGTCTGGACTGTGTCTCCGGAACGGCCTTGCTTGTGTCGTTAATGTTCCGTGCAGTATAGATGTACTAATCAGAGGTTATTGTTTTAATCATTTCTGCTGGGCTTTTATGCATCCCATGTTTTTCTTTCAGTGCCTAGGTATCTGCATTAGTCTGTCGAGCACATCCCAAAATTGGTTTAAATTTCATTTATCTCAGCGTGTTCTTGGTCTGGAGCCCCATGTAGTCCCAACATTCACATAGTTTCTACAGCACACCTGGGTGCCCTTCGGGGTCTTATTAGAATCTGTGGATTTCATTTTTTTAAAAAAGGAAAGGGCTGTCTTTTGTATTTGTTTGCTTTCTCCTGAGAATTCCATTATGACTATGGGATTCCAGAATGTTCTGTATGGTATTTATATATAGATGTTATGTCAGCCTGGGAAGAGTTGTCAAACTGTTCCCTGTGGCATTAGGACCATCACATTATGCCACCTTGCAAATGAACATGAGTAGGCTTTCACTCACCTCTTTCCTTTATCTCTTTAGAAGGGATCCGTCTTAGCTAAGTTTTTATTATTTTTTTCCACATAAGAGAAAAGAAATAAAGTAAGAAGACTGGCGGTGACAACAAGAATGGCATCTTTGACCTTGCCTACTACAGTTGTGGGACAATATTTATCAAATAAGGCCTTATGGTTTCAGGTCACAGTGAAGTTGGCTTGGGTATTAGTTTTAGCCCATACATGTAAAGAACCATATCCTGACTTCTCTGCTACCATCACTAACCCAAAGAAGGCAACTGCATTTCAAAGTTGGTTCTGAGAACATTGTGCCAAAACACTCAGGTTCACTGTGAGTTCTTGTGGCTGGCATCTTATCTCATTTTGTTCTCCATTTGTGAAACCATGAAGGACTTCAGTTTGTATCCAGCCCATTTTACCAGCTTACTAGAGGTTGCCTACTAGGCAGTTTCTGCCTCAGTGCCTCCCTATTGCTAACCAGGTCGTGATCTGACCCGGAAGGACCCATAGCGTATTTAGTGCATGAACTTCCTAAGGAAATCAGATTGGCACACCAGGATACACAAAGCTGAACTGAGCTGTCATGCTTAGGATCACAAGAGCCTTTGGGACTAAATCGTCTCATCCCCACGCACTCGGGCCGTAGTACGTTACAGAGTCAGCAAACCACTTTCGAACCAGCAGCACTATTTTAATTTGCCTGGGAATGTCGTCTTCCCTTTGTCTTCTAAAAGCAGGGTTTGGCCAGCTTTCTTTAACGGTCCAAGTAGTAAATATTTTAGGCTTTCAGGCCATATGATCTCTCTACTCAATTGTCATTGTAGTGCCAAAGTTATCATAGACAATACTAAATAGATGAGCAGAGCTGTTTCCCAATAAAATATAAGGAGGAGAAGGAGAAGAAGGCAGAGAAGGAGAAGCGGGGGGAGGAGAGGAGGAGGAAGAGGTGGAGAAGGGAGAGGTGGTCGGAATCGGGATGCTGGCCATAATATGATGATTCCTGTTATGGGGAAGAAGTTTTTAGAGAACTTTCTTCTGAAGCCTTTTCCAATCTCATGATCACACCTTCTGGTGGAAGAGCTTTGTAGCACATGATGGTATTCTAACATTTAAAGTGTCTTATCTCTAACATTTAGATCTTTTTTTTTTTTTTTTTTTTTTTTTTTTTGCTGTACGTGGGCCTCTCACTGTTGCGGCCTCTCCCGGTGCGGAGCACAGGCTCCGGACGCGCAGGCTCAGTGGCCATGGCGCACGGGCCCAGCTGCTCCGTGGCATGTGGGATCTTCCCAGACCGGGGCACGAACCCGTGTCCCCTGCATCGGCAGGCGGACTCTCAACCACTGCACCACCAGGGAAGCTCCTAACATTTATATTTTAATATGACTGTTATTTGTATGCTCAGCAGTCAAGAGGTTGCAGTTTTTGTCCCTTAGGTATTTGGCCAACAGAACACACCATTACCAGGTCAGTCTGTAGCCTTAGTTCTAGCCCGATGAGCCACACAACAGGCATAGTAAGTTGATTGAAGGAAGGGGTTAACATACTTCCTCAATATTTCCTAAAGCAAGAGCAGAACCTTTTATTAAGATAACTAAATGTGATAACATTTGAAAATATATTTTACGTGGCATTTTTTAAAAAAGTGTACACATGTAGAAGCATCTTTTAAAGAAATGAACACTCTAATATATCTGGACGACGTTCTACTAATCCTTAACAGTTGCCATTCACTGTTTAACCACATCCTAGTTTTATCTGTAGCTTTGCCTGCAATGTTTCTTTTTTTAAATCTGCATTATTGTCTGGGAGAGAGGCTCTTCCCAGGAGACCTCAAGAAACTCATGTCTTTTGGTAATCAGTAGCCCTTCTGGAAGTTTGCCCCCTACTCTGGCTGCTGTGGGTTTTGTGTACTTGTGCTAGAATAATACATAATCATTGAAGAATGGTCTGTCGATGATGGCTTGAGGGGTGAATGGGCAGAGTCAAACTAGCAGGGCTGCCAGCAACATCAATGCTAGAAAGCAGATGCTGGATGGTGAGTTTACTTCGTACTCTGAGAGCAGTGTCTAGAAGTGACAATAGGTAGAACTAAAACCATTGTTGCTTTTAGGGCTGAAGATCAAACAGGGAACTGAGAAGCAGAATTGTGGGACACAGCTGAGAGTGCAACCTGAGTATTGCCCACAGGCCTTTGTCTTTCTCTCTGGAACTCATCCTAACAGGTCATTCCTATAAGTATTAACCCAAGTCCTATGCTGTCTTAAAGATACCACTTGTCCCCTGATAGAGAAAGTCTTGCTCTGGGTTTTCTAACTTCCTTATCAATTAGGACACATCTATAATTCCTTCTGACTCATCTATTTGTGTTAAAAACATAAAGGCATAATTTTTTCCTAACCAAAAGATTAGAACTCTGATTCCTTGTTTTCTTTCAGAAGATCTCACTCTTGCATCCTCTTATCAAGTGGTTGTCCTGCATTTACAATTATCCATTCTAGAAGCTGAGGTTACCCCGAACAACCAGCAGTTTGTCTAAACTGCTTTGGTTTCAGAGTTCTCTTAAAGGAGAGTTCTCAGAATCAATTTCTCAAGAGCTTTTGTACCCCACACAGCAAAACATATATAAACAACAATTCGAATTTTAAAAGCTTAACAAGGCCTTTCAACAAAGGTTTAAACTGGTTTCATAACATGAGTTATTTTGAGATTAGACAGAATTTTCATTACTAGTTAAAACAGGAGTGTAATTTGCTTTTATAAATTTCTGTGGTTTCATTTAATAAAACTCATCCCTGTGAAAGCAGAGGTGATGCTGTGTTAAATACTTGTAAATGTGTTTCAGGAAACTCTCCAGGTATTAACTAAGGCCCGGGAGAATGTATAGCACGCATCCTTCCCCCTGACATTGGCATAACCGGATAGTATTTTCCCCTCCAAAGCGCTGGAATACTTTATCACGCCCCAAAGAGCCAAATGGGAGTCAATGAAGATGTTTTGTCATTTGAATTAGGAAAGGTCAAAGGGAAGAGAATGTGATAGTAAACAGAGGGAAGAGTGCTTTGTGAAAATTGTCCATTTTTTTTTCATGTAAGGGAAAATACTTTTTTCCTTTTAATAGATATGGAAATTCAATACTAGAGAATTTTTTGGATAGACTTACAGAGAGAAAATAAACAATCAAGAATTTTGAAAGCTCCCATTTCCCAAACAAATATGTACTATGTTCTTACTATTTACAAGGTGTCATTGTAATCTCTTGCATCTATATGATCATTTATAAATATGAATACTTTTTCATAGACATTGATAATAGTCATGACCCTGGTAGTTGCCAGGCCATGGACTGCTTAACTTATATCATATTTGGGGGAAAAAAAGAGGTTTGAGAGGTTAAAAAAAAGATGTACCCAAAGTTGCATAGCACAGATATGAGGTACAGAGCCTGAACTTGAACCTAGCTTTTCTGTCTCTAGACTTCAGCCATAAGGACTCCTCTGACCATGCACTTCTCTGTATACTTATCTTACACATAGGATTTACCTACATTTATATTGATATGTACATTTATCCGCTTGTCATAGTCTGAAGCACATACACACCAATTGATTCAGGCATGGTGGCTACAGTAACACACGAATGGATGAATGGAGAAGTCACTTCCAAGTGCTTAGTTTAAAACACATATAGCACAGAATCATATTCTACCACAGTTTGGAGTTTAAGGCCAAGGGATATTGTATAATCATGCAGACATTAGCTGTCACCAATAATTCTCAATGTTTTATATTTGCACTTTCTCTGAAAAGTGTAAAAATACATTTATTTGTCCCTGAAGTTAACTTTTTATATACTGCTACAATGATTAATTTTTTTTTAAATCTTCACTGAAATTTTCTTCTAATTTGGGGTATTTTCTAAGTAATGTTTTAGCTAGACAATAGATATTTGGTTGGCCAAAATGTTCCTTTGGTTTTTAAGTAAAAATAAAAGACACATTTTTCATTTTCACCAAGAACTTTATTGAACAACATATTCACCCTTTTGTTCCACTACCTTCTGCCATTTTTCAGGCAACTTCATAATTCCATCCTCCCAAAACTTTTTATATTTTAGAGCAAAGAACCGTTCCAGGTGCCTTTTACCGTCTTCCAGGGAATTGACATTTTTTCCATTGAGAGAATTTTGTAAAGACCAAAATAAATGGAAATCCGAAGGTGCAAGTGTCTGATGAATATGGCGGATGAATCAGAACTTCCCAGCCAAGCTGTATCAGTTTTTGCCCGGTCATCAAAGAAACGTGTGGTCTTGCATTATCCTGATGAAAGATTATGTATTTTCTGTTGACTAATTCCGGACGCTTTTCGTCGAGTGCTGCTTTCAGTTGGTCTAATTAGGAGCAGTACTTATTGGAATGAATCATTTCGTTTTCCAGAAGGAGCTCATAATAGAGGACTCCCTTCCAATCCCACCATATACACAACATCACCTTCTTTGGATGAAGACCGGCCTTTGGCGTGGTTGGTGGTGGTTCATTTCGCTTGCCCCGCAGTCTCTTTCATTCCACTTTATTGTACAGTATCCACTTTTCATCTCCCATCACAATTTGTTTTAAAAACAGAATGTTTTTGTTACGTTTAAGTAGAGAATCGCATGTGGAAATATGGTCAAGAAAGTTTTTTTCGCTTAACTTACGTGGAACCCAAACATCAGAGCAAGTCACATAACCGAGCTGAGGCAAATGATTCTCAGCGCTTGACTTGCATATTTTGAGTATGTCAGCTACCTCCCGCGTGGCATAATGTTGATTGTTCTCAATTCACATCTCGATTTGATCGCTATCAACTTCAACTGGTCTGCCTGACCGTGGAGCATGCTCCAGCCAGAAATCTCCAGCACGAAACTTCGCAAACCACTTTTGACACGTTCGATCAGTCACAGCACCTTCTCCATACAGCGTGCAAATCATTTTTTTGCGTTTCAGTTGCGTTTTTACCTTTCTTGAAGTAATAAAGCGTAATGTGTCGAAAACATTGCTTTTTTTTCTTCCATCTTCAATATTAAAAGTGACTACACAAAAATTCACCAGTTTTGATAAGTTTTTTTTTTAATGCACGCTGATATGACAGCTGTCGCAATACAGTCTAACAAAATTGTTTTGAATGAAGTTAAAGACAACTAAGCTCTACTAAAGCCATCGTACGGGAAAAAAACAAACGAACTTTTCTGCCAACCCAATAAAATCAAACAAACATCCAAACGGAACTTTCAGTGATGTGAAACTCTTCACAGTAATAAATGTTAAAATCATTCCACTATTTAGAAGATAGTCTTCAGATCAGAGGCTCTCCGGGATACCACCTTAGGACATCTCCCACTGCCTCTAATCTTAAAAGAAATGAAAATTGAGACGAAAACTCTGATCCTTGAGAGACGGATATAGTATATGTATTTATCTGTTTACATCTGTTCTACATGTGTTGAGCTTAGACACCTAGGAAAATATAGCGAGACCCTCCATAAATCGAGTCCAGCTTCGTTCTTCCAGGATAGCTGTGCCTGATACACTAAGTACAGAGGATACACCAGGATGGATCCCTACTTATGTTATTTTTAAAGATTTCCAAAGACAGAGATTTCATTATGTCAATATTTTTTAACATTATTAAACAACAAGCATATTGCAGGCCGTGTCCACTTAGCAATGTCTTAATTTAAGGATACAACTTAGAATGCCAGAGGAGCAGTTATAAAAGAAGGTAGCCATCAGGTCTCCAAAAGTTAGTGTACCTTAACCTTACCTGCCTTAGTAGTTTCTGTGTAAAACACTAAGGAAGGAAAGGTGAATTGCGGGATGGGGGCTGCATTGTGAATTGCAAAAGAGAAATTTAAACATTATTTGCAAACTAAACTCAAAGAACAAATGATTTAACACTTGTTCTGTTTTTGTTTGTTTGTTTGTATTTGTTTTTAAGAAAGTGGACCCTAACTTACTCTTTCCTTGGTGGGGAGATTAAAAAATTTATACCTTTAATATGTTCTTTTCTTCATATTGGGAACTCAGTTTGTTACTACTCTTGGCAAACTGTTTTCTGAATATGTGGAAAATTGTACCTGCCAGAATGGATTGGTGTTTGCTCTTCTTCAATGAAAGGTGGCTGTGATCAAAAGCTGCCTCTCTCGGGTAGTTCAGCCTGCCAAAGTCTAATGCAACAGAAATGGAAAGGAAAAGGAAAATGAAGGACATATTCAAGAGTGTAACAAATAATTGGAACCTAAGACTCTAAGTCTATTGGCTTCCACAAGAGCTTGGCAGAAATACTGACCGCCCATGTGATTTTTATCTTCGCATCTTTAAGGCAATTACCGTGACATGGAACACAGTAGTGATGGCTTCCATTGAAAGGCTCTATTTAAACATCTTTTTTCTGAATCACCAAGATAAGGATAGAGCAAATGAAGATGGAAAAAATAATCACTTGTATACAAAGCTTCTGCCTTCAGTTCTCTAAAACTGTGTTAATGCCTAATTAATGACATTCCTATTGTACAAAAATATTGAGAATGCAAATACAACTTCCCAGCTAATTAGTTCATTATATGGAAGTGACACATGTGAAGTAATAGTTTAATGTGGTCTTCATAAAAGCCAGCAATTGTGGACTTTCCCTTAAAATTTTCAAGTGGGATGAAATTCACTTTTCTCATGACTAAGTAAAAAGTGCCTTCCTTATTTGTGTGTATAATACTACCTTCTTTTAGCAGATATTTACCATTGAAGTAGGGTAGTGAGACTTATGTGAGTAAATTATTACTGACAGCGAAACCCAAGGAATGTCTAGAGGTACGGCCACCAGCAGCTGCGAGAGTCTGGACTGTTCCTCTCTCTTCTTAAACATGGCTCGAGCAGTTGATGTACGAATAGTGGTGGAAGCAATGTCCTTTTACGTTTCCAAAAACAAAAACTCAGCCATTCACACCTCTTCAGCTAGAACAACAGCATGTCAAATATTGTATTCTCAGATTTAAGCTATAAAATAATGGTGGAGCCTGAGAGAAAGGAGAGGAAACTAAGGAGGGACTTCGTGGGATTGGTTGGAAGAGATTCAATTCTCTGTTTCTTTAAGGATTATCAGTTTTAAGGAGTGCAGTTAGGAATAATGAAGCTTTTCAGGAAAAATAGGACTACATTAAATGTACAGTTTTAAAAAACTGACAACAACGTACAATATCTCAGACTTTTGTAGTCAGAATCAAAGTCTCTCCGAGTCGAAAGATGGCGCTGGATACCTTTTGGTCCTGAGCAGTGAGGCCTCATGTCGGGGTGAGAGGCCGCTTTGTGTAACCTGTGCTCCTTATTTTGACGAGTCGCTAAGGATGCACCTTCAGGGTTGACAGTATGATTATGAGGCATACTGAATATAGGCTTTCCTCTGTATTTCCAGTTGGGCTAAGTTTTGGGGTTTTTTTCTTTTTAAAAGAATTTTAATATTTCTAAAAGTCATACAGCTTCTTTTGAAATTCTAAGGACGCTTTCGACAAATTGTTCAGTACCTGAGTAGAGGCTTCCATGACGCATGTTTGGTGACATCCGTCTTCACTAACCCTGAACACTCTAGGGTCTAGTCTGAGCATCTGGCGACTTCTACTGCCTTTCATTGCTTTGCCTCACACGTGAAAATCAGTCTTCTGTGTACATAGAAACTTATAAAGAATTTTAATCAAAATTAGGGGCTCACATTTAAAATTTAGTGATCTATATCGATACCAATGCAAATAACTTAACCAAAGTGTAAAATGAAATCCCAGAGACCATTTGTGTATGAAGACGTTTGTACACAGACAAACAGTGACAACTAATATATGGCACGATTTGTTTCTTTGCCTGGAATTTGGCAAGTGTCTTGTGGAATGTATCAATAACAAGGTGCATTCCAATTACCAAAATGCTAAAGTAGGAGAAAAATGTGATTCTTATAATCAAGGAAATTTGGTGTTTATCTGTTAAATTTTATAGTGGCAGAAATAGGAGATACAAAAAAAAATCAGAAAAGTAGTATTTAAGTAGCTTCTTGGTTCCTGATTTGCCTTAGATAGTCCAGTTTCCACCCATTGTCCTGCCATAATTATTGATCTTTCACTCTCAAAGCTCTCATCGGTTCAGATGATCATTTATATGGCTGTTTTACTTATTAGGCACTCTTGTTGGTGACACTAACAGTAAAAAGTCTCAAGAGAACTGAAGAGTTTGGTATACAATATACCTTTGAATACACGTAATAAATTCATATGATCCTCTGAAAAGCCCTGTTAAATTGGTCTTTGTTGAAGAGGATACGAAACTCAGGGAGATTAAAAATGGCCTGCCAAATTCATTCAGCTGTTATGTTACAGAACCAAGACTGCAATCCAGATGTCCAGGGCAAACGAATTCTAGTGAGTTTAATAATAATAATAACAGGAGGAACGATCACCATCATCATCATCATCGTCACCATCATCACCTTAATGGTGAAGCTACCACTTACCCAACAGAGGTTCATGGCCATTGTTTTGTTCCATGCACCACTTTGGCAGTCTGGTAAAGCCTATGGACATCTTCTCAAATAATATTTTTGAATGCGTAAAATAAAATGCATAGTATTACAAGGATATGAATTCTATTAAAATGCAGTTATCAAATTTTTTTAAATAAATACATGATATTGGTATGTTTTCTAAATGCATAAAATAATAAGATCTTGCAGTATTATCTATTACTGTAATTTCAAAGTAGTGATGAACATAAAGATTATTTTGAGATTTCTACAATAAGTCTAATATGATATGAAAATATTTGTGATTTCTATTGGTGACAAAGTGACAGGTTCTGCTAATACTACTGTGGTTTGTTACTTACATCCATAATTGAAGGAAATTCTAAATTTCGGTTAGAGGATATTGAAAGTAAAGATGTAATTTTTTCCCACTCAAGTTCACCGACTGCCTCCAAATTTATGAACCGCCAAGCAGTGCCCGGTTAAGAACTCCTGCTTTGAGTAAACTGGCAAAATAACTATTATTATCCCCACCTTACAAATGAATAAACTGAGGCCCAGGGTATTAAGTAGCTTGCCTAATAGTTTTCACCTAATGGCGGAGAAGGGTATCAAGTGATATTAGCATCTGTGCATCACCTCCTCTGACTTCCCAGTGGCAATCACCATTGAAGTGGGAATCGTAGCATCCACTCCACTCTGAGACAGATGACCCTGTAAGGATTATTACCCTAATCACTTGTATCTCCTTCAAACACTAATGATACCCTTGATGAAGATTGCAGATAACCAAAGAGAAATCTGGGGTGAGGTCTGTGTGCCTGACTAACGCTTTATGTTCAACTTGCCTCAAGCGTTTCTAGTGTTTGGTCTCCCCTAAGTGGTCCTCAGGTGGCTTTTCAGAATGATCATTATTTCCAACGTGTTTGATGCTATTTTCTACTGTAGCCATTTTCCTCTTCTACCTTTAGGTGATTACTGCTGTTGCTTATTAATATTCTCAGATGAGGGAAATTGTTTTTCTCCACCTCCCCTATCTCAATATACATACCTATTTGGATTTTTTTCTGTAACTGCTCTAATTCCTTAGGCTCTTTTTATCTAAACTATACCTATTAAATTAGCCTAACTCTTCTTAAAGCTAAATTGCCTCATTTGTTTATTATTTTTCCTTCATTTTGTCTGAATGCTTTAACGCTTACAAAGTATGCAAAGCCATTGTTAAAGCTCTAAGTAGTCCCAGGATGCATGTATTAGTTTCTGTAATTAAGTCTTAGTGATGACACCACGTCTTATTTGCCTCACATTGTACTAACTCTAGCGTAACAAACCTTAAGGTTTCTTTTCAAAATTATTTAATATTTGAAAAAATCGATGTATATGACCCCTTGGCAGTTCAGTTGTTAATTGCTCATCCTTTCTCCTCCTGTTAATGGTGACCATTTTATTTTGGCAAATCTTGCATATTAGGGGTTCTCATCTCTGATAGAAATGACCATGACCATGACATAGGGATGCTACATAAGGATGTCTTCCAGCGCTGTTTTCACCTGAAAAGGAGATTCCTTTTGCCACACAGCTTTGAGAATAAGAGTATCTTAGTATTTCACTATTGAAGGAATTTTAGAAGTTTCACTTGTATTTAGGTAACTGAAGGGCATTTTTAATTGCTATCACTTTATACAGCCTTCTAGGAAGGATTTATTTTTAGCACATATAATGGATGTTGCAAAAACTTGTATATTTGAAGAGCTTTATAAAACATACACTAAAGATTCAGCTTTCACCTTTAGTTGTTGAAACTTATGCTTTCTTGAGAAGATTTTTTTAAAAAAAGACATATTCTGAAAAACTGATGTTGCCTTTTACCACCAGCACTAGCAACCATCTCATCGTTGTTATCTTCACCACCTCCGTCACCCAAAATAGCATCTAGAGGTGTGCTTACAGGGTTTATACATGCATACATACACACATATGTGTTTAAACACATACATACACGTATTTATTCATTCACCCAGCACATGTTTGTTGAGGGCCTTCTAAGTTCCAGGCACTGTTTTAAACTCTGCCCTCCTCTTACTTCCATTCTTGTGCATCAAGGCTGATGATGTGGATAAATAAATAAAATGATATGAGAACAGCTGAAGAGAAAAACAAGACAGGGGACACAGATAGGGTATATGTGGAGGGAGTGTTTGAATTTTTGTTGGTGGGGGGCAAAAAAGACTTCACTGCAGAAGGGTTTGAGTAAAGGTCTGAAGAAGATAAAGAAGTAGCTCTGTGGGTATCTGGAAGAGAACATTCTAGGGAAGGTGCTGATGGAGTGTAGGGGACATTCTGGGAACAGCGAGGAAGCCAGAGTACCTGAACTGGTGCAGGGAAGGGATAGTAGTAGCAGGACAGAGGAGCCCAGATCATGTCAGGTCTCATGGGCCATATTCTCTGAGTGAGATTAGAACTCTTGGAGGCTGTTGAGCAGAGAACTAACCTGATCTGAATTAATAGTCTAAGACGATTGCTCTGGAAGCCAGTTTGAGGATAGACTGAAGGAGGACTAGAACCGAACAAGGCTGAATAATCCAGGTGAGAGATTATGGTAACTTGTGCCAGGATGGTAGCAGTGGATGAAAAGTTGTCAGCCTCCGGATATACGTTAAGGAAGGAGCCAAGAGGATCTGATGATGGATTGTATATACAGTGTGAGAGAAAGAAAAGAGCCAAGTGTGACCCCACAGTTTGAGGCCTGAGCAAGTAGAATGGGAGGAGTTGGGTAGAGGGGTGTGAGGAGGGGGTCAGGAGCTCAGTTTTGGACATGTCAAGTTTGAGATGTTGGGCATCCACGTCGAGAGGTCAAGTACGCAGCTTGGGGGAAAAAAAAAAAAAGACTAGAGTTTAGGGGAGAGGTCTAAAGATAGCCATGGTCATGGATTTTTCGCCATAGAAATGTTCCGTCTATATCGACAATACTACTTTCCTTCTCTCGACACCTCTGCCTCCCGTCCAGTGGAAGCTCAGCTTCTGCACTTTCAACACTGGCATTGCTATTTTTGCTCTCCAGGGGATATAAGATCCTCTGGTTCCCAGGGTTAACATTCTCCACAGGTGTCCTCCATCCCATCCTCATGAGACTCATTGGGAGTCACTATCTCTGGGCTGTTCTCTCCCTACTCCTGATTCAGTCTCCATCTCTCCTCTCCTTCCCCCATGGCCATTGGAGCCCCTAAGGGGATTGGATGCACCACCACTCCATTCAATAAGTCAGTTGATTTTGTTTGATTGGAATGGTTTTGTTCAGCCTTCTTGGATGGTCAATTCAATATTCTATAGACAACTTGAGGCCACTTTAATCATAACACCAAATAACTAGTAACTCTTGCCCCCAGATTCTTCCTGGCCAAGATCATTTCTTCCATTCTTTTGGTGAAATTTAAAAGAATTCTGTCTAGAAATTCAACTGAGCAAGTACTTGGGCATTTCATCAGATCCTAAGGTGCTTCTTGAGAATGTTTTTGGCTCTGCTTATAGAGATTCTCCTAAACCCATGTCAGCAGAGGAGGGATGATTCAACACATAGGCAAGATTACAACCAGACTCTTTAATTTTTTTAATTATAAAATTCTAACTTGCCCACATATCCAAATTATATATAAACATGTGAATCTTCTTTGAATCAATAATATAGAATATTCACTCATTCAACAAATATTTATTGAGCCCTGTTACATATTCTTGGTGTTGTTTCAGGGAGTTCCCTGTCATCAGGGAGCCTACATGCTTCTAAATATCACATAGGCCATACTGATACTAAAAACGTGTTTATTGTTTATCTAAACTTCAAATTTAACTGAGTATCCTGCATTTTATCTGGTCACTGAGGTCATGTGACAGCTTGGCTGGGATGGATGGTCAAAGATGGCCCATCTTATGGAAGCTGGGGCAGACTGTCATCTGGGCTGCTGTCCCCATGTGGTACCTCAACTAGCCCAGGCTTCTTTACATGTCAGTCTTAGGGCAGCAGAAGGTCAAGGTGGCAGCTGTAAGGCTTCTTTTGGTTCATGCTCTGAAGTTGCAAGTGGTTGCTTCTGCCAGAGTCTATTGGTCAAATAAAGGCACAGGGCTGGCCTACATTCAGAGGGTGGGGAAAGAGATTGCACCTCTTGATGAAAGGAGTGGCAAATTCACATTGGAAAAGGGAATATATACAGGGAAGGGAAGGATTTATAGCCATTAAACAATCGATCACAAGTAGTAAACACAGCAGAGAAGTCTCTGCCATCAGGGACCAAACACTATTCTAAGAAGAGACAGACAATAAAGATAAACATTCATTGTTTATACAAAGGAGAAAAAGAAAGCATAATCAGGGGGTCAGGGAGTGTCATCAGGAGTGTTAGGGGAGGTCTTCTTTTATATAAGGTGGGCAGGAAGACTTCCCCAAGAAGAGGACATTCAGCAGAGCCCAAAAGGAAGTGAGAAATATCCAGAGGAACAGGGTAACAGCCAGAGGAAGGAACAAGTTCATAAGCTTCAGAACCCAAGCATTATTGAGGAACTGAAGGTGGCCGAAACAATGAAAGTGAAGTGGAGAGTAGTAGGAGATGAGGTCAGAGGAGTTATGGAAGGTCAGGCTCAATCTACATCTAGGGCCTTGTAGGCAAATATAAGGGCTTTGCCTGTTAGCTTGTGTGAGCTAGAAGCCACATGCAGAGTTCCAGAAGAGGAGTAGCATCATTTGACTTAGATTTTTTTTTTAACAGGGTTACTCTGGCTTCTGTATAGGGAATACACTGAAGAGTGGCAAGGGTTGAAATGGTTGTGAAGCTATTGCAGTACTCTAGGTGAGGGACAATAGTGGCTCGAACTGGGTGAGAATAGTGGAGCTGGTGAGTTGTTGTTGAACAACAGGTCTGTTTTGAAAATAAAGCCAACAGGATTTGCTGATAGATTGCATTTGGGGTGTAAAAGCAAGAGAGAAGCCAAGAATTTGAGAGGAGTCAAAATGTTTAGACTCAGCAACTAGAAGAATGGATTTGCTGTTTACTGGGTTGGGCCCTCCTTATAAGAGGGAGGCAAGAACAGCAAAGGCGGAAGAAGGCCACGTGATGACAGAAGCAGGAAGAGAAAAGGCAATGAGATGAGGAGCCATGAGCCAAAGAATAGAGGAAGCTTCTAAAGCTGGAAATGGCAAGGAAATGGATTCCCCCTTAGAGCCTCCAGAAGGAACCGGCCCTGTCAACACCTTGATTTTAGCTCTATAAGACTCATGTCAGACTTATGACATCCAGAACTGTAAGAGAATAAATTTATGTTGTTTTAAGCCACCAAATTTGTGGTAATTTGTTACAGCAGCAATAGGAAACTAATACATGATTAGACCTTTAAATAGAGATGCTGAGTAGCTGTTCATTATGAGTCTGAACTTGAGGAGAGAGGCATAGAACGTGAATTGGAGCTCATCACAATACAGGTTTATTTAAAACCATAAAGCTGGATGAGAGCACCTGGCCAAGATCATTTCTTCCATTCTTTTGGTGAAATTCAAAAGAATTCTGTCTAGAAATTCAACTGAGCAAGAACGTGGGCATTTCAAGTACTTGGGTGAGGATAGAGAAACGAAAAACCTTTTGACTGTTTTTGACCACCCCAACATCTAAAGATCAGGAGAGTGAGAAAACCAGCCAACAAATGAGAAGCCATATCCAGTGATGCATGAGGAGACCAGAGAGTCTACGGTCCCAGAAGCCAAGGGAAGAAAGTATTGGCAGGAGTAAGCAAGTGACAAATTCAGCTCCATCAAATATTCACAATTTAGTGCTAAGTGATCTCAATCTTGAATTTTTCGCTAACTTCTACAAAAATTCTATGAGAGACAATTGATATTTGAGAGTGGGATAGAAAAAGGAGGTACCAGTAATAATTATACCCAGACAAAGGATGTAAATTGGGACTGCCCAGGGCAAACAGGAATGTACGGTCCCCCTGTTTGGCTTCTGTCTCAATAACTGTTAAATAAATACAGTTTACTTCCTAAAGAAGCATCTTTACTGAAATATGACTTAATATTTTGCTTTTGGCTTTAATTGAGGATCAATATTTAGGAAATAGTGCTAGGAAAGATATTTCTGCCTCTTTTATCAAACTGTTATTGGAGACTCTGTTCTTTATTATGTTCAGTGTTCCTCATAGAAAGAACCATGTGGTAATTCCTCTTAGAATGGAATGCTGGAAAAACTGTTGCTTTTTTCGAGGAGCTGGTGGTATCCTTTCTTTTCCTAGATACTAAGAGCTTCATAGTACATCGTTCTTCCCTCTTACCTTGGGAGCACGAGCTAGAACTGTTAATATCTTCAAGTTGCAGTTACGGTGTCATGTCACATTTTCCCAGCTGTGACTTTCTTTCTCCTGAAATATTTCTTGAGTACCCACTATGTGCTGAGCTTTGCTATTTAAGCTGCAGGTATGGCAGAGGTCCACACAGATTTGATCCCTGCCTTCATGGCATTTTCTTGGTTCTCAAGAGTTTACATACTTTTAAAATATGGTGTTAGTATCTTATAGGAAGCCTTGAATTCTTTCAAGAGCAAAGTAGGTATAAAAGACATATGGAATAAAGCGCAACAGTGCAGTATATTATTCAGATAGGGGTGTGGCGTGTTAGGAATGGAAGGCGAGGGGAGAGGTAGAGCATGAAGCCTTGAGTAGAACCAGAGCCTTGAAGCTCCTCATGTTTTTCATGAGGTTTCAGACCCACTGTTGTGCTTTTGAGAGAAAAGAAGGCACGTTTAAGGAAATAAAATGATTTCTAAAGCTGCGTTTAGCATCTTTACTAATAGTAGTAAAGAGTGCTTGATCAAGTAAAGCATTTGAGGATATTGTCATAATCCAAAAATGCTCTAAGTGCTGTCTACTGGCTATAGAGAAAAGAGAGTTAATGATTAATTTTGTTGTAATATGATATGCCCTAGGATTGAGTGAATATTTCAGTTCCAGATTATAAAGTAGCCTATTTTTGCAGGACGAGAAAATAAGTACTATATTTTTAAAAGAAATAAGCTGTCTGCTCCTAAGAAGAGGAACTCCTTTCAGTTATGACCTTGGCTAGGGATTTAAGGCTGCTGTAGTCTTCCCAGTCAAGAGAAGGGGATTGATTAGAAGTCAACCAGAAAGCACTGTCCTGGCTGGTAAGACCGCACCATCAAAAACAAGAAACATATCTTTATGTTTATTAAGCATGCAACAGTGTCAAAGAAGAAAGGTCAAACAAAGGAAGGGATCCTCTTTTAGACAGTTTAGTTCTTACACTTTGATAGCAGCATGATGAGTACAAGAGGAGACAGGGGGATACCATGCGACGGAGGAGGTTGAGAGGGATAGAGAATGATAAAGGCAGAGACAGCGGCTTTCACAAAGCCAGCTGCGTTGGAGATGTCTCTTCTACAACTGCTTATTGAAATGTATATGAAACTAGTAACATGAAACACTTGGGCAATATATTGTGTTAAAGGAATCAAAATTTAATTGTGGAGACTTTGAGTCCCACTGATTCCAACTATTGATTATGTTGCTTCAACGTGCAGGAATAAAATTAAAAGCTGAGCTTGACAGCAAGCTGCCATGTAAACCATTTTTTAAGTCTGTCTACCAAATACCCTGGATATTGGATTGTTTTTATTCCTAAAAGAAATGTAAATACAGTCACAGTTCCTGTATAATATACATAAAATTTAGCCTAGGTATATTATTTCTTTTAGCCTAGGTTTATGCCGTATTTTCAGCCTTCTGACTCACTATTGTTACCATAGTGACATTTACAGAGGGATCGTGTGTTTTCCGTAAGTTTAAGGGGTAGCCACGGACCTTACGTAGCTCAAGAGGAGAATTCACTGAGATCTAGAGTGCTTCAAACAACGCTGTGAAAATTGGATTGCCTGAAAACACAGGTTTGTCTCCCAAGAGAAACCTTCTGTGCACACGCAGAGAATGATAGGGCTGGAAAGGGATCTCCGGAAGCCATTTATTCGGTCCCATCTCCCGGCAGCATGGTGACTAAACCACAATAGGTGTCTGTGATTTTCGTACTAATGTAACTTACCCAAGACTGCCTGTTCCCCCAAGCCACAGCCAGCTTAGCTGTCAAACAAAAATAACTTATGGCACTCCACCTCGTCATCATCCCTTTCCTGGCCCTCCCCTGGGTCCCCAGGGCTGTTCAAAACGGAATGCTGGGGCTTCCCTGGTGGCGCAGTGGTTGAGAGTCCGCCTGCCGATGCAGGGGACGCGGGTTCGTGCCCTGGTCCGGGAAGATCCCACATCCCGCGGAGAGGCTGGGCGTGTGAGCCATGGCCGCTGAGCCTGCGTGTCCAGAGCCTGTGCTCTGCAACGGGAGAGGCCACAACAGTGAGAGACCCGCGTACCGCAAAAAAAAAAAAAAAAAAAAAAACTGAATGCTGGAGACTGCCAGAAATAACAGTGTGAACCTCGGGGTAGACCTGACCAGAAAGTAAAACCTATTCTTGGTTTTACACAGCAGGGAGAAACCTCTTTACCTATATCCCATCATGACAGGGATTTGAGCTAAAGCTCCGTGAAGCAGCCCCGCTCCAGTTACACCCTTTGAAATGGGAATTCCAGGGTCACTGGCAGCACTGGAGAAGATGATTATAGCAACTCAGCACATGGTCTCATAGGATGATTTCCTTTTGAGAACTCGTTTGTGAGCCTACCACCTGACCAAATAGCATCACCACCATCGTCTGTAAAATATTAACATTTACCGGAGCGGGGAAAATGGTACCGAGACTGATTGCCCTGTGTCGGGGGCGGAGTGGGCGGGAACCGTTTACTTCTTTGAAGATTGAACTGAGGAGGCTACGTGATTAATTCGAATAATTAGGAGTCTCTTTTCCTTGTCAGTTGATTTTGGGGATTGCAATTTTAGTTCAAAACCAAAGACAGGTTACCTAGGTTATGAGAAAATAAAAGCTTTGAAACAAGAAGCTGCATTTGGGAGGAAAGGAAATGTTGAACTTGGGTCTATATTTCCGAAGAAGAATTATCTGGAATTTTATAAAAGCAAACAACACAGACATCATCCCTGTGTTTATATGAGGAAGTAAGCATTTGAAAACATGCAATACGTATTTTAAACATTGTTCTACTTTCTAATCTTGCATTGCTCCCAAGGATTGCTAATGGTTACCAAATTGTTCTTTGGCAGCGTAAGCTGACGCTTAAAAAAAAGAAAAAAGGCAAAGAGGTGATAGGATGTGATTCTAGCACAGGACAAAGTTATGAATCCTCAACCCTGAGCAGATATTAACTAATCCAGCAATCCCAACCTGGAGGATAGCCAGGAGCATTTCTCTGCATCACATTATATCCGTTACATGGCAATGAAGGACAGTTTCCATGGCTCCTAATAAAGAGATGTTTCTCTTTATGAAGAGAGCAGAGTGAAGGGTTAATAAAGCATTCAATCTCTAGAAGTAGGTTTCTCCCTACATCCTATAACCAGGAGGATGGATATCTGGTTTTGTGTGCTGAGGTGGGTTGAATGAAACCAGCATGGCTCTGCTCTGCCTTCACTAGCTATAATCAGCTTTTCAAATCTACACTATGTCCCCAGTGACTGATGGCACAGTGAGGAACATGTTTGTGACCACACATTCCTGAGAAGCAGCAGTTCTAACAGCCCAGTGACCCGACTTATTCATTCCTGTTTCTTTGTGCAGAGACATTTTGTTTTCCAAGCTCTCTGGCCATGTGCTAACGATTAGACAATGACTCCATAAATGAGGAGAAAAAACGGTGTCATGGACGGTGGGTGGTTTGTTTTCTTAGTTCTTTATTGAAAACATATGGAGATGTTTATATATAAATAGACAACAATAGACTGCTGCCATCATGTTAGCAGCAGCTAATAAAATTCTACATGAATAGAGATCTAACTTGTGTCTGCCTACTCCAGAATTCTGGTTTACTGAGATCTGCATATCCTATCTAATTTGGGTTGAAAAGATGTTTTATTGTTTTACTTTTTATTCCTAGTTGGAAGGAAATGGTGGACCAAGGGTTTTGTCCTTGTTTTTGTTTTTGTTTCATTCTTCTCTTTGCTTAATCAAATTACTTCGTTAGCAGGGACAATAAATTCTGTCCAATCAGACCTTGTATTGTGATCACGCAAAAATATTTTAAACTCCATACATCTGTTTCACTACAGTCTTTGTATTTTTGAATTAGAAGTGAGGACTTGTGGCCCGACAGCTGGAAACAAGCAGCAGCGGACAGGGCAGTGGAGGGATTGAGAACACAGGCTTGGGGAGGCAGACCTCCGGGTTTGAATTCCGGTAACCACTCACTAGCTAGGTAACCTTGGGAAAGTTAGTTAACCTGACTAAACCTCAGTTGCTTCATCTGTGAGATGAGAAATGTGGCACTTATAGAATGATGGGGAGCATTACATGGGAGAAGCTGTAAAGCCTTTCATACAGTGTCTGGCATATAGGAAGCACTGCAAAAAAGCTACATATTATCATTGTAAGCAGCTAACAGAATGGTTTATATGGAGGCCATCCTTGAAAATCTGAGAGGTACTGATGTTTAGTGGTAAGACCAGTAACAGCAACTATTGATCAAGTGCTCGTTATACGTTGGGGTCTACATTGCACTCTTTCTTACAACTCCATGAACTGGGTACCAGTATTATCCCCATTTCATGGCAGGAGAAACTGAGGGGTTACACAGACTGCCCAGAGTCACAGAGCCCATGATTGGTTAATCTGGTGCACAAACCCAGTCTGAATAACCCCAGAGTGCATACTTGTTACCACTCTGCTAAAAAGGCTGCCACGCAGACAGCGTCTGGCACCTTTGAAACCTCCTTTATTTACATTATTCTCAACATTCCCATTAACATCCTGGCATTGCACGGTACCATTCACAAACTGTGGGGTGCCCTGTCCCAGGGACATCTGTTCATTTGCAGTGGAAGAGGGTCAAGAAGGCTTTAATGCATATTTTGTTAGGAGCCCTGACACGTTCAACTCGCACACCACTTTCACTTTTGGTCTACAAATGTCTTTTCTTTGAAGACCCTCAAAGCTCCATGTGCCCAGGCCCATTGTTCAAGCCTGGAAAAGAGCATTTGTCCCAGCCTACAGATGGAGAAGCCAGAGGCCAAGGTGACATGACCTGGGGACAGAGGGAGAGGCCAGTCACTCCCCTCAGCAGCCTAGCATGTCCGTTGCTGAGTCAGGAATGGAGTCGAGTGGGTCCAGGGCTGTGTCCATCTCACCAGGCTGATGGCCAAACTACTGACTAGCTCTACTTTTAACTAAATTGTATATAGTTAGGAGCAAATTGCCTGATTTTCTTGTTGGAAGGATGGGATCTTCCAGAAATATGGGGATCCTCACATACATTACCCAACTGTTTTTATTTGCAGATATATTATGTTATTTCTTTTCTCATTTTTACAGGACAGGGAGAGAATTTGGGGCGGGGGGCAGCAGGGCACATAAGGGGACAAGGTTAGGACTGCCAAATTCATGTCAACTTGCTCACGTAGCACCAATGTGCTCGTTGAACGAGCCCTGAATGTAAGACATTAATGCAAATATTTTGCATGTCATTAACTCTAGTGATGCTACCGTCATGCAGTAGCCACAGCTGAAAGCAGAGGTGGTACGTTTTATCATAAATGCCTTGGGTCTTTCGCTGATAATCACCATGAAGACAGAAATTCCTTAGAAGTGAAAGTGGAAATATGAACAGACTTCTGCTTTGTTAAGCTTCTCATCATCATCAACAACAACAAAATGATATCCCAGGGCCATGAAGTTCAGTCCTTTAAATGTTGGCAACATCCTCCTTTAGAAACGAAGGGTACCGTTCTTGCCCTTGTAACAACAGTACCCTTCCATGGCAACAGTTAGGAAGTCATTGTAAAAACATCTCTGTTCTACAGAAAAAGACAATTTATGCGACCCTGAAATTGTTATGTTGTAAGTGAAAAATCATTCTAATTCAAAACAAGCATGGCCTACTACTTACTCCCTCCCATGCTAGTGGTGACAGGGTGGAGTTTTGGAAAGCACAGAATTTCAGACCCAGCTCTCTCATTCGCCAACTGTGTGACTTTGAGCAAATCACTTGACTTCTCTGATCCTCAGTTCCTTTTCTATAAAACAGCATCAACCATAAAACTGCTCCGTCTACTTTATGGATTATGGAAGAAGATCAAAGGAGACTGCAAATATGAAAGCTCTCTGAAAGCACTGTAAAAATATTATTATTGATTTTTACTAGGTGAATAATGAGGATGACAGCTTGGGAATAACTCAACCGAGGTAGTATATGGTCAGTCTGGAAGAAGTGAATGGGTCCTGGGAAATAGCTGGCCAGGCCAGTTTGAAGGACCTTAAACTTGCAAGTCTTAGGGCAGTGTGGCAATTTAGCTGTGCAATCTGGTGAGAGGCTCTTATATTCTAAGCTCTTGCTGTGACAATACTGGCTACGTGGAATCACTGTGTGCTTTCTTACCAGACTTTATCTGGAAAAAGTTTACACACCAGTGGCCTGGCAGAGTTGCCGGGTTTTAGATGCTACAGCTGTGCCCCAGAGAGAACAGCACTTCGTGTGTTGTTCTATTACCTCCCTCCCTGGGGATTCAACAGATGGAACAACAATGGAATCAGAAACCCAAGACAAACCTGTCAGTTTGATGCCTTTAAGCCTTCACAGAATTCACAATTAAAATAAGATAGAATATCCATCTAGGGGGAAGAGAAGGTGCAGAGAAATAGGCCCACAGGTTACACCTTTTTTTGTCTAAGCACGGCTAATACTATCCGGAGGTCCCCACCATATAAAAGGAATTGTATCTGGTGCAAGGTAGGCTCTTAAGAAAATTGCTTGAAAGAATATTATTGCTAGTAGCAATAATTGAGGAATTTTTATATGGAGTTTTATATTTATTTTCATTGAATTTTAAAAAAAACCTTCCAAGTCAACTCAAATTCGGCAGATTCCAAGATGAGTCATCTTGCATCTCAGAACGGTTAGGTAATATGCAGACTGGATCCTAAGTCAAGCAGAGCAACATGTGCTCTGGCAACAACTGGTGAGGAGATAAAGTATTTGGTTATTGTTTTTTTGATAACTTCCAAAGAGAAAGCAGAGAAGCAACAAATATGACCCAAACACTTCTCTCTTTTGTTAAGGCAAATATTTCCAACTACAGCCTCGTGATGGAGTCCGACCTGGGGACCTTCTTACCCTCTGGGCTGCAGTTCACTGGCAGTGACAAGGCCAGGGCCATCGTGGAGGAGGTCATGTGCCTGCTGGAGCCCATCAATGTCACACAGGTCTTTAGAGCTGGAGAAGGGACAGACATTAACTTCTGGATCCAAGCCGGAGTACCTGGTAAGAGCAATAGATGAAGTTGGGGTTCTTTACTGCTACCAATTTAAAATAAAATTTCTGTTCTAACATGCCACAGTAGATACTTGTAGGTCATTTAAAATATGGAAACCCTTAGGGCTTCCCTGGTGGCGCAGTGGTTGAGAGTCCGCCTGCCGATGCAGGGACACGGGTTCGTGCCCCGGTCCGGGAAGATCCCACATGCCGCAGAGCAGCTGGGCCCGTGAGCCATGGCCGCTGAGCCTGCGCGTCCGGAGCCTGTGCTCCGCAACGGGAGACTCTACAACAGTGAGAGACCCGTGTACAGCAAAAAAAAAAAAAAATATATATATATATATATATATATATATATATAAACCCTTAGCTTTGTCCACAAGGTATAATCTGACGATTTCCAATATTGGGATAATAATACTCCTTTTATTTATTTACCCATCTGTCTTCTCTTTCTGAAGTATAAGTTCCTCACTCCAAGAGATTCTGATTTAATGACTCTGGGATTGTGCCTAGAAATTGTTTTGTTTTTTGTTTTAAGCAGGTGTCTGGTAATTGTAGCACAAATGATCTCCTGACCAAAATTTATGAAATAGAGTAGAAGGCAATTATTAATATTAATATCCTTCTAGTTCTAGTCCTATGCTGCAGAAAGTTCTCTGACCCAAATAATTCCCTACCCAAATCCATGATATCTGAAATTTTACCATTAGAGATTTATTCTTTGAGGTTGGGTACTTCTTGCTAATCATATTTTCCTAATGCAGAGACTATTTTAAGAGGTTGGACATAAACTGATTTACCCTGATCAGTGATTCATCAGGTTGATATTTTTAAGACAAGTCCTGGGCAGGGATGAAATTATGTAATAGGAATAGGCCTGGCGGTTACAGGACTAGAAAGGAGAGCAGTCCTAAAGAAGACAAACATAGTACTTCACAAATTTGCCCTAGACTGGCCATGAGAAAGGGTTATTGTTGATATTAGACCTCTATGACCTGGGGTTGTTCCCTCAACACCATTATCTCCATAATCAAAAACACTGTTAAAGAATCTATTTGCAAATTATTCTGTACTTGTATTATGCAAACAGGAAGTCCAGCTTTTGAATAGTTTTAAAATTATGGTTTCCAGAACCATTTCTATGGCTACAAAACATTTCACAGGTTTAAAAAAAAGTCTCTCTAGATCCACCCCACTCCAGCTTTTTTTTTTTTTTAGCCTGCAAAGTAGACTTTACCAATAGCATACTATATGGATTTAAACTTTTTAAAAAGCTCATTCTTTAGATATTATAGATTAAAGCATATTTCAGATGGTAAGGTTGCTAATAATCTTGCATAACTAAAAATAGAAGGAGCTCTTCTTTATTCTAAGACAAGAAACTAAATTCTCTCCAATGGTTTGTGTATATTTTAACCATATTGTGAAATATCTTAAAACAACATTTCCATTTTCAGTGGGTCATCTAGACAGACACAAGACTCTCTACATATATGTTTTTAATCATGATCAAGGTCTAGGGGAAGGGAGTTTGCCCTTTAAGTCCTATAGAACGATTTTGTTTGAATTTTAGATTTTTCCTGACCCTTAACTTTTTCAATAAGAATCTTGGTAAAATTTCAGAAAAGCTAAGTCAGTTTGCTGGGGATAGAGGTGAGGAAAAGACTGGTGGATTGTGGGTGAATTCGAGTGAAGACCGGGGGTGCTTAAAGGGGAGGTGAGGAACTGAAGCCTGGACCGAAGTAGAACAAAACGTGTGCTGCCTCCTCCCAGCTAGTTTTACTTCTGTTGCACTGGATCAACAAAAGAGAATCGGCTCTAGCTTTACTCCTTCCATGTAGATACGCCATAAGAATGGTTCTCTTTGGAATTAACAAGTTGATTTGATTGTCTTCACAAAGGTAAGAAGGGCTGCCCCTCTTGCCACAGTGCCGTGGGGAATTTGAGCCCCCTTGTGGTTGCTTCAGCATTAATGCGAGTTCTAACTTACTGAACTAGTTGTCAGACACACGGTTAGGCTTTTTGAAGACCCTGTCTGTTTGATCTGTACAACAATCCTAAGAGGTAAGTGCAATTATTCCTCTTCTTCAGATGAAGAAACGGACTCAGAGGGACTAAATGACTCGCCCAAGTCTCTCCGGCTCTTAAGTGTAGATGTCATCCTGAGAACAGGCCACTTTGGTTTCAAGGCTGGTGGCCCCTTTCCCACAATATGCAGCAACACAGGGGCGTCTGGAATGCTGAGATGGTCTTCCAAATCTATGGCAGTGTCTGAAATGTTTATCTTACTCAGCTCTTGCTTATGCAAAGGATTTCAGTTCATTCCTGCTCCAGAATAATTTACCCCGGGGGAAAGGAGTTTGTTATTGTAAATAATTACTTATTTCTTCTCGCATTCTTTGTTCCACTCCCCTCTCTATCTCTGTAGATCAGGAAGGTTTATATAAACTTGGTAGTTCATTTAGACTGCAACTAATGTTTCCTGGAATTCTTTTTTATTTCGTTTAGAGTATTTTAAGATGGAACCAAATTATTGCTGTTTTTCCCTATTACTCTTGAAGCTATCTTTTGATATTTCAAGTTTGGGCTCTTCCTGGAAGAAATAATGGAACTGTTTATAACTCTTGTTACCCGTTGAAAATTTCAGGGACTTTAGAAAAAAGATGGAGAACCACAGTTAATCTGAAAAAGAAAATAAAAATATACTAGTTGTGTACTCTGAATTCTTGAAGATATGGTAAGTTACAGTGAGTTAAACCTAAAGATAGGATTCAAGATACTAATTAAGTATGAGTTAAATAACTGCTCACCTAACTTTTGGAAAATTAATGAGAAATACTTCCACACTCCATTCTTCCTTTCTTCTTTCTCTTTTTCTTTCCTGTCATCCATTGAACTAATATTTATTGAGCCCTTACCATGTCCTTGACCTATCAAATTTCTGTAGTCTGATGACTGAGCCCCAATTTTTTAATGTTTCATGTATACTCAATATCAAAATACTAATTAAGAGCACAGGTAGAATTAAAATTCAACATGATTTTCATAAATTATAGAAGCCAAATAGATAAATTTATGAAAGGATCATCTTTGGAGAGGAGATAGGATATCCTTCATCCATCTAGGTGATGTCCATGATGGACAGGATAACTGTCAACATAAGTATAAGGCTTTGGGGGGAAAAGTTAAAAAAATAACAGACGTATTTTCCACATAAACTCTCTGTTCCAGATACCTTTATACTCCAGCCTTCTCCCGTTTCTACCCCCTTCCATACGCCTTCCTATTTTCTCCTCCAAATCCTAAATGCTCTTTAAGTCTCACTCCATATTCATTGGTGACCGCAAATCCATCTTTAACAGACCCTGGTGCTGTGTTGCCTTTCTGAATTTCTAAGACGCTAATGTAGCCCCCAGTCTCGCACTTGAATCACACACAAACGTTCTTGGGGTACTAGGAAATTCCGTGCATCCCGCCTCCTGTACTCAGTGATCAGTTCTTTGAGGTCAAGGTCAATGTTTTCTACTTCGTTGCCTCCTCTGTAGCTCTTAGTTTAATTTTGGGAAACATTTAAATTCTTGTAAATCTCACAAGAGAAAAAACAGAAACATAGAGGTAATTGTTTTCCCGACAAGCTTTGGGTCCTTCAGCTTAAGACTGTGGAGAAAATTAAGGATGCTGAGAAAAAAGACAGAAAGATAGAAAAAACGACAGATGGAAGAACGACATAAATTAAGGAGGCTAGAGCAATTAGGATTATTTATTTACAGGAGTAAAGACTGAGAGAAGATGCTGAGTCATATCTTCTAGTACATTAGTGCAGTAATACACATAGATAATTTACCACATAAAGTGGCAAGATTCTTGTTCCCTGACTCAGTCAAAGGTAATACAAGAGCATGACTCAAAGGAGTGCAAGAGGGATTTAGGTTAGTCTCTATTGGCCCCAGATAGCAGAGAGGCCTTCAACCTTAAACTTTTGCCTGATCCTCCAATTATAAGCTCCAGGTTAGAATGACAGGAATCTATTTCATTCTGAACATGCCAGTAATAAGATATGATTCATGGTTCTCAGAGGTCCTTAATGCATCCTTCTTGAACACCTTTCTTTAGGAACTCTTCTGTAAAATATATGGATACGTTAATGTAAAAAATGAGATGCTCTCTTCTTGTGACCTGAGGCAGTGAGCGCACCATGATTCCGTATCTACCAATGAGTTCCTTCCTCTGCTTCAGAATCTGAGAGGCAAGCTTTTGCTGATGATCTCGGCAAGTGGTAGACAGTGCGCTGGGAAGAATTAGAGTGTGTGTTCTAGCTTCACAACTTTGAACTTCATGTGCCGTCTAAGGCAAATGATGTCAGTTTTCTCAGCCTCACACATTGATTATTAAGCATTCTTTTTTTTTTTTTTTTGCGGTACGCGGGCCTCTCCCTGTCGCGCCCTCTCCCGTTGCGGAGCACAGGCTCCGGACACACAGGCTCAGCGGTCATGGCTCACAGGCCCAGCCGCTCCGTGGCATGTGGGATCCTCCCGGACTGGGGCACGAACCCGCGTCTCCTGCATCAGGAGGCGGACTCTCAACCACTGCGCCACCAGGGAAGCCCTATTAAGCATTCTTATTACTCATCTGCTGTATGGCACTTGGGAATCAATAGTAAAGAAGATAGACAAGATCTGTACTCTCACAGTCTATACAGACTAGTGAGTGAGACTTGGTTATCTCATATGCAAAATAGGTATGGTCACCACCAAGCCCCACGTGCGTTCCTCCTCCTCCTCTGTCCCCTCTCTCATTGACTGCCACCACCTCCCAGAAACCACACAATCATCCGGAACATAGAACCAAACACTCTCAAGTCCAGTTTACTCCAGATTCCTCCTATTTTCAAAGCCCATTCCCTTCTCTCTACCCCACACACCTTGTCTCAGGAGTACTCACTGATTTTCCTATAGCAGCCTCCTACTGACATATCAACCTGCGTTCTTAGTTCCCTTCCATCTAACTGGCTCACTGCTTCCAAAGTGAACTTTCTAAATTAAAAGTCAGACCATCAATTAGGATGCTTTCGGCTGCAAAATATCACAGAAGCTGCCACTTAGAACAGTAGTAAGGGGATTTTTTTAATTTACTTTAAAAAGAGCTCTCGAGTGGGTGGTTACAGAATGCTTGATTTAATCATCAACCACATCAGAGACCCTGGTTCTTGCCACCTTTCCACCGTGCCACCCTCGGCATGTTGACTTCTGTCTTCAGGCGCGTCTCCCCGTGGTCCCTAGATAGCTGCAGCTGTGCTAGGCAACACATTCTCACGCATAGTGCAGTAGTGGAAGAGAGAATGTCTATAATGGCCAGTCCTTCTTAACAGTAAGACAATCGCATCCAGAAGCCCCGAAGCAGATTTTTCCTCAATTTCATTGGCCGTGTTGGTGGCAATGGAGTAGAATTACCAAAATTGGATTATATTGATTGAATTTTACTTCCTGGGTCTAGGGTAGAGCTCAGTCTCTGCTGAAAATGTAGCCTCCTGATGTGTGAGAAAAGCTGGGATTCTTTAGGAAGGAGATGAGGCTTCCCACTGATAAGCAACTAAGAGTAGCAGCATATCTGATCATCTCTCCTCGTTGCTTGAAGTCCTTCAGTGTCTCCCCATCGTCTTCAGTGTCAGGTCTCTGTTTAGCATGGAATTCAAGGTCCTTCTGGTTCCACCCTGGGCTAATGTACAGCCTTGCCTCTCATGGCTGCCCCACTGCTCTCTATCCATCTCTCACTCATACAAGTTTCATTAATTGAGGTTCCGGTGCACCCTGTGTTCTCAGCTTCCTAGCCATCGGACCTGCCCTGTTCTGTCTTCTTCTCCAGCTAATTCCTACTCATCCATGATTCAGCACCTATTTCTCCTCTCACAAGCCTTCTTTGATCCCCAGCGGTCTGGGTGAGTGAACCTTGAGTTATGTTCCCATAACCCCCTGTTTGCCTCTCCTCATGGCACTTACCCTTAGAATTGTGATTGATTGTGAATGTCTCATAGTTTCCAGCACCTAAGGAGAAGCGCCTGGCCCTTGACAAAACGTCCTGAATCAAATGCTGAATCAGTAATGTCTAGGTTTGCAGGAAGAGTTAGATGATGTGAGAGAGGTTTGTAAGCTGTAATGCCATAACGTAAGTTGTGATTACTTTAGTAATAACTTTGCTTCACTGAGCTGTCCTCTTTTCTTGTATCTTGAATTGTTTTTAAAATCACATTTTAATTTCTTTCATCTTTTCATAATAGCTCGGACTCCATAGTGAAGTACCAAATATGCAGATTACTCAGAACTTCCTTCTCGCGTCTTTCTGATACCTTACATGGCATTAAGCAGAACTAAATGAAAACTTTTCACTTCTACATCTCCAAAGGCCTTTCTTTTAAAATTTTCCAAGAAAGGGGAAGATCAGGACACAAGCAGGAATGTAAAGTAAATTGAAGGTTCAACCTCTGGACCCAGGACTCATATGTTTTCCAGTCACCAGATGGAATAGGGCCATACAGTAGTTCTATGTCCCCTGCTGTCGCTAATTAAAAGATGCCTCCTTGATGGTGAAAAAACTCTGTGCTAGTGATGTTGGAGAGGTTGATGCTGCATGGTGAGTAGACCTCACCCCACTGGGAACATGAAAAGGCACTTCCTGGTTTGCGACTATAGCCCTTATTTAAATAGCCTAGCAGTTTCATTCAATCAGCAAGCATGTCTTGAGTGCCTACTGTAAACCAGGCACTCTACACACTGAAGATAGAGCATGAAAAAGACTTACCAGCTCTCTGCCCTTATGGAGTTTACATTGTAGTGGGGAGTGGGGAGAGGACAGTAGGAGGAGACAAACTATAACAAAGAAATCAAGAATGGAGGAAAACATTAGAGAGTGATAAGGGTAATGCAGAGTATTATAGCAGGTGGCTGCCTCTCACCGCTAACTCAGGTGAGTCAGAGCTCTTGCTTTAATGCTCATCATCTGCTGTATGCTAGATAGGTGTGCGTAACATCCACATCAATACCACACTATTGGGAACTGCGCATCAGAACAGCTAATAATAACAGCTAACAGAATAAGCTTCTCATGTTCTTTCCTCTTGCAGTAGGCCTGCTGCAGCTCCAGAGAAGCCATTGGGTATCTTGACCAAAGCAGGCTGGGCTCATACCCTGTAGTATGACTGACAATGGCCTAGAAGGGGAGGGCATTGTTCCTACCATCGGGCAGTTAGTCATGCACTGCCTTCTGAAGTGTCTTCTGTTGTTGCCCAATCTGTTATTTAAAGCCCACATTTTCACTTTAAAGTTAATATACTTTGTATTTTATCTCCTTAACTGTATTGAAAACCAAGAGAGTATTTTATTCACCCTTAAACACCCAATACCTATTATTACCTGGAACATAATAGGTGTCCAATAAATGTTTACTGAGTAGATGTATTTGATTTTAAGATGAACATACAAAAGAATTAAGTCACAGAAAAAGGAAGTTTTGGTACAGCACCAAGATAAATAACACATGCAGAAAGCGATAGGAACTCATAGGGTAGAAGAAAGGAAAGGCCTGGAAGAGGTGAACTGAGCTGGAAACTGAAGGATTTGTAGTGTCAGAAGGGACAGAAGGGGCGAGAAGGGCATTCCTGGTGGGCATTCCTCCTTTGTAAATATTTTAATGTATCTCTAAAAGGTAAGGAGATGTATATATTATATATATATATTAGGAGGAATAATAATATTGTAGTCATACATTATTCCTCCTAAAATATTTTACAATAATCTCTTAATATCATATCCAATATATCGCCAGTTTTCGAATGTTTCCAGTTTCCTCCAAGCTGCATTTTCCTTCACAATTTTCTTGTGTAAAACAGGATTCCAGTAAGGGTCAAACAATGCAATCGGTGGATGTGGTCGATGTCTCCCAAGTCTCTTCTAATCCATAGGTTCCACCTTCATTTTTCTTCTTTCTGCTGCTTGTTTGTTACAGAAACCAAGTACTTTGTTCCATGGGATTTCCTATAGTCTGGATTTAGATAATCCCTTTTCTATGGAATCATTTAACATGTTCCCACTCTCTTATATTTCTGTTAATTGGTAGTTAATTCTAGAGGCTTGATCTGATTCAGGTTTGATTTTGTTTTTTTAATTTTCGGGGGCAAGAATACTTCTTAGGTATCGATGTTTATTTCCGTTATGAGTGATGTCTAGTTTTCTCTCTTCTTATGATATTAACTGTCATTGAAGATTATTGCCGAGATCTGTTATTTCATTGGGGGTTTCAAAATGGTAGCTTTGATTATTAGTTGAAATAATTCTATAAAAAGAACTCTCTCCCCATTGACTATCTGGTTACTCGGAGGTACTTTCGTGTAAGAAAAGTAGGACATATGTTTCATTCTTTCCCTTTATTTACCTATTTTTAAAATTATTAGTTGATTCCCTAGTACCCTCCAAAGATAACTGATTGGGCTAATTTTTACTATCATAATTTACTAATGGATTTAAAAAATATAGATGTGCTTCATTCTGTTGTAGTAATTATGCTTATTTATGCTCAAAATTGTCCTATTTTTAGCCAATGAGAGCCTCTTTAAACTGGTTCCTGAGTTCTTTTGAAATGCCCTTGTAGTCACTGATAGTGTCCTAGCTTTCTGATGTGACAGTGTTCCAGGCTATCTTGTGTATTTCCTGCCCCAGATGGAATCAGCTACTTCTCCAAAGAGCTCCACTTTCTTCTGCTAGGTCACTGTATTTAGAGACCACAGTCTGAACACTAAGTATGCTTATTGCTGCTGGGTTGGTCATTGTTTCTAAGTCTTTTTAGCGGATAGAACTAGAATTTCTTTTTCTCTCAAGAAAAAAGATATTGTGGGGACTTCCCTGGTGACGCAATGGTTAAGAATCCACCTGCCAATGCAGGGGACATGGGTTTGAGCCCTGGCCCGGGAAGATCCCACATGCCGCGGAGCAACTAAGCCCTTCCATCACAACTACTGAGCCTGCGCTCTAGAGCCCGCGAGCCACAACTACTGAGCCCACGTACCACAACTACTAAAGCCCGTGCGCCTAGAGCCCGTGCTCCGCAACAAGAGAAGCCACCGCAATGAGAAGCCCACACACCACAACAAAGACCCAACGCAGCCCCAAAATAATTAATTAGTTAATTAATTTTAAAAAGAAGGTATTGTGAATTATATATTTCCAGTTCAGGTTGAGGACTCCAAAGCTGCTCTTTACCTCACTGGTGTCATGTCTGTGTCTCTTTCTTCCTTTGCCAGAAATCCTGGTTCTTAGTGCAACAGCATAACCACTCACTTGCTTTCTCCCACAGCACACACGGTAGTCTCAGAATAACACCACCACACAACTAACAACAGCGTGATTATTGAAAATGGTTTGTTTATTGCAGGTTCTTTTTATGTCTTTAGGATACGTTATATATTCCACTAGAGATGTACACATTTCTGTTAACCTGTAATGCAAGTTACCCTGAATGAAATATCATTTCCATCTTTCATATTTTTGTCTTAAAATCTGAAACTAGTGATTTCTAAAATGCTTAAATGCTTATTTATAATTTTTCTTTATAAAGCGAGAAAAAGGTTACAGACAAGACTAGTTGTAAGACTTATTAAAATAATTACCTTGGAGTGTCATAGTTGGATCCTCAACACATACATTGCCTGTGCTTTCTTATTAGGTCTGACTCAGACAGTTTCATTCATTCATTCATTCATTCATTCAAGAAATATCTAGTAAGTACTACATGACATTCAGACAAGGGGAATAAAGAGGGAATTTAATACGTGTTGAGCGTCTTTTGTATGTCAAGTATTATTTTAGCTGCTTTACATACATTATCTTATATAATTTTATAAGAACCTTTTAAAGCATACAGTAGTAGTCTGTAACCAATTTTCAGATGAGTCAGTTGGAGCTCAGGGAGTTTCCTTTGTCCAAAGTCACAAAGATATTAAGTGGAAAAGCCAGAATTAACATATGGGCCTGTTTTATTCCAATGTCATATACAAGGTTCACTCTCTGTCCTCAAGGAGTTAATGGAGGGTTTAGACACAGGAAGAACAAAGCACCGTAGGAGTTCAAGGAAGAGAGGAATTAAAATCACGGGGCATCACAAAAGAGGTGGCATTTCACCTGATTTTCCAGAAAGAGCAGCATTTTGTTGGATGGAGAGGGACTGCATTGCACATGAAAAGATGGAGATACACAGAATTGCACAGGCAAGAAAGTTCAACAGGTTCTTGAAATGATGAGTAGTCTGGTTTGGCCAAAGTTTAGTTTAATATAGGGAAACAGAGCTAAAACTGAAAAGGTCCCTTGGGACTCCAGTTGGACCCTGAACGCGATTCAAAGAATTTGAGACAGCCAGAAACTTTTGAAAGTTCTGAACAGGAGTGAGACGTGATGGGGCTCAATCCCAGCCACTGAGTAGGCTTCATCTAACGCACAGCATCCTCCTTTGAGAGACTCAAGACAAAAACCAGCTTCATAGATCTGCACATCTCGTGGGCTGGTCTGCATGTCTTCTGGCAATTTCTTGCTAAAATTGCACTTTTTTGGATGTTTTGCTACTTGATGTTTTGCCAAATTAAACTGTACAGTTGGAGAGACTTGGAATAGTCCCATAAGGTATTGCACTGTGATTGGCAGGGGTTGCTGGGGTTCTCAGATATTAACAATGAAGTCTTACTGTAATTGGACATAATCTGCTTGTTGAACCTTCTTTGAGTCAAAGAAGTCTTCACGTATTGTGACAACTCATCAGTTTCTTACAAGAGCTCTACTAAAAATATGCTTATCAATTTAATTACTTTAATAAGCATAGGATTATGGGAAAAACAGGAAAAGCATCACAATTCAAGAGATTTTGGTAAAATTGAGTTCTGATTGGGTAAGGACTTTTTACTATAGAAATGAGTTGTATCTCAATTGTGTACGATAGACTCCTTAGTCTGGGTACTTTCATTGGCTTAAGATCCTTCCTTTGCTCAGTATTAAAGTTCAAAAATGACTACTTAACCTGATATTCTTGTACATTTCCCTCATGGGAATTTCTAACACCGTGAATTAAGTCTCCCTATTATCTCGTTTTTATAGGAAAGTGTGAGATTGCATAATTCATGGTAACTAAACTTTCTTTTACAGTATGACATTTGCTATCTTAATTGTCCTTCCAGTTCGTAATGCATAAATCAAATATGGTTGAGATCTGTGAAATCTATTAGTTGTGGATCGCTTGTAATCTGGCAAGCTGTTGCCTGTAATAGGACTAATTATGAAGTGTGTCCTCAGTATTCTTTCCTTTCTTCCTTCCTTCCTCCCTCCTCCCTCCCTTCTCCCTCCTTCCTCCCTTCTCCCTCCTTCCTCCCTTCCCCTTCCTTCTTCTCTCCCTCTATCTGTCCCTCCCTCTCCTTCTCCTTCTTTCTTTCTTTCTTTCTTTCTTTCTTTTTTTCTTTCTTTCTTTCTTTCTTTCTTTCCTTCCTTCCTTCTTTCCTTCCTTCCTTCCCTCCTTTCTTTCTTTTTTTTTTTTATGCACTTCTTTCTAATTGTATTTCAAGTTCTTTCCAAAACAAGGCCTTTGGATACCCCAGGTTCAATATGCCCCTGGGCCTGGTCCACTGCTGTCTTGTATTCATGTGTGGGTATTCATTCGTTCACCAACATTAAATCCCAGGATAGGTGTGGTAAAACAGGACTCCCTCCTCCATGGCACAAGTCCTTTGCTGGTTTTAGAGGTGGACTGCAGTCTTTGCAGAAAACACACAGGAACGTTTTCTTGGAACTGAAGTGGGATGAAAAGTGCCTGCCCTGAACATCACCATCTTTTCCCTGACCCTTCCCCTCCAGTTTCTGAAGATACAGCAGAAAGTAATCTTCCTTGAAGATACTGGATAACAATTCCATAAAACAAAAACACATGCTTCCACATGCACAGATATGTTGGGTTTAGTTCAGCTGCTGGATGAGCTGATAGATGCATTCACCTTGACAGCCAGGTGAGTCCACTTCCTTAAGGAAGCCCACTCTATTTTTGGTAGCATGACAGGCCACTGAGAGTTGGAAAGGGCGCAAGAACCCTGAGATCACCTGAAAATTCTTCCCCGGAAAGGCAATTTCGTGAATGAGGTCTTCCAAGCAAATGACACCAAACTTCCCCAGGTGCTCCTCAATCACTGTGTTGTCTGTCAGAGGGATGATTTTATTCTTGACCTTGGCTTGTCCACGTTTCAAGATGAGTTCCCGAACAGACTTCAGATTTGGAAATCCCCAGGTCACATAAGTTTCCACTATACAAAGCATGTTTATGGTTTGAGGGGTTACTTGCATAAAGACCCCACTGAAAATCTTATTCAGGCGAAGTCTTGCAATGGTCCTCTGCACCAGTAAACTCACCCCATTAATCCTTTCGATGCGCACAACAAAGGCCAAGCAATGTTTATCTGGCGCTTCTAAGCCATGAGGTTTCACTTCTAGTTGTTTGAGTCGCACCCTGTCACGTAGTTGCCGCCAGGAATCATGTAGGAACCATTCTAGTCGCTTAAACTTGATCTCTTTTCCTTTCCTCTGCTCCTTCCTTTGCAAAAGCGCCTGCTTTGCCTGGGTGGCTTTCAGGCCCTGATAAGCCTTCCTCTTTTTCAGGAGATTTTTCTGAAACCAAAGGGATCTTTTTTCTTGCCTCTTCCTCTGCCATCTTTCCAACTCTCTCTCTCTCTCTCTCTCTCTCTCTCTCTCTCTTTCCTTCCTTCCTTCCTTCCTTCCTTCCTTCCTTCCTTCCTTCTTGTTGTAATGGCTGAAATAGTCTCCTGACAATTGAGAGAACAGAATCCTATGTAGAGATAGGCATGGCTTTCATCAATACCCAAAACTACCCAGTTATGGAAGGTTTAAACCTAAGTGGAAATGTTTGCTGGACACATCTATACAAAATCCACATTTTTTGCAGAAATAGTTTATTAAGTATCATTGATGCCATATTTAAAGAATGAAGGTACTCATAGATATCATTTTAATATCTTTAGTCAACACTGCAGTGCAAAGCACAGATGGAGGGGTCAGTGATTCCACACTCACTATTCCTGACAGAAGATTTTATCCGAAATAACTGTAGTCATTTAATATGTTAGCTTCAATTGCTGTAATTTCTCATCTTGTATTGGTGTAGACCCAGATATGTGTTCAGGTTACAGTTGTGGTTCACACCCTTGACTGAACTTTAAAATCACCTGGAGGCTTCTAAAAATATATCAGCACTGACGCCCCATCTCCAAAGATTCAGATTTAACTGGTCTGGCTGCAGGGTCACAACAGTTGCACAAGTTCAGGGAGTACATTTACCATAGAACATATTCATCCCTCAGGGCCCGCAACCTCCCAGAGCACAAGTCCCTTGTGTTCCATGTGAAAGGTGCCTGCTGGACTTGTGCAAACTTGGGGCCAGAGAGAGGGCTTGAGCACACCTGTTTTTAGAAGCCCCCCAGGAGACTGCAATATACAGCCAGACTTGAAAACCATTTTGAGGTAAAACATAGCCTAGATGTTAAGAGCATGGATTTAGGAGTCAAGCAGAAATGGATTCAAAATCTTGCTCTACCACTCTCTAGCTGTGTGACCTTAAGAAAGTCATTTAACCTCTCAGAACTTCAATTTCTTCGTAAATAAAAGGGTGATACCCGCCTTGTGTGATTATATTCAAGAAAAAAATAGACAATCTGAGTGAAATACTTGGCACAAAGTTAACTCTCAAGAAGCCACTGTTATTATTTCAGTTATTAAAGCATAATTTCTGTATTAGTCCAGACTCCTTCAGTACTAAGTGACAGAAATCTAACTCAGACAGCCTGGAGCAAAATGGAGAATCTGAGCGAGCCACAAGAAGAGTAGGGCTGGATTGGGTCTTACGGACTCCAGCAATGGGATGCTGTTAGGACACGTCCTCTCCCTCTCTGGTGCTTATTCCACCTTCTTTCATGGTGCCTTCATTCTCTCAAGCCAGCTGTCCCCTTAGAGGCTGAACTATGACCTTATGCAGCTCAAAACTCAAGACTTAACATCTTTACAGCCCGTGAAGCACAGAAGAACCAAGTAATTCATCACATCCAACTCAGTTGGGAAAATCACAGTAGCCCAGCCTCGCTCCTTTGTTCATCCCTGTTGTCAAGGTGTGTAATCCTTGAAGTGGGGAGAAGTGGTGGTGTGCAGATGAACACAGTAACTACCTTTATTTTCACTGTTGAGACCTGATTCAAAATATATAAAATACATAAAACCTCTGCCATCTAGGATCTATTAGCAGATAAGGAAGGACAGCAGTGAAGTCCCAGGAACAATAAAAAAAAGTACCCTGAATTTATAATACCTGTTCTCTCAGCTCTTCATGACCTAAAATGAGTTTAGGGCGAGAAAAGCATTTGTTAGACTTTTCTGGCCCAGTTTACCTGAGACACTCAGGTGACCAGGCAGATGCGGAGCTGGATAAGTTGATGCCACACTCCCAGCAATCCGCATGATTGAACACCTGAAGTGTTCTCTCCTGCCACCTCTACCCCACGGTCTCTCCTTACCTCTACAGATGGGAAAACTTAGGAGACTTATTTATAGGAACACACTCTACAGATGCACTGTGTATTTATCCAAGAAGGAGGCAATGAGGAAGAATGTCACTACAGACTCAGAGACATCCTTTAACATTTGAATTGTTCTGACCACTTACCTCACATTTGTCTTAGAGAGGCAGCAAGTGTCATGAAGGAGGAACAGGCTTCATAGTTTTATAGCAGTGTGGTTCTGACAAGTCATTTAACTTCTCTGAGCTTCAGTTTCCTGATCTGTGAAATGAGGGCAATAATATTCCACAGGACTATTGTGAGAATTGAATGTATTTGATAAGTGATAACGTATTTGAAAGTCAATTGCACTCTACACAGTTGATCTTCAATAAGTGGTTTCAGTGTTTGGGGTTTAGTTTTATATTTTAAGAAATTACCGAAGAGGCCTTGCTATGAACATGGTTTCGTGTGTTTAGACCCAGTAGAGAGGGTGACTGGGCATATAGTTGAATATTCTAGGACATACTGCAAAAGATGCGTGAGTATCATTGCTGCTCACTGACCTTTGGGTCTTAGCATCTTACTTCGTGGTTACATAAACGAGTGACGAAACTGCTGGCATTCACTTCAAGTGACCCTGATACTTTACTGGTTCGGCGGCATTGTTTAGGAAGGCACCTGACTCACTTCATTCTGACATGGTGAACACGGCAGAGAAGAAAGCAAAGAAGAAAAAAGTCAAATGTTAATACCATTGGTAGCTCTTCTATGTCAAATGATGCTTCTGGGATTTTGAGACCTCTTTACAGTTCCTATTCAGCCAAAGTAAATTGGTTATGGGTGGATAAGAGTTGGTGGGAGGATCATATAAGTGAATGTGTAAAAGCCAACTGGCTCGTGGCCAAGGACACAGATGGCATGCTCATTGACTCTCTTGGACAACATCAAGCTCTAGATTCTGTGCTGTGGACCGACTGGGTATTCTCTGTTGGCAAGGAGCCTCGTCCCAGACGGTGATATTCAGATAGTACGCACCAAAAATATGTATATAGTAGGCATCTTCTCTGACCTAAAAATGGGGGGATTACCTTTCTAAGCTTACACTAGTGTTAAGACTCCATAACCTAAAGCCCATATTTTTTCAGAAGTGAAAACTGCTTTTGGTATAAAGCAGAGATGATTCAAATGAAGGAGAATGAGATTACCTCTGCCTTTCAGGAGCAAGAGATTAACTAGCACAGAATTGCCTATATCAAACAAACATGAGTAAAGGTCAGCTATGGATTTTAAATTGTTCAAAAGATTGTTACTTTGACATGACTAAAATGTAGGGAGCAAATTGATGAGATCTCAGCAGTGAAGGAATGTATTTTCTTAGTACTTTTTAACATCCAGTCTTGGTACAATTTTATTTCAATTTCTGCTAATACAACCACATAAATGCCTGATTTAAGTCATTTAAGTATCCCGTGGCAACGTGATCTTGTGCTTCTCTCTTTCATTTCCTTCCTGTCCCTCCCGTTCTTTTTTCTTGAGAGAATCAGGAAGAGGTTTCCCATTTCTCAACTCTTGAATCTGTTTATGAAAATTGGAACTAAACAGCTTAACACAATTAAGCAGGATGCCTCATTCATCAAACCTTCATTTTTCTAAGACTCCAGCCTGTCAGTCACCAAAAAGCGTGTGTTAAGTGGAAGCTGTGCTTCTACTCTGTTGGCTACATCTGTTGACAATTACAGAGGCACATGTGATGCCATTCCTGTCATGGCATGTGCTTCCTTGTGCCTCTGGTCACAGGCCTTCAGGGACATTTACAAAGCGTGTCCTGGAACTAAAGAGTTTAATTTTGCCTGCTAATGTGTTTATGTATCTTGTAAAGGAACTAATCATTCCCTTTTGCTTTCCCTTATTATGGGTGTGTGTGTGTGTGTGTGTGTGTGTGTGTGTGTGTGTGTGTGTGTGTGTGTGTGTGTGTGTGTGTGTGTGTGTGTGTGTGTGTGTGTGTGTGTCTGCACCAGAAAAGGACCATGCCATATAATAAGCATAAAGACCTTTTTCTCATACCCACCCACCTTTCTTGTAAACCACTGCTTTTATTTTTTTTTATTATTATTTTGTCAAATAGCATATTTCTTGGCTTTTCTTGGATTTTATCTATTTTTTGAATACTACTGAATTCTGATTTCATATTTAGTCAAGGTTTGGATCAGGTTTTTAAAAAATATAATCCACGTAATTATAAGTCACTGGGACTCCCTCTGGAGTTATGCTTTCTTTCTTTTGGATCTCTAATTGACCTGTGAGCATATAGCGTTTTGCATTCTATAAGCCATATTATTCAGGAAGTATCTAGAACCTAGAAAAGTGGAGCTGAATTTACAAGTCATCTGTCTAGGTAGTTTATTGCTCTAAGCTTAGTACCTAGAATATTTGGCAATGTCCAAAGTATTGACCTTTTTTCCTGCTTTCATTCAAATATTTAGCACTGGGTATGCATGACTATAGGAATACTAATTTTTTCATTTAAAGGAGAGGTACTGATTTGGGATATTGTGAGTACCTCATTAATATTATGAACAATTAAATGAATTCTAGTAGAAGAGCTACCTGAAAGAGAGCTAGAAGATAAAGAAGTTCAGACTGAATTTAAAGCCAATGGTAGTTTCATCCATGGTGGTTAATGATGTTTCTTAATCTTTAAATATCAAGTGTGTTGTAATGCTTAATTATCCTTGATATCTAAATGAATTACCACCATATTGGAGAAGAGTGGAAGTGACCTACAGATTCTTTAGTGCTTATTGAAGAGGAGTAGCTTGAAGAGTTTGGAGAATTCTACAGAAGAGAGGAAGCTGTTAGAACCAAGGTACCACCTTCTTCAAATGGGGAAAACAGGATGCACGAGTGTGCCTCTTCTCCAACATTAAGTTTTGCATCGGTTTGCTGTTAAACTCAAGGATTTGTGAAGGAAGCAATTCTAATTGCTTGGCACTTAAAAAACTTGCTCTGTTAGAAGTATTTTGAAAATTTGATTGCATTTTGAGTCACGCAAATGTACCTGGAATAAATTTTTGCTGTACGCCTAAATAATCTGTCATTTAAATGCAACTGTAGAATTCTCAGAGGAGAAAAGGAAGCTAATATTTATTGAGGATCTACAAGATATTACATTCATTGTTTTATCTTCTCTTAACATCCATGAGTAGATATTGCTGTTTCTGTTCTACAGATGAGGAAACAAGCTAAGACTGCCTAGGAGCATTTTCCTAACTAACATGAAGTGTAGTACAATCTGAAACCAGCTCTGTATGATTGCAAAACCTGTTTTCCTTCTCTGCTATCTTCACATCCCTGAGATTTTGTTGAAAACAGTAAAGAGTGGCAGCTTCTTAGTTCATGTAGGCTTTACGATCAGTGCAGCCTAATTGGCCAAAGACATACACCCAGCCTCACACCTGCAAATCAACTTGAGGACTTATTGATCTGGATCTGAGCCTGAATTATACCATATATCAAATGATGCTATATCCTTTCTCTAGTTTCTGCTTTGTAGCCAGCTTAGAATGTCTCAAAACTCACATTGTCCCAGGGGAATACTAAAAATGTTGTTTTATGTTAAGTATATGCTGTGCTATTTCATATTAATTAAATTCATGGCGCCTAAATTAAGAATCCTTCAGGTTAGCTCATGAAGTGTGCTCTATCTCTGGTGTGGGAAGAGCCCATTTTGAGATGTTTCTACACAAAAGGAAAGAAAGCAGCCAAGATTTATTGTTTCAAGCCCTTTTAACTATATCCCCAGACATGAGGAATCTAGTTTCTATGGAAGCTTTTTTTTTCTTTTTTTTAACATCTTTATTGGAGTGTAATTGCTTTACAATGCTGTGTTAGTTTCTGCTGTATAACAAAGTGAATCAGCTATACGTATACATATATCCCCATATCCCCTTCCTCTTGCGTCTCCATCCCACCCTCCCTAACCCACCCCTCCAGGTGGTCACAAAACACCGAGCTGATCTCCCTGTGCTATGTGGCTGCTTCCCACTAGCTATCTATTTTACATTTGGTAGTGTATATATGTCCATGCCACTCTCTCACTTCGTCCCAGCTTACCCTTCCCCCTCCCCGTGTCCTCAAGTCCATTCTCTAGTAGGTCTGCGTCTTTATTCCTGTCCTGCCCCTAGGTTCTTCAGAACCATTTTTTTTCTTTTAGATTCCATATATATGTGTTAGCATACGGTATTTATTTTTCTTTTTCTGATTTACTTCACTCTGTATGACAGACTCTAGGTTCATCAACCTCGCTACAAATAACTCAATTTTGTTTCTTTTTATAGCTGAGTAATATTCCATTGTATATATGTGCCACATCTTCTTTATCCATTCATCTGTTGATGGCCACTTAGGTTGCTTCCATGTCCTGGCTATTGTAAATAGAGCTGCAATGAACATTGTGGTACATGACACTTTTTGAATTACGGTTTTCTCAGGGTATATGCCCACTAGTGGGATTGCTGGGCCGTATGGTAGTTCTATTTTCAGCTTTTTGAGGAACCTCCACACTGTTCTCCATAGTGAGTGTATCGATTTACATTCCCACCAACAGTGCAAGAGGGTACCCTTTTCTCCCCACCCTCTCTAGCATTTATTGTTTGTAGATTTTTTGATGATAGCCATTCTGACTGGTGTGAGGTGATACCTCATTGTAGTTTTGATTTGCATTTCTCTAATGATTAGTGATGTTGAGCATCCTTTGATATGTTTGTTGGCAGCTGTATATCTTCTTTGGAGAAATGTCTATTTAGGTCTTCTGCCCATTTTTGGATTGGGTTGTTTGTTTTTTTGATATTGAGCTGCATGAGCTGCTTGTAAATTTTGGAGATTAATCTTTGTCAGTTGCTTCATTTGCAACTATTTTCTCCCATTCTAAGGGTTGTCTTTTCGTCTTGTGTATGGTTTTCTTTGCTGTGCAAAAGCTTTTAAGATTCATTAGGTCCCATCTGTTTATTTTTCTTTTTATTTCCATTTCTCTAGGAGCTGGGTTAAAAGGGATTTTGCTGTGATTTATGTCATAGAGTGTTCTGCCTATGTTTTCCTCTAAGAATTTGATAGTGTCTGGCCTTACATTTAGGTCTTTAATCCATTTTGGGTTTATTTTTGTGTATGGTGTTAGGGAGTGTTCCAATTTCATTCTTTTACATGTAGCTGTCCAGTTTTCCCAGCACCACTTATTGAGGAGGCTGTCTTTTCTCCATTGTATATTCTGGCCTCTTTCATCAAAGATAAGGTGACCATATGTGTGTGGGTTTATCTCTGGGCTTTCCATCCTGTTCCATTGATCTATATTTCTTTTTGTGCCAGTATCATACTCTCTTGATTACTGTAGCTTTGTAATATAGTCTGAAGTCTGGAAGCCTGATTCCTCCAGCTCTCCTTTTCTCTCTCAAGATTGCTTTGGCTATACGGGGTCTTTTGTGTTTCCATACAAATTGTGAAATTTTTTGTTCTAGTTCTGTGAAAAATGCCATTGGTAGTTTGATAGGGATTGCATTAAATCTGTAGATTGCTTTGGATAGTATAGTCATTTTCACAATGTTGATTCTTCCAATCCAAGAACACGATATAGCTCTCCATCTGTTTGTATCACCATTAATTTCTTTCATCAGTTTCTTATAGTTTTCTGCATACAGGTCTTTTGTCTCCTTAGGCAGGTTTATTCCTAGGTATTTTATTTTTTTGTTGCCATGGTAAATGGGAGTGTTTCCTTAATTTCTCTTTCAGATTTTTCATCATTAGTATATAGGAATGCAAGAGATTTCTGTGCATTAATTTTGTATCCTGCTACTTTACCAAATTCATTGATTAGCTCTAATAGTTTTCTGGTAGCATCTTTAGGATTCTCTATGTATAGTATCATGTCATCTGCATACACTGACAGCTTTATTTCTCTTTTCCAATTTGGATTCCTTTTATTTCTTTTTCTTCTCTGATTGCTGTGGCTAAAACTTCCAAAACTATGTTGAATAATAGTGGTGAGAGTGGGCAACCTTGTCTTGTTTCCTGAATTTCGAAGAAATGGTTTCAGTTTTTCACCATTGAGAACGATGTTGGCTGTGGGTTTGTCATATATGGCCTTTATTATGTTGAGATAAGTGCCCTCCATGCCTACTTTCTGGAGGGTTTTTATCGTAAATGGGTGTTGAATTTTGTCAAAAGCTTTCTCTGCATCTATTGAGATGATCATATGGTTTTTCTCCTTCAGTTTGTTAACATGGTGTTTCACATTGATTGATTTGCGTATATTGAAGAATCCTTGCATTCCTGGGATAAACCCCACTTGATCATGGTATATGATGCTTTTAATGTGCTGTTGGATTCTGTTTGCTAGCATTTTGTTCAGGGCTTTTGCATCTATGTTCATCAGTGATATTGGCCTGTAGTTTTCTTTCTTTGTGACATCTTTGTCTGGTTTTGGTATCAGGGTGATGGTGGCCTCGTAGAATGCGTTTGGGAGTGATCCTCTCTCTGTTATATTTTGGAAGACTTTGAGAAGGATAGGTGTTAGCTCTTCTCTAAATGTTTGATAGAATTCTTCTGTGAAGTGATTTGGTCCTGGGCTTTTGTTTGTTGGAAGATTTTTAATCTCAGTCTCAATTTCAGTGCTTGTGATTGGTCTGTTTATATTTTCTATTTCTTCCTGGTTCAGTGTTGAAAAGTTGTGCTTTTCATAAAATGTGTCCATTTCTTCCAGGTTGTCCATTTTATTGGCATAGAGTTGCTTGTAGTAATCTCTCATGATCCTTTGTATTTCTGTAGTGTCAGTTGTTACTTCTCCTTTTGCATTTCTAATTCTATTGACTTGAGTCTTCTCCCTTTTTTCCTTGATGAGTCTGGCTAATGGTTTATCAATTTTGTTTATCTTCTCAAAGAATCAGCTTTAAGTTTTATTGATCTTTGCTATTGTTTCCTTCATTTCTTTTTCATTTATTTCTGATCCGATCTTTATGATTTCTTTCTTTCTGCTAACTGGGGGTTTTTTGTTCTTCTTTCTCTAATTGCTTTAGGTGTAAGGTTAGGTTGTTTATTTGAGATATTTCTTGTTTCTTGAGGTAGGATTGTATTGCTATAAAATTCCCTCTTAGAGCTGCTTTTTTGCATCCCATAGGTTTTGGGTCATTATGTTTTCATTGTCATTTGTTTCTACGTATTTTTTGATTTCCTCTTTGATTTCTTCAGTGATCTCTTGGTTATTTAGTATTGTGTTGTTTAGCCTCCATGTGTTTGTATTTTTTACAGATTTTTTCCTGTAACTGATATCTAGTCTCATAGCGTTGTGGTCTGAAAAGATACTTGATACAATTTCAATTTCCTTAAAATAACCAAAGCTTGATTTGTGACCCAAGATATGATCTATCCTGGAGAATGTTCCATGAGCACTTGAGAAGAAAGTGTATTCTGTTGTTTTTGGATGGAATGTCCTATATATATCAATGAAGTCCATCTTGTTTAATGTGTCATTTAAAGCTTGTGTTTCCTGATTTATTTTCATTTTGGATGATCTGTCCATTGGTGAAAGTGGGGGTGTTAAAGTCCCCTACTATGATTGTGTTACTGTCGATTTCCCCTTCTGTGGCTGTTAGTATTTGCCTTATGTATTGAGGTGCTCCTATGTTGGGTGCATAAGTATTTACAATTGTTATATCTTCTTCTTGGATTGATCCTTATCATTATGTAGTATCCTTCTTTGTCTCTTGTAATAGTCTTTATTTTAAAGTCTATTTTGTCTGATATGAGTATCGCTACTTCAGCTTTCTTTTGATTTCCATTTGCGTGGAATATCTTTTTCCATCCCCTCACTTACAGTCTGTATGTGTCCCTAGGTCTGAAGTGGGTCTCCTGTAGACAGCATAATACAGGTCTTGTTTTTGTATCCATTCAGCCAGTCTATGTCTTTTGGTTGGAGCATTTAATCCATTTACATATATAGTTGTTATCAATATGTGTGTTCCTATTACCATTTTCTTAATTGTTTTGGGTTTATTATTGTAGGTCTTTTCCTTCTCTTGTGGGTTCTGCCTAGATAAGTTCCTTTAGCATTTGTTGTAATCCTGGTTTGGTGGTGCTGAATTCTGTTAGCTTTTACTTGTCAGTAAAGGTTTTAATTTCTCTGCTGAATATGAATGACATCCTTGCTGGGCAGAGTAATCTTGGTTGTAGTTTTTTCCCTTTCATCACTTTAGATATGTCCTGCCACTCCCTTCTGGCTTGCAGAGTTTCTGCTGAAAGATCAGCTGTTAACCTTATGGGGATTCCCTTGTATGTTAGTTGTTGTTTTTCCCTTGCTGCTTTTAATATTTTTTCTTGTATTTAATTTGTTTTAGCTTGATTAATATGTATCTTGGTGTGTTTCTCCTTCGATTTATCCTGTATGGGACTCTCTGTGCTTCCTGGGCTTGATTGACTATTCTCTTTCCCATGTTAGGGAAGTTTACAACTATAATATCTTCAAATATTTTCTCAGTCCCTTTCTTTTTCTCTTCTTCTTCTGGGACCCCTATAATTCGAATGTTGGTGCATTTAATGTTGTCCCAGTGGTCTGTGAGACTGTCCTCAATTCTTTTCATTCTTTTTTCTTTATTCTGCTCTGCTGTAGTTATTTCCACTATTTTATCTTCCAGGTCACTTATCCGTTCTTCTGCCTCAGTTATTCTGCTATTGATTCTTTCTGGAGAATTTTTAGTTTCATTTATTGTGTTGTTCATCATTGTTTGTTTGGTCTTTAGTCCTTCTAGGTCCTTGTTAAAACATTTCTTGTATATTCTCCATTCTATTTCCAAGATTTTGGATCACATTACTGTCATTACTCTGAATTCTTTTTCAGGTAGACTTCCTATTTCCTCTTCATTTGTTAGGTCTGGTGGGTTTTTGCCTTGCTCCTTCATCTGTTGTGTGTTTCTCTGTTTTCTTATTTTGCTTAACTTACTGTGTGTGGGATCTCCTTTTCGCAGTCTGAAGATTCGTAGTTCCTGTTGTTTTTGGTGTCTGCCCCCAGTGGGTAAGGTTGGTTTAGTGGGTTGTGTTGGCTTCCTGGTGGAGGGGACTGGTGCCTGTGTTTTGGTGGATGTGGCCAGATCATGTCTTTCTGGTGGGCAGGACCACATCCGGTGGTGTCTTTTGGGATTTCTGTGAGCTTATTATGATTTTAGGCAGCCTCTCTGTTAATGGGTGGGGTTGTGTTCCTCTCTTGCTAGTTCTTTGGCATAGGATGTCCAACACTGTAGCTTGCTGGTCGTTGAGTGGAGCTGATCTTAGCATTGAGATGAAGATCTCTGGGAGAGCTTTTGCCATTTGATATTATGTGGAGCTGGGACATCTCTGGTGACCAATGTCCTGAACTCGGCTCTCCCACCTCAGAGGCACAGACCTGACACCTGGCTGGAGCACCAAGACCCTGTCAGCCACATGGCCCAGAAGAAAAGGGAGAAATAAAGAAAGGAAAATTAAAATAAAATAAAGTTATTAAAATTTTAAAAATTATTAAAAATTTTAAAAGTAATTAAAAAAAGGAAAGAAGAGAGCAACCAAACCAAAAAACAAATCCACCAATGATAACAAGCACTGAAAACTCTACTGAAAAAACAAAACAAAAAACGGACAGACAGAACCCTAGGACAAATGGTAAAAGCAAAGCTATACAGACAAAATCACTCAAAGAAGCATATACATACACACTCACAAAAAGAGAAAAAGGAAAATATATAGAGAGAGAGAGAGAGAAAAAAGGAAGAGAGCAACCAAATCAATAAACAAATCTACCAGTGATAATAAACTCTAAATACTAAACTAAGATAAACATAAAACCAGAAACAAATTAGATGCAGAAAGCAAACCCCAAGTCTACAGTTGCTCCCATGTCCACCACCTCAATTTTAGGATGATTCATGTCTATTCAGGTATTCCACAGATGCAGGATACATGAAGTTGTTTGTGGATATTTAATCTGCTTTTCCTGAGGCCGCTGGGAGAGGTTTCCCTTTCTCTTCTTTGTTCACACAGCTCCTGGGGTTCAGCTTTGGATTTGTCCCCACCTCTGTGTGTAGGTCATCTGAGGGTGTCTGTTCTTCACTCAGACATGATGGGGTTAAAGGAGCAGCTGATTAGGGGTTTCTGGCTCACTCAGGCCGGGGAGAGGGAGGGGTACGGATGCAGGGCGAGCCTGTGGCAGCAGAGGCCAGCGTGACGTTGCACCAGCCTGCAACGCTGTGTGTTATCTCGGGAATTTGTCCCTGGATCCTGGGACCCTGGCAGTGGCGGGCTGCACAGGCTCCCAGGAGGGGAGGTGTGGACAGTGACCTGTGCTTGCACACAGGCTTCTCAGTGGAGGCAGCAGCAGCCTTAGCATTTCATGCCTGTCTCTGGGGTCCACGCTGATAGCCGCAGCTCTCGTCAGTCTCTGGAGCTCATTTCGGCAGTGCTCTGAATTCCCTCTCCTCGCACACCCCGAAAGGTCTGTTGCCTCTTAGGCAGATCCAGACTTTTTCCTGGACTCCCTCCCAGCTAGCTGTGGTGCATTAGTCCCCTTCAGGCTGTTTCAGGCAGCTAACCCCAGTCCTCTCCCTGGGATCCGCCCCAGCGGGTGAGCAGACAAGCCTCTCGGGCTGGTGAGTGCTGGTCGGCACTGATCTTCTGTGCAGGAATCTCTCCGCTTTGCCCTCTGCACCCCTGTTGCTGTGCTCTCCTCCATGGCTCTGAAGCTTCCCCCTGGTGCCCATCCCCTGTCTCTGCCAGTGAAGGGGTTCCTAGTGTGTGGAAACCTTTCCTCCTTCACAGCTCCCTCCCAGAGATGCAGGTCCCGTCCCTGTTCTTTTGTCTCTGGTTTTTTTTTTTTCTTCTTTTGCCCTACCCAGGTACGTGGGGAGTTTCTTGCCTTTTGGGAGGTCTGAGGTCTTCTGCCAGCGTTCCGTAGGTGTTCTGTAGGAGCTGTTCCACATGTAGATGTATTTGTGATGTATCTGTTGGGAGGAAGAGGATTTCCATGTCTTACTCCTCTGCCATCTTGAAGCTCTATGGAAGTTTTTAATAAACCTCATTATCTGACAGTTAGTCAAATGTCTTGAATGCGGCATTCCTTCATTATTTATTTTTCCACTTATGGTTATGTGTTAAGGCTCCTTGGATGTTGTTTGCCCCCCAGTTGGTGGTAAATGACTGTGACTGCTAATAGGCTGGCTTCCAAAGGTGCTTGTTAACAACTGCCTCATATATTCAACAGGCATTCTGTGCGAAGGGCTGGGAAGTTAGATAACCTGGCAAGTCTTTCCACATCTAATATCTATGATAATGGCTGCAAATTACATGGGACAGAAGGAATGGCCTTGCACTGTGAAAACACGAGAGGGAATCAAGACAGCCTCTGGCTGCTGGATTGGGCAGGCAGCGGCCTCTGGAGTACAGCTCTCCCGGCGCTGGCTGCGGAGGTCAAGGGCTTTCACCCTGCCTAACGAGCAGTCCTTCCTCGGCAAGTCCTCACCACCCCCCAACGTGGCAGGCTCTTCTCTTTATTTTAATCTTTTGTTATACTGGTAATTAGCATTATATCTTGAACAGTCAATTAAGAAATCCTAAACAGAATTTTAAATTTTAAAAGCTTTTCCACTAGGAAACCAGCGGCATTAATTTTGTGGACTGGAGGTAAGCTAAATGGGCCAAGTTTGCGCATTCATAACCTCATTCTAATCCTCAGTATCTCAAATGCAAAAGGCTGTCATTAAATTTGAGAACAGACAAGAACTGGAATTTCTTAATATGAGTGTTGAAAGATTAATTCGAAAAGATCTCACTAAAAAACACAAAAGGTTATTGCTGACATGGGATATTTTATATTCATAGTCTGTACCTGGTTTAAAAAGTTCCTATTTGCAGTACCCAATTTAAAAAGAGGTTATACATTTAGAGGGCTTTGTCAAATTTTAAATTGAAGTAGTTATAGTTATTATTTTGTTCTGGTGATGTGCAAGCACAGTTTATAAGGTAATATTGGAAGCTTCTTTTCTCATCAACGAATATTTGACTTGCAGTTATTAAACATTTTACATCCAAACAGAAGTTAAAAACAAAGCGAAAAAAAGAGAGAAAATTAGGGGTTTTTTGTTTCACCTATTTTCTTCATAATATGACTTCAAAAGAGAAAGTACTTACTTCTTTAACAGTATTTCATACTTTGTGTTTGCCCTAAAAATATTGATGGCAAAGAGGAAATGGTAGTGATGAAAGCAGTGGTAATAAATTTCAGGTAAGTAGAGTTAATTTATTATTTGCCAAGATGAGAGTGGGGTAAAAATGTAAATATTTCACCTTTGATCAATGGAATTTTAATTTTATAAATAGCTACATACCTTGATTTAAACATCCGTAGCACATTTTAAACATCCGTGCTCAAGATGGCCATTTGGGAAAAGGAAGCTAAAAGGTTCATTGACTTCACCTCCTACCAGTTGTCTGGTTCTCTATCCTGCATTCAGACCCCAAATGAGACCTTTGTGAAGAGGGATTTTACACGACTTGCTTGCCTTAGTTTAAATTGTGTAACCTAGAATGGCTTTTTAAAATTCAGTAATTTTAGTGATTTTGCTATGAGTTTTCAAATGTTATACAATTGTTGAAGAATTGAAACTTATCGGTTTCAGCAGTGAAAGTGAGAATAGTTGAGATTTAAATACTAGACAGGCTGTTGATGCTCTTAGCTCTGTTACTGTAGGCCCTTCACTCCCTTGTGTTTCCTTTATTAGTTCATGAGAGATTTTTGCATTCAGAACCTAGGGCTTGGTTTAAAAAACGCTGCTTTAGGGTAACAGACTGGTTTGTAGCATTATTTTCATCACACTTGGTTAATTTTAGCCACTGATAGCTTAAAAAGCTTGATTAAAACTACTGCATAGGGCTTCCCTGGTGGCGCAGTGGTTGAGAGTCCGCCTGCCGATGCAGGGGACACGGGTTCGTGCTCCGGTCCAGGAAGATCCCACATGCCGCGGAGCGGCTGGACCCGTGAGCCATGGCCGCTGAGCCTGCGCGTCCGGAGCCTGTGCTCTGCAACGGGAGAGGCCACACAGTGAGAGGCCCACGTACAGCAAAAAAAGAAAAAAAACTACTGCATATACAGGAAGAAAAGAAATAGATTGCCTATAGCATAGCTATAAAATATAAAGTCCAAGCTATGCTTGAAATAACTTTTATAGGTGACTCTTCTATTTAAAAAATAACAATAATATATAATATTAGACTCCCAAGATTCCTAGGTAGCCACTGCTAATAAGAAAATTGCATTGCTTCTATCTACCCTTACTGTATATTTGTTTCTTTTCTAAAAGCACAGGCCTAGAAGCAATTTTAATAATCCAGAATATATCCTAAGTCCCTGCTTCAATCAAGACCAGACCTAAGGCCACAGATTCTGCTAACGTCAAAATAGCTGCTAGTTCCCGCCATTACTACAGGGGTCATCCCCCTGCCCCATGAGCATAAGGACAGCAGTTTTGTTATAAGAGGATCTGAAAAACCTCTGGATCCCTTTATGCTGGAGATCTATTTATTTTGTAGTCAATACACACTAAGAGGGGCCCTTCTGAAATTTTTGCTTAGTGGCTCCTGAATTAAACATCTGCCGCTTTTTCCTTTTCAACACTATTCCTAATGCGTATTGAACTCAACTTAGGTTAGGGTCCGGCGGTGGGGGGGGGGGGTTGATCTTTTCTTTACCTTTGAGTGGCTTTTTGCAAACACTTGCTTACCCTGGACCAGTAGTGTTCAAACAATGTAATTGAGAAGCTCTTGTAAAACTTATTAAAAGTGCAGGTTCCTGAGTCCCATACCAGAAACACTATTGTAGTAAGTCTGTGGTGGGATCTCGAATCTTTACTTTTCTTAAGTTCCCCTGATGATTAAGATGGGTGTCTGGGAACCATCCTTTGAGGAAGAGGATGGGTTGAGTCCTTCCGTGTTCAAACAGCAACTACCTACTGCAACCACCTAAGAATCAGATGATCTAGGCAGTGTTTTCCCAGGTTTATTAATGTTACCAGGTTCAGAATCAAAGACGACTTGGCCTGAAAGCAGTTTGGTAGCTACTGAGAGGGCTCTGGCGTGGGAAGACCTGGGTGAGTTCCAGGGCCCTGTCGATGAAGCTTTGGCAGCGTTGAGCGACTTATTACCATGACTCAGTTTTCTAGTACATGAGGGGCGATAATTATCTTTGCCTCCTACCCACCTAACACCAATGCTCTGACAAATGTTGAGGCACAACTTGTGAAAATCAACTAATTCCTACGTGGTACAGTAGTTACATAAGTAACAGATCTCCAGAAACCAAACACCCATAGAAAACCCAGCATTTTCCTTATATTTTACAGTAATTTCCCTGAGTTTCAGGTGATGGTTTGTAAGACTATTTCCTCAGAGACTTTGCCCATAACTTTCAACTTTACCTTCATCCTGTCTCAATTCATTTCTATAAAGATATCGAGATGCCAGATTACATGTCATGTTTCCAAACCAGCCTCTAACTGGTACCCTTGGAAATATTACATTTCCCATGCTCAGAACCTAGGAGGTCAACCATATTTGACTCACTGAAAATAGCAAACAGCTGCTGAGCTAGCCTGAGATAATATACGGGATAAAAAGTCAGGTTAAACCACAAAGGCCTTCCCTTCCCAATCATGAGTCAGTGTGTGGGTGCCTCTATACAACACTGCATGCAAAAGAGAAGGAGCTGAGTGAGGCAAAGCTCTCAAGTGGTTCTTTGGAATTGGAGTTTCTGGAAAGGTAGCATCCTTGCTTCTTCACTAGAGGAACCTCTCTCATTGTTTTACCCACTTCATCCTTTCCAGACATTATGTGCACTTCAGAGCAATGTGCAGCAAGAGTGCCTGTCACCTCTGCTTTGTCAAAGGCCAGGGAGATGCCTGTGTTGGAATAAGGCGGGTCTATCCCTCGTTGCACAGGAACTTCGTTTTAGTCTGGACTTACTTATGCAAAACTATGAAGTGGCTTGTTTCCACTCACTTTGTCAGTCACAGAACGCCCTTGTCTGACGCTGGTGTTCTGTGAGGTTCTTCATGTGTCCAGCAGGAGAACAAGGCGGCCTGGCTTCTTTAACAGCCCTGCCGCCTGCCTGTAAGTGTCACACCAGTTCCCGAATGTCAGGGGCTGCTTTCGTCTTTTTCAGAGCAGATGTCCTGGTGGTATAAAATTCGTTTTAGAGCAGTATGATTTTTTTTGTCGTGAACATTTCAGGTTCTCTTCATAGGTGCTGTTTTTTTAAGTTAATCTTCAGCTTTGCCATGGTTTGTTTATAATCAGTTTATCTGTTCTCAAGTTGTTTGTCCCTAGCATTTAGGAACTTATGCGTTTGGGATATTTAGGGATTTAGAAACAGTAAGAAGAGTGAGGAGAGGTTCCTCCCCATGAAGCGGTAGATCAGTAGGGAAATTATAAGGAGGAGCAAGGGGATATAATAGAACTACCATACGACCCAGCAATCCCACTACTGGGCATATACCCTGAGAAAACCATAATTCAAAAAGAGTCATGTACCACAATGTTCATTGCAGCTCTATTTACAATAGCCAGGAGATGGAAACAACCTAAGTGTCCATCGACAGATGAATGGGTAAAGAAGATGTGGCACATATATACAATGGACTATTACTCAGCCATAAAAGAAACAAAATTGAGTTATTTGTAGTGAGGTGGATGGACCTAGAATCTGTCATACAGAGTGAAGTAAGTTCAGAAAGAGAAAGACAAATACCGTATGCTCACACATATATATGGAATCTAAGAAAAAAAAAAAGGTCATGAAGAACCTAGGGGCAAGACAGGAATAAAAACACAGACCTACTAGAGAATGGACTTGAGGACATGGGAGGGGGAAGGGTAAGCTGGGACGAAGTGAGAGAGTGGCATGGACATATATACACTACCAAATATAAAATAGATAGCTAGTGGGAAGCAGCCGCATAGCACAGGGAGACCAGCTCGGTGCTTTGTGACCACCTAGAAGGGTGGGATAGGGAGGGTGGGAAAGAGGCTCAAGAGGGAGGGGATATGGGGATATATGTATACATATAGCTGATTCACTTTGTTGAACAGCAGAAACTAACACACCATTGTAAAGCAATTATACTCCAATAAAGATATTTTAAAAAAAAGAAAAAAAACGATGCGTTCCTTTTCCAACAGGCGCTTCTGTAGAAACACTCAGTAGAGAGGGATCCTTCCTCAAGAGGTGTGGGAAAGAGCCCAGTGATGCCACACGAGTGGCATCGATAGCTACAGAGGCTGAACTCTCACTCAATGTTTAGTACCCTGGGCACACGACAGTGATCCCTCTTCTTTGCTGGATTCTTTGTAAGGGCTAAGCCTACCGAGAGGTTAAACCACCAATCAAAATTTGAAATCTTTAAGGGAAACCATTTGCCTACAATTTCTTTTCCTTCTACTTTAAAGCCTTGTCACAGCCAATATCTAGAGCCTGTGGCACCATAAGGTATGAGGCTTCATAAGCAAAGGTAGGGAGTGTCCTTGGTCAGCCCCTCCTTCTACTGTTGGGGTATGTGAAAGCCTCCTTGCTCCTTTTTTCTTTTCTTTTTTTCTTGTTTCATATTGAGCATTCTGAAAAGAACAAAATTCTTCTCTGATAACTCTTATAAAACACTTTTGTGCTTGGCTCTCCAAAGATTAAGAATTGGACACATACTTCTCCATTCATTTCTCAAGTGCCAAGAGAGAATTGAGTTTAAAAGCTCCAATTCCCTTGCAGGTTACCCTGTTGATCTAGATGAATTAGTATTCAACACAGCTTTGGGAAAATCTCAGATGATCTGCAGGTTTGCAAATTGCTCAGACTCATAATGAAATCCCAGGCTGAGGAAATCACTAAACAGTTCGTGAGCATGAGCTTTTCCCCGGATGTCTGGACATCTTGGATCAATTCTGTCACTGCCTTCTTTGCCTCTAGACATTCAAGGGCTGCTTGAGAAAGTCACATACGCACCAACTTGGTGCCGCTGCAAACTCATGGCCTCCAACCGTAGCCGGGCCTCCTGCTTCTGCTATGTGCCCTCAGTCACTTCCTCTCCCAAACGGTCTCCACCGACATCCTCCCGTTCTCTATTTTCTCCCTCACTCAAGAAGGGTGGTCCATCATGCATCCTTTCCCACTCTCCCTTTTGGATACAACAGGGTATGTGTCTCTCTTCTTATCCATGGCTATGTTCTGGGTCCTGTACCCTTCCACACCCTCAAGCACCTCAAACTGACCATTATAGTTTCTATTCTATAGCTTCAGTCCTTTCTCGTCCTTAAAATGTTTCCCTTCAGAATATAAAATATTCTCAAGTCTTTAGCATTAAAAAAAAATGTACACACCTTTACGTGACTCCGTGCCCTTCCAGCTCTTTTCTTTGCAGCCAAGCTTGTCTCCTCACATTCGTTCCTTTTCACACTACAGTCTGAATTCCACCTGGGACAGTCCACCAAGGCTGCCCTTCCCAGGATTCAATGGTTCTTCTTTTGCCCAAATTGAACAGGCCCATGCTAGTCCTTTCCTTACGTGATTTTTCTGAAGCATTGACACTGTTGAGCACTACCCACATCTTGAAACTGTTTACTTCCTTAGCTTCTATGCACTTCTCTTTCCTAGTTTTTGTACCTCCTTTTCCCCATGCCTTTTCAAGTCCCTCTCCTTGTGCTGGTCTCTTCAGTGTTAGTATGTATAAGGTATCATCCTTAGACTCTTCTTATTCAGTTCACTGTTCCTAGAAGATAACTCTATAGATCCCCAAATCTCTATCTCCAGGTGTTAAAATCCATGTAGCCAACATTACCACTTGGATGTCCTATGGGTACTGAAACTCAACATGCCCAAAACTGAACTTTTATCTCACTCTCACTGCAACACATCTCTAGGAAGAACAGAGTATCATCCTAGTCACTCAGACCTGCAAGCTTTGCACTGACGTAGATCTCTCTTCCTCATTCATCCCTCTCCATTCGGTCGATCCCCAAGATATGCCAATTCAACCTAAATATAGCCTCTTCTCTGTTCATTGTGCTTTAAGTTAAGGTATTCAAATTTCTCATTACTACATTGTTTCTAAATGTAGACATTTAGAATGACAGGTGAAAAGTAAACTTGAGCTATTTAAAAGATGGTATTATTTTTGTTATTATTGATGAAAATAATGTTCTGGGTGGCCTTTTGATTCCGGGGGTTCTCTTGGAGTGGGAAAAATTGTTCATAGAAAGGCCCTAGGATGTGTGCCTGGGAAGAAATAGGTAAAAAAGATGAAATCTAGTGATTTCTTATTGAATCATTTCAAAATAGGACAAGTGAGAAAATTCTCTTAAGATTCCTAAGTAAGCTTTAGAAGTGATTGTAAAGTTAAATTTGTGTCGTTAATTTAAATTATTATGAATTGGATATATTCATTTCACAAAGTTATATGTGGGAAGTAAAGAGCCATTCATTCGCTGAGTAAGTGAAGGAACTTGATTAGAATAATACCCAATCACACTTGCATCATTAAGGAATGGTAGCCAAAGCTTTACTGTTGTTAATGATTCTTGGCCTATGTAACATTCCTTATCTTCAGAGAACTTGACAAACATTGATTTGACCTTCTTTTCAAATACATTCTCAAATTAAAGTCATTGTTTCTGAGTATGCCTAGAAGCAAAAAGTAAGGTTCACTGGGTGTCAGTAAAAGAAACTATTGAAGACAGAAGTGAAAACTACGTGTTCATAGAGTAGAGATAGTTTCAGAGATGACGGCATTGTCTTAAAACAAATTTGGGCAGTAAGCTCTGCCCACAGTTGATTGCGTGAAAGGTTTCAGCAAATGCGCGGCACTCCTGCAGCTCTCTGATTCTCACTCCAAAGCAGACATCACTAACCAGTCACACATTCTTTCCAGCTGAGTCTTGGCTTGGCCAGTAATTCTCTTTGCCGTAGAGGGTTCTAGAAGCCAGTACCAGTAGGTCAGAGCTGACACAGGCAAAATGGAAACGACTTACTATTCTGGAGTGAAGGATGGCTCTACAAAGTTTCAAATAAAGAAACCCCCTTATCACTCTCAATGGCCTGGAGGTGTGTAAGTGCATATGATTAAAATGCATAGATGCAGGACTGATAGGAAAGTCATCTCTCAACCTCCCTTCCCACATCTTGCTTTCTTCATTTCTTTGGCTCTTCTTTATTTATTCATTTGACTAATGATCCCCACCACCCAGCCCCCTCTGTTTACTGATGGCTCACCTTACACTGAGTGCTAAAGAGAGAAAAAATGTAATAAGACCATTTCCTGCTCTGGAAGATGTAGTGGGAGATTCGAGTGAAGACCAGAGCGATTTACGTTCAAAAGGAAGGTTGTGTGTGTTGCTGGTTTCATTCTGTTCAGCGTATAATGGAAGGTCAAGGCCGGCTGCTTTGCAACACTGACAATCAGTGTCCTTTCACTTGCCTCCTTTCACTCTCACTGTCAAGGATTCAGATTTTGGAGTTTTTATTAGGCACGTGGTTTGGGGCTCAGAAAAGCCGGAGTTCAGGTATTAGCTTGTGACTTGAGACACAAGCTGAACCTCTCTAAGCCTCAGCTTCCTCATCTTTAAAAGGAGAAAATTAGAACTAGTTCCTCACTCTTTTTATGAGGACCGTGAGGCTAGATGGTCCAGTACGATGCCCAGAACTCTGCCTAGACATGGTCAGAGCTGAATAAACATTATCCATTATTAGATAACTATTATCACTAGGAATAAGTATTATCTACTACTGTATTATTGTTATCACTGGTAATGCTTAGCGGACTGTGTCAGTTTCCTGTGGCCCCTGTAACAAATCGCCACAAACTTGGCTTAAAACGACACAAATTTGTTCTCTTACAATTTGGGGTGTTGCAAGTAAGAAATCAGCTCCATGGGGCTGAAGTTAAGGTGTTGGCAGGGATGGTTCCTTCTGGAGGGTGTGAGGGAAAACCCATTCCCTTAACCTTTTTTGTCTCCTGCTACCTTGTGGCCCCTTCCTCCATCCTCAGAGTGTATCACTCTGATCTCTGCTTTCCTCACTACATTGTCAACTCCTCTGACTCCTTCTAGATCCCTCTGATAAGGACTCTTGTGATTACCTTGTATCCACCCAGATAATCCAGTATAATTTTCCCATCTTAAGATCCTTAATGGAATCACATCTGCAAAGTTCCCTTTTGCGGCATAAAGTAACATTCACAGGTTTGGCGGACTGGAATTGTGGACATCTTTGGGAGCCATTTTTCAACCTCCCACATTGACTGATCAGATCTGTGACCATCATGGTGATAATTTGCTTCAAATCTCTACGATGCAAAGTGGTGAGCATAAACTCTGGGGACATGAGCGTTTGAGATACTAACCAAACAAATCATTTAGAAATCTCAAGAGCTTTTTCTGAAATATCCATTCTCTCCTTCCACCTCTATCTTATCTCTACTTAGGAAGGAAGAGGTAATTAAATTTGTAGGAGAGCAGTGTGATCCTCAAACACAGATAGTCCTGGGTTCACCATCCAACTCTGCAACCTGGTGGCCGGCTGGGTTACCTTGGGAAAATGACGTGATTGCCCCCAAAGCATCCCCTGAGACAGGGATTTGAGTCAGGTAGTTTATTTGAAAGGTGATCCCCAGAAGCATGATGGGAAGTGAGGAAATGAGTCCAAGAATGGAAGGCAGCTAACAAGCAGCATGTTGTTGAGCAGGTCACTCCTGTGGGCCACTGGGTGAACTTCAGGGTCTGGGAGGCAGTGTAGAACATGCCTCAGAGGTACCTAACCTGGGAGGAGGACGCTTTCCCCATGGCCAAGCGCTGATCTGGAGGCGTTGTCCCCAGGACTCCCAGACTGCTGCACTCCCCTCCACGCCCTGGGAGAGTGTTGGCAGCAGGATGCCCACATCTAGTGAGGAATGCCGAGTGCCTTGGGGCTGTGAATGGGGCGTGACCTCTCTGAACTTCAGTCCCTCCTCTGAAGACTGAGGACAATAGTAGTCACTTTGCAGGGATTTTGTGAAAATTAGCAATCACGTGTTAAAGTACCTAGCAGTATGCCCCTTACATAATAATTGCTCAATAACTGGTAGCTCTTAAAAAGTGACGATATCAAACGTTTCCCTTTAGTTTCTGCTTATGAAATTCATTGGCACTTGGGAAGATCACTCAACATTTCCCAATTTTTTGTCTCTAAAATCAGGGAGGATGGTCAACGAAACAATCCATTGCATATTCCCAGGATTAATAATTCGATTCTTCACGGTTTGGTTTCCCGTGTCCTTTGACACTAGAATTTTCCTCTGGCCTCTGTGTTTGTGATTGTGAACTGACCTGGGCTGATGTAGCCATGTGTGACCCTTAGGTTCTTTTTGGTAAATCATGGTAGCCTCTGAAGAAGTTTCAAGGTAAGAGTTTCCTACTTAGCTGACAGCTTCACTACTAGGTCATTCTTAGGCCCTGGTGGAGCAAGTATGGGGACTGTCTCAAGTATTTCTGCCAATCCACATATGAATATAATGAATACTTTTAATTTCAATAATGAGAGCCCAGTTCTAACATTCACCATGCTACCTAACAGACTACTAATTTCATCAATTAGAAAAAAACACTTCTGACTTTCAGTATGTTAATTGGCATAGCACTGCTTGCTAATTGAGATACAGAAAACAGAAACCTGTGGGAGCTAATTGGCAAGACCACCCCCGCACTGTGCTTTCTTCATTAGAATGCAGCACATTCCAGCACCTGGTTACAGCTTAACCTGAGGAATGGCCCGCAGAGTGTCACATGACACATGCTGAAAATTTTTGTTTGTTTTGTAGTGAAATATACATAACATAAAACTCACCCCGTTGTGGAGCACAGGCTGCGGACGCGCAGGCTCAGCGGCCATGGCTCACGGGCCTAGCCGCTCCGCGGCATGTGCAATCTTCCCGGACCGGGGCACGAACCCGTGTCCCCTGCATCGGCAGGCGGACTTCCAACCACTGCGCCACCAGGGAAGCCCATTAACCAGTTTTAAGTGTACTCTTCTGTGGCATTAAATGCTTTCACATTGTTACCCATCACCATGCCATCCATCTTCAGAACTTTTTCATCTTCTCAAACTAAAACTCTGAGCTCTGTTCCCAGAAAACAATAACTCCCCATTCTCCCCTCCCCCCAGCAATTACCATTCTACTTTCTGTCACGATGAGTTTGACTATTCTACGTCTCTCATATACATGGAATCATACAATGTTTTTCCTTTTGTGCCTGCATTATTTCACTTAGCATAATGTCTTCAAGGTTCATCCATGTTGTAGCATGTGTCAGAATTTCATTTCTTTTTAAGGCCAAATAATATTCCATTGTATGTATACACCACGTTTTATTTATTTGTTTATCCGTCAATGGACATTTGAGTTGGTTCCACCTTTTGGCTACTGTGAATAATGCTGCTGTGAACACGGGTGTACAAACATATGCTGAAGTATTTGAAAGTAAACTAGAGACATGAAAATCTGTTGCTTTGACTAGGAACCTAAGGAACGAAGCAGATAATACAAGGGAAATATTGCCTAATCCTTGGTATTATTGCAGCTTAGTAGAGCACTTTTAACTTCTTCACTACCTTAGAAATACTGAAAGCGCCGGTTTTATAGATCTTCAAAATAAGATTCTGGAAGGAAACAGTTTGAAAATATTGCTTTGGTATTATTATAAGACTGATTCTCTATTTCATCTCCAAAATAGCTTTTAAAATACCGTTCACGGAATAGTTATTTAATTTCCTGTATGGTATGTTCATTCCACCAAAATCACATACATTTCCACAGCTATTTGGTAATTCTGCTTGGCTTCCAGGGTACAATTGCATAAAACCTTATATTCCGTGACCTCAACGTTTTCATCAGTGATGCTGAAATGTACCTTCATCTGCCTCACCATTGGGATGGTGCAGTACTTTATAGATTCGTATTAACCTTCCTCTGCAAGACCTTGCCTGTGGAGAGTCTCTGCCTTGAATTCTGATGATGGCCACAAATGAGCCGAGTTGGTTACATATTGGCAGAGATTGGAGACTCGGATTCCGTGCAGGAGGGATCATTTGTTTCCTTAATTTATATGTGTGAGGCACTGTGCTTACTTACAGGGCATGTCTGGCAGAAAGCCCCTGCCCAGACTTCTGGGTCTTTCTTTGATATGCTGGGAAAGTGGGCTTCCTATCGATGAGTTCCTGGTTCTACCCCTATCTCTCTTCCAGTGGTAGACTGCAAGGTCTTGGAAAGGTTGGCCTTGGACTTTGCTCGTACATTCATTAACACATTTTTATTGACCACCTACTGTGTGTCAGGCACTCTGCTGGGTGTTTAGGTGACCTTGGTGAATGAAACAGTTCCCTGCTTTCCTGGTACTCAGATTCTGGAGCTGTTCTGATGGTAGCCACTAGCCACATATGGCTACTTAAATAAAATATAAATTTAATTAAAATTAAGTAAAATTAAAAATTCAATTCTAAGTCCATTTGAAATGCTCAATAGCCACATATGGCTGGTGGCTACTATATTGGACAGTGCAGATGTACATCATTTCCATCATGATGTAGGAAAGAGAAATATTAAATAAACTCTAGACCGTTAGAAGGTAGTGAGTGGTATGGAATAGAGAAAAGTAGAGAAGTGTAAGGGGAATTAGGTGGATGGAGACAGGTTGTGGTATTGAACAGGGTGGTCAGGGTCAGTATTGCTAAGAAGGTGAGATTCAAACAGACTTGAAAGGGGTGCGAATGTTAGTTAAGCAGATAACGGAGAGGGAAGCTTTCCACCAGACTGACCAGCCAGAGTAACATACTGAGTCAGGAACACACGTGACACATTCCAGGACCTGCAAGGAGACCAGAGTAGCTGAAGCTGAGTGAGCAAGGGAGGGAACGGTCAGAGGAGATCAGAGGATATCAGAGTCTAGAGAACATAGGGCTTTGCAGACTATTAATGACTGGCTTTTCCTTTGCTTGAAATGGGCAAACCATTGCAGGACCTTGAGCAGAATGACGTGATCTGTCATCTTGGGATGGTATCGTGCTGAATAGACCGAAAAGAGAGACCTGTGAGAAAGCAGTTGCCGTAGTCCAGGCAAGAGGTGATTGGAGCTTGGACCAGGGTCATGGCAGCAGTAGAAGTAGTGAGAAATGGTCATGCTTTAGATATATTTTAAAAGTAGAGCCAATACGGTTTCCTGATAGATTGCAAGAGTAAAAGGTGATTCCAAAAGACTCCAAGGTTTTTGGCCTAAGCAGTTGGAAGATGGAGTTGGCATGAAGTAGAATGTGGAAGGCTGTGACTAGAACAGGTTTGGGAAAGAAGACAGGAGTCTATTCTGGTACATGTGAAGTTTGAGATGCTTGTTAGACATCCAAGTGGAAATGTCAAGTAGAGAGTATAAAACTAAGAAGGAGGTGTGGGTTGGAGAAACCAGTTGGGAATCATGAGCAATCTAGCCATGGGCTGGGTGGATCATAAGGGAGTGAGGATAGAGAAGAGAAGAGGTACTGACACTGAGCCCTGGCAATTCCAGCATTAAGAGTTTGGGATAAGATAAAAGAAGGAATCAGCATATATTTTCAATATATAAAATTTCTATATCCAGCTAGCAAACTATTAAATAAAATGTTATTTCCATTATGTTGACAAATATGTATTTCGTAAGGACCTGGAAAGCCAGGTTCAGGTTTGGAATTCTTGGACTCTGGAGTTCCACGCCATAACTTGGTGGCACAGGGAAAGGGCCTGTGGCCCACACCCCTTCCCTTCCAGACCCCAGCTTTATCCCATACTATGAGGGGCTTTGTGTGCTTGGGTGAGGACGCCCCAGCCTGCATGTCCAAGCTTTGTCCACACTCCCACAAAGACCATCTCTTGAATATCACCTGAGTCTAGGCGTGTGTAAGTTAGCAGCATGGTCTACCCTAAGGAAGATGGACTCAGAGAAGCGGACTGTGGACACTCTATGAGAGGCTAAGGTGTCTGTGTGGGCAGAGAATTCTGTGGTGCAGGGAGGGTACACAGAGACTCGTTTAGAAAGGGGGAACATCAGCTTTGGGTAAGCACTTCTTGGTCCAACAGACTTCTCACCCCATAGGGAAACCTGTGGCTGGGAAGGACCAGAACATAGCCTTTTAAGGCACAGAGCCAAGGGCAGGGACCCTCTCACTGGCTCTCTGAGCTGGTAGGGAAAGGAGTAGAGAAAAAGGTTTTTAAGATAGAGAAATAATGTTTATTTGCTCATGAGAACAATCTAATAGAGAGGGGGAAATAGATGATGTGGAAAAGAAAAGAATGACAAAAGCAATTCTCTGAGTAGGCAAAAGGGAAGAGGATCTAATGCCAAAATGTGGAAGCTGGCTTTGGGTGTCAGCTTGAATGGTCCTTCTATGGTAACAGGCAAGAAGACAGAGCACGTGAGTGCCGATGCTGGTGAGGAAGTAGCTATGGGGGTGGGAGGTGTGGAAGTTCTCATCTCATTAATCAGCACTGGTTTCTAGAAGATCCCGGATCAAGAATGCCTGGCCAGAGTGCTGTTTCAGGTCAAAGTTGACTTTTGTTGTTGTTAATTTAATTTCTATTTAAGGACTCACTAACTATTCACTGTTTTCTTAGTGAATTAAAAATCCCAACCTTGTATAGCTCTTTTACTTGCAGAATTTCTCTGTGAGGAACTCAAGGCACAGAGAGGCAATATTTTGTCAAGAGATACACAGTTAATAAGTGGTAAAAACAATTCTGCTGCTATTTCCCTCTGACTCATGATATACCAAAAAGCTCCCACTGGCCTTTGGAATATATTTCTTAATGTAGGAGTCTGCAAGTCCCGAAATAAGAATTTTGATTTTTAAGGGCTTGAAGGAATTACTCCAATAAAAAAAAAATCAGTAAAGAACTGGAAAGATGAATAAGAACAAAACAACTTCTTTCTTCTCATAAATTTTATTTTTTAAGTGTCAAAACACGCAACTTCTTTTCAGACACTGAAACCTATGCTGCTTTGTGCCCTTTATCTAATGCAATCACTTTCTGAGTAGTCAGGTGATTTCAGCAATTACTTTTGTGTACCCAAGTCCTACCCCTTCAGTGTGGGGAGGGGCACTGAAGTGAGGCTCCTCGTTTATAAAATGAGAATAAAAACCACTTTCGTGTTGCTCATAGAGACTTGATTAAAACCAACTTTAAAACATACCCTGAAGCATTTTCAACTTCATAGAATAAAAAGAGTTAAATATAATCAGTAACATATTATTTAAAACAGTACTTTGTAACCAAAGTTCAGGTCAACTTCTGCTTCACCTTTGCAGAGAGAACTTGTAAGCAGGAACATTCCACCACATTTGCTCAAGGACTTCAGCTTTGGCTCAGTTTCCCCTTCCACGTGTCTTCTGCCATCATCCTTGGTGACTCCCCACTTCCAGTGCTGGGTGGCGTCACCATTCAACCCACCCATCATTCGGAACTGCTTTCCTTCAAACATCATGAATCATAAAACCACCTTCGCTGATCAACACTGCCTTATCCTTGTCAAATTTCTTATGCCTCCGGACTTACTTCTCTTCTTCCTGGCAGCCAGAACCTTGACCCCTCCGTGATCTCCACTGGCCCTGCCCTCTAGCCGTGACCCGTGTCAAGCACGTTCTCAGTAGCCACCATTTGCTTTCGTTCTCCTTGCCCTGCCAGTCCCCAGCCTGGCCAGTGGTCTCTATTAGCAATCCATGCTGCAGTTCCCAGAATTTATCCATTCATCTCAGGATTCTCTTTCAGATTCTCTGTATCACCCTGTTTGGAACTTTTTCTATGCTCCTCGAGCCCCAGCCCTACCTCTTGGTCACTTTCACTGAGAGTCTGCTATACTGAGACATTAGAGGACGTCTACCATGAGCTCTCATGCTCCCTGCCCTTCACAGTTTTATTCAGGCCTCCATCTCCTCTCCTGACAGAGGTGTAGCAGGTTCACGTCCTTTCTAAGTGTGAATCACCCACATCTATCAGAACCGTGCTCTGTGACTGATCTCCTCTCTTCAGTATCTCTTCTGCAGTGATTCAGCCCATTGGCCTACAAACACGCTACAAACAAATCCAAACAACATAATTTCCGAAGCTTTTGAATCCATTTAATTATTCTATTTCCCTTCTCTTTCTTGCTGAATCTAATGAGATCTAGTCCGTGATTTCTGCTCCTACCACCCCACCCACTGTTATGACCTCAGCCCACAATTTCTGGCCTTACCTCCCATGGCCAACATAGCCCTTCCTGAGACCCACAGGACACCCCCCTGGATGGCCTTCAACCCAGCCACTTTTTGAGGGTCACCCTCTGAAGCTTGCTCAAGGCAGCATTTCCGTGGAGCCGTGCTGTCCTTTACCCAACTCCTATTTTGTCTTATTTCTTTTACTGAGGTATAATTGACATACAGTAAAATGCGCCTGGTTTGATAATCATAGACACCTGGGTAGCCAACGCCCAAATCAAGATATAATATTTCCATCACCCTAGACAGTATCCTCATTCTCCTTTCCAGGCAACCCCCAACCTCACCCCATCTCCAGAGACAACCACTATCCTGATTTTTATCATCTGAGGTTAGTTTCACCTGTGCTTGAACTGCATGTAAATGGAGTAAATGCAGGGAGTTGTGCCATATTTAGCTAACGCTACATCCTGTTTTTGAGGTTCGTCCATTTTGTTGCATTTATCAGTAGTTCCTTCTTTTTTATTGCTGAATACTCTCCAACCACAATTTGTTTACCCATTTTCCTGTTAAATACACATTTAGCTTTTTTTTTTTCAGTTTTTTGGTATTTATGCATAAAGCTACTATGTACATTCTTATACAGATGTTTTTCGTAGATGTACATTTCCCCCCCCCCCCCTTGGGAAAATACCTAGGAGTGGAACTGGTAGGTCATAGGGCAGAGGTATGTTTAAGTTTGGAAGAAACTGCCCAGCTGTTTTGCTAAGTGCTGTCACTGTTTCCTGTTCTTTACATCCCTGCCAGCAGCGGATGAGAGTCCCAGTCGCTCCACATCGGTCTTTCCTTTTGTGTTGTCGTTCACGCTTTTCTTTGACATGTGGCCCCGCATTATTAGAGCATCTTATCTCTCTCTCCACTTGAGCTTCTTAAGGACTGCAGTTGTGCCTCCGTGGGCTTTGCACGCCCCGGTCCAGCCTTCCTTAGAGCTGGCTCTCTCTAAATCTGTACAAAACAGGACAAAATGGAACCCAGTGAGAGAGGCAGGGACTCTGGGAACTCTGTACAGGCGGCCGAGCGGCCCAGCAAAATCAGTATGATCGGACTCTTCCCGCAGTGTGTTACAATACTGCAGCTGGAATGCAGGGCTCCTGTGGCCATTTGTTCCAGTCTTCAGGCAAGGCCTTTTATCAGATTCATAGCGGCAAGTGATACAAATTATTGGGTTTCTTTTCCAACATAAAAAATAGCTATTTGCAGCCTTTTGAAGCTGGGTAAATGAGCCATTGATCTTACCTGTAGAACACTGCAGGGTATTTTTGTCCTGTCTTAACTTCCAATATTCTATGACGGGAGCCCGCCTCTCCAGCCAAGCTGGTCTAATCATTATTCCCTAGGCATACCCTGTTCATATCCTCCTCTATGCCTTTTCCCACAGTATGGGGGGAAATTCTTACTTGGAATGCCCTCTCTTTTTCCCTCCTAGAAGCTAGGTCTTCAAGGCCGGGCACAAATGCCAGTATCTCTATGAAGCTTTCCCCACGGCTTCATCCTTGAGTAACTATTCTCTCCTGTGAATTATTGTAACCTCCCCAGGGGAGGGTGATAGCCCCCATCCTGGCTTCCAGGGCTTCTAGACTATTAGGGGCATCCCAGGGCCTAACATGACAAGTGCACCCCAGATATCTGTGGTTGCATCCCAGAGGGCCAGCTGCTATGCAGAACCTCTTTTTGGACATCCCTTGCTCAGAATGAGCCACTCCACTTCTAACCAGCACTGCCTGCCTCCTGCCATCATCTTCAAACGACAAATTGCTTCAGACCACGTTTCATCACTCACCAGTCAGTCGAGAGCTTGAGTTGCAGTCAAGAGCGCATGTGAAAGCATTCAGTCCTCCAGGCATGTGGGCAGGCACTGAGCTCTGCGGCTCTGCCTCATACTGTCCATACAGGCTGCTCATTTTCCAAGGGAGACACAGAAACAGTTGGCTTAAATTTGGCAAACATCTTGACCAAGACAAGAGAGGAGGCCTTACAAGCTCCAGGCTTTCTTTGCTCTGTTCCCTCTCTCACTCCAACAAACCAGCACCTTGTCTGTTCCCTCGTAGACTCTGGGCAGTTCTCCCAGACGTCTTCCTGAAAGACAGCCTGGACAGAAGAGTCTTCTCTTTCAATTCCCATTGACTTTATTGGACTCCAGAAAAATCCTTCATTTTTAATACTGGAAAATGCAAGTAGGAACACCCAGGAATATTACCTTCCCGTACTTCCTTATTCTGCCCTTCGGGTCATCTCTTCACCTGGCTAGCCTGCTTCACTTTCTCCTAGTCCCTGCAAAGTATACTTATTCGTTCAAAACTATTTCACATCATTTTAAGTTTTTTAATTTTTTCACTAAACACTGTGGTAGGAGTTAAAGTCCAGCAAAAGTCAAGATAGAAACAGTGCCTACTTCTGGAGCTTACGTTTACTAGGAGAAACAGATACACAAAGAGACAACTACAAAAATGTGTCCTGACTGCCATCTTATTAAAAGTGCAGGGCACCGTAGGGACACACGGAAGGAGTCCGGTCTCAGGAGGTCTGGGGAGGCTTCAAAGAAGAGGTGACATTTAAGGCGGTAACACTTACCCAGAAGTCAGCTGAGAGACGTGAGTGTGGGAGTGGGGTGCTTCACGTAATAAAGGCCATATGTGGGAACACGTAGAGACTGCGAGAGCATGACACAGCAAGGAACTGAAAGAAGTTTGGTTATGTTTGGAAAGCAGAATGCAGGAGAGATGGTGAAAAATGAGGCCGAAAATATAATTGCGGGCATGATCGTAACAGGCCTTTCCTGTAAGTTCTAATAAGGACTAGGGATGTCTCATAGCAAAGGGGAGCCATTCAAAGTCTCAAGTAGAAGAGAGCACCCCTTTTGTGTTTAAGGGGGTGCTCTGGCAGACGCTCTGATAGCGTGGATTGGAGAGGCAAAGCCGGAACAGGCAGGAGGGCCAGACAGGGGTGATGGGGGCTCAACAAGAGGAGAGGCAGGGGCACTGGAGAAGGTGGGTGGGCTGCTGACGTCACGGCCTGGTGGTGTGATGTGAGAGTTGGGGGAGAGGAAAGGGTAAAGGGTGAGTCTAGGGTTCAGGCCTGGATTATCGCTGTCAGTCGCAGAAGAAGGAACACAGGAGCTTCAGGCTAGGGATGTCCCCGAGTCCATTGGAGATGGGTCTGGGCCTCAGGAGAGGACTGCGCTAGTGGGGCTGTACGTCGTCAGTACTTGATGCTCGTGCTGCCACAGAATGGGCTAGACAGCCCAGGAGAAGGGAGGGCTGCGGACACTAAGGAGGGGCAGAGGAAGAGGAATATATAGAAAAAGGGCAGCCAGGGAGTGGGGCAAACCAGGAGAGGGGATCACCCTGACAGGAGGCAACGGAGGAGCCTTTCGTGAAGGACGGATGGTCAAACAGGTCTGATGTCCCAGAAAGACACTCTTTTTTTTTTTTTTTTTGGAGGCTTTTTAAAAAATTTTAATTAATTTGGGCTGCGCTGGATCTTCGTTGCTGCGCACAGGCTTCCTCTAGTTGCAGTGAGCGGGGGCTACTCTTCGTTGCAGAGCACGGGCTTCTCATTGCGGTGGCTTCTCTTGTTGTGGAGCACGGTCTCTAGGCGTGCACGCTTCAGTAGTTGCGGTGAGTGGGCTCAGTAGTTGTGGCGCATGGGATTAGTTGCCCCACGGCATGTGGGATCTTCCTGGATCAGGGCTTGAACCCATCTCCCCTGTATTAGTAGGCAGATTCTTAACCACTGGACCACCAGGGAAGTCCGGGATGGAGGCTTTTTGATGGTAATTCGCTTTGCACAATTGTGGAAGGAGCTGGAAGCTCTCCGAACCGCCCTCCTTTTGGATTTTTATGGAGGCTTCATTACATAGGAATGATTGATGAAATAATTGACTACTGTTGACTGATTCAAACTCCAGCCCCTCTCCCCTCCTCAGAGGCTGGGGAGGGAAGAGGACTGAAAGTTCCCACTGTCCCAGAAAGGCACTCTTATACCCATTGGAGTTAACAACCAGAAAAGTGTGGTTGGCACGTGCCATTTCAGGGGAAGAGTGGGTGTAAAGTGGATTGAACAGTGAGTGGGAAAGGAGGAAATAAAGATGGCAAGAAAGGAAACTCTCTCAAGAGGACTGGCTATAAAGGGAGGAGCTAGAAAGAGCAGTAGCTAGAGAGGGGTATAGGGTAAAAGAATGGATTTTTTTTTAAGATGGGAGAAACATAAACAGACTGTAACATGCTTTAGAGTGAGGAAGGAAGAGAAAGGCATGAAATCTGTAGTGAGAAGCAATTGGAGGATAGAAAGCAAATAACAGGAGAATATAGGCACTGTGTTCACTTGATAAAGACAAAGTGCTGTAAGAGTGCATCGAGTCCCCAGTTTGCAAAAGGGTTGGAGAATCCAGTTCCATGCTGTAGGAACAGCATAGTGGGCTGGTCCAGGGGCAAACCCACGCGGCGCAGTCCCAGCTGAGGGGGGCTGGGCAAGCTACCTAATCTCTCTGCCCAAAGTCGGGATAAGCATACCCACCTCTAGATTCTCATCACTGCAATGAGATAAGACACAGAAGTGCCTGGTACACACGGGCAAGTGCTCAGTAATGTTAGCTGTAAGCATCTAAGGAAGCCTACCGTTCCAGGGAGAGAACTCACCCAGTGGCTTCTCACCTGGGCTGCGAACGAGTTCAAAAAACACGTCCTGTGCCCTTGTTCTCTAGACTGTTGAGAATCAGACCCGTCCCGAAGAGCTGGGCACCTTGTGCCCATAGAATCCCTTGACACTGTGTGGCTGGGCTCCAGCCAGACCTGCAGCAGAAGCGCCTGTCGTGAAGGCGGTGCGAACGCAGCCCAGAAATCTTTTGCGGGTCCCTTCCCTGTTTCTTCCCAACGCCTATCCTCTGGTCCTCAGATGAGATTTTCTGTTCAGGAGGGGGCCGAATGCTGGGGATTTCAGAATACCCCAACCCCAGGCACCAGATCTGCGTAATTGCAGTGGCGGAGATTTGAATCGTCTTTTTGAAGAGACCGCATACTGTTTGTCTGTCAAATCGTCTGCGTGTTGGTGGAACTGAAATTGTAGGAGATGAAGAATGTGAGAATGTGTTCCAGAGTAGCTGGCATGTGGTTGGTGATCCTTAAGCGTTGGTTTCCTTTCTGGAAGGCACGGAGACTGTGTTCTTGGGGGGCAGCATGACCGGGTAGAAGCCATGTGGGGTTTGCCCTCGAATTTGGGCTCTGCTGCTGAACAGCTGTGTGAACTTGGGTTATTTACATCTTCTTGAGCGTTTTGTCCTCATTTGGGAATGAAGCCTCGTAATACTCGCTGCACCAGCGTGTGTTAGGGATTAAGTGAGACAGAGTAGATGGAAGTACCTGGCACACAGTAGGTATTCTGTGTTTTTTCTTCTCCCTTCTTTGTGTGCTTTTTTTTTTTTTTTTTTTTCCGGTACGTGTGCCTCTCACTGTTGTGGCCTCTCCCGTTGCGGAGCACAGGCTCCGGACGTGCAGGCTCAGCGGCCATGGCTCACAGGCCCAGCCGCTCCGCAGCATGTGGGATCTTCCCGGACCGGGGCACTAACCCGCGTCCCCTGCATCGGCAGGCGGACTCTCAACCACTGCGCCACCAGGGAAGCCCCTGTGTGCCTGTTTCGACTGCTAGGTAACCATGTTTACTCTCACAGATCTGATATATTTCTTCATATCTAGTCAATATATCAAGTATTTAGTCACACCTCCACCTGATGCATGGAACTCAGGGTGTGGAAGTTACAGCATCACCAGACCCGCCATTGTCTTGTTAGACACAGACAGACCTCTGGGTGGCTGCAATAGAGACATTATTGCCAGTTGTCAGTATTGAGGTGATGCTCTCCTTCAGTCTTCAGTGAAATGTGCGCAGGCATTTCTTTCCCCTGGTTGAACATTTTTCAATCACCTTTACAAACAACGCCTTCCTCTTGTTTCCCCTGACCTGCCTCTTCTCCTCCCTCTCAGCTTCCTAAACCCCATCTTGTTTCCCTGTGTTGTTTGCTTAATGGGCACTTTACTGAGTGTGGTGTTTCCATTTTGAAATGCACGGAACCCAAGACAGAAATTGGATTTCTTCCTGGACGGTTTCCATCCCTTCTCCTCGTTTACAGCTTTCTCTCTTCTTTTTCATTCTGCAACACAACTGAAATTTGCTGAACCAGAAAGGGGTGGAAGGAGGTGTGAAAGGAGAGGCAATCCGCCTTCTCATCATTTCAGGAAGAGCTTATTAGCGACCTGTTCTCTAGAAGAGACCAAGTGCTCTAAAGATACTCCAGGTGCCTCTTCTGTTTCCACAAGAGCCCAAGGCCTGAGTATACCGTGCATGACAGAGTCTAATTACCGAGATAATTATGGTTACCTGGACTGCCCAACTCTTGTGTTTTGTAATCAAAAGCAATATTGGCAAGTATGAGTCTGAGCCTGCTGAAAATTCAGGGAAGCTATCGAATGCTTATCAACCTGAAGCAATTTTATTCTAGCCAGGGGGCCTGTGTTACTCAGATTTTATGTTAGCAGAATGTTCAGGGATCTGGAGAATATACCAGAGCACTTCCGCCAACACAGACATTAGTCCCCCTGTAGGAATATCCTCGGCTGACTCAAGTACTCATGTTTCTGAAACTGGACTTCATAGCAATTTCACAAAGCTCTGTGCCGTTTTTGAATTTGTTCTCGTTAAATAGTGGGTCAGTACCTGACTTCAACAGCCTTCATTTGGCATTCAACGAGGACAAATTGATTATTCTTCGGGCCTGGACAGGCTGTAGATATTTGGTGAGTACAGGGTGTGCTACTCTGGATAGAGGTGTGTATTCATACCCCTCGCCACCTGCTTCATAAACATTCTGGCACAGAGCTACAAATTGGCTCTCTCTTCCCCATCTCAGTCGGCTCTAATTTATGTCTTTACCTCTCTGCCATAGCATGCCAAGGAAATGGAGTTTCCACTTTCAAAATCAGGTTTGCTAAAAATGAGGCAACATGGTAATAACTGGCTTTTTAAATGCATAAAGGAATCCCAAGTGGAAAACAACAAGTTTGCAAAAGAGGAAGAGAAATTAAATCACAGAGACAAGGACAGTTAAAAAGAGAGAGGCAAATAACAAAGAGCTGTGGGAGAGGTCGACAGGAGATAAGATGTTAGAAAGGAAGAAGGGTCAAGGAAGCAGCAGAAGGGACGATGGGAGACGGGAAAAGAAATGATGTGGACTTGAGTAATGGACTCGACGAAGGAGATAGAAAAGGTGAAGGCTACACTAAGGATTGAGGAGAAAAAAGTCAGAGACAGCCAGGTCTCTAGAATTGCAGGTTATTGGTGGCCTGGGAGGACATGGACGGGGCTAGATCAATCCCTAGTGAAGTTAGGTGTCTGAATGCCTTGGGACAGTCTGATGGTCAGGGGGACTGTCCCCTGCATATGCTAACTCAGACTCATTACTGGGTTTGGCCAGCCTGTAATGGCAACAGAATTCACTGATGCATATTTTAACTGAATTTTCTAACCAAGTTCTTAAATAAACAGTCACCAGATGTAGCTGAAAATTAGAATAAGGCTTTCGGTGGTGAGCGTTTCTATAGGAAAAGTCTGACAACCCTTCACACTGTGTTTTCCAAAGTTTTTAGTAATTTGTGGTTTTTAACCCTGGCTAGTATGGTAGCAACTGTTCCATTGCTGGACTGTGTGGATCCTTCTAGTACTTACTTTTAACATGCTCCAGGGCAGGGAGAGTGGCTGACATCTGGGGTGCGAGTGAATCCCCTTGGCAGGAACATTAACTCTACCAGTAACAAAGGGATCTTTGAGAGACTTGGATTATCATGGGACCATCAGAATCTCCTTTCCCCAAAGTTGGGAATGCCAGAGCAGTTCTTCTCAGCCAGCCCAAATTTGCCAAACCAGAGCTGTCAGAGGAAGGTAGAAATGGCAGGAGGCCTGAGAGGAATCTCCAGAAGATGTCATTTTTGCCTACGGCTTCAGATCCCAAGTTTGGAAACTTGGCATCACCTCCCGGGCTTCCTGTGGACCCTGCACTGACTGGCAAGTGGATATTCTGGTGAGTCTGATGCTCTCCAGTAGCTTGTGGATAGTTTTCCATGTTGAGCAGATGCCTTCTGTTACGGTTGACGCTAAAAGCCCTCTTTGTTTATGTGTTTCTTAGGTTAAGTGACAGATTACACACTTTTCATCAATGAGTGGGAAATATGTAGCAGTAATAATCCAGACTGATTTGTATTTGTCAATGGGCTACTCTTTCATCCATACCCTTTGATATTTTAATATAGTTGGGTTTAATATAGTTAGATTTTTCCACAAAATCATGAGGCCCTGTCATGTTCAAGTGTTGCTGAGAAACTGGACAGCCCTCCTATTCTTATCCCTGGTCCCCTCCAGAGGAGGATCATTACCTCCAGGCATGCAGAGGTACTATTAGTGGTCAGTTCATTCAACATATATGATTTAACAATCAGGGTGACCATTTGCCTGGGACTTTTCTGGTTTTAGCACTGAAATCCCTTAATTCCAGAAAACCCCTCAGTCCCAGGCAAACCAGGACAACTGGTCACCCGATCATCTTTCACGTTCTGATAGAGCCTGAAGAGACCCTAGAAATCACAGTGATTCCTTTTAAAATGCTGGTTAAAACCAAGGCCTCGTTATCAATTTATTTTCCTTCTGATTCCCACATTCCCTGGATCGGAGGAGATAATTAAGTACTATGATTGAAGATGTAATCATCAGCATTAAAGAATAAAATTAAACAAAAGATACTGCTGTGTGCCAAAAAAAAATTTATAATCCAGATTGGGATTTGAAAATTAGATAGTCAAAGACATAAAGTGAATCACAAATCATTATCCTCTATCTGGATACTGTTTAGTACCTCAAAGAGACCACTTCTAAAATGGTATCATTTCAGGAAGTTTAAAGAATGAAATACAATGAACATACTATCATTCTATCTAGTTATACAGTTTTTCTTCTGGAAAATGTTCACAATAATGCAAAGGCTTAGAAGACCAGCCTGGAAGCCAACAGATGATGGTTCTGGTCCTGGTTCAGTCACTAACAGACAACTGACTGCAGACAAGTCATTCAGCCTCCCCAGGTCCAAGCATGTTCACATCTAAAAATGCAAGTGTAGATAAGAACTTCTTATGGAACAGCTAACAGAGGAGAAATATTAGACATCAGGAGACTCATGTTGCAGTCTTCACACTACATTTACAACCATGCAGCCTTGGACAAGTGAGCTAGCCTCTGAGTTTTCTCATATATAAAATGGAAAGTCATTAATAGCCTACATAGCAGGGTTCTTGTGAAGACCAAATGATAATGCAAGAAGCAAGGACAAATGTCACATTCTACTGTCATGTAGTATCCCTTAGATCCTATGGTAGCATCTAACATGGGTCACAGTTTAGTGCAAGTGTTGTTAAACTTTTATATGTGGGCCAAGTCTGGCCCATCACCTGTTTCGTGTGTGTGTGTGTGTGTGTGTGTGTGTGTGTGTGTGTGGTGTATTTATACATATATATAGACAGAGAGACAGAGAGAGAAAAGAGAGAGTCAGAGAGTCAGTCATCATAACCAGCCATGCTCATTCATTTACATTTATACACTGTGATGGCTTTCATGATACAACAGCAGAGTTGAATAGTTGTGTTGCCACAGAAACTGTATGGCCCACGCAATCTAAAATATTTAGCCTCTAGCCCCTTACAAAAATACTTTGCTAACCCTGATCTAGCAGAAAGGTTTCAAGATTGGTGTTCCAAGGTCCAGGATTCTCCTAGGTCCTATGTCACTGTATGATATCACACAAATGATTTACTCTCTTGTTCTCTGGTTCTCATACTCTTAAAAAGAGGGGAATACAAATCCAGCCCCTTTTTTCCTCATAGAAATGTTGTTAAGTTAGATAAGAAAAAAAAGCATTGATTTATTTTTTTGTCTGAAGGAAAGATGATTTAAATTCAAAGTATTAGTCATTGGGTGGATGCTGTTAGATGATTCGGGAATGATGAATGGTGTGTTATTACTCTGTGATATTAGTTCCTTCATGTACCTCAGTGGGGGATTACTTAGGTCAGTGATAGCATACAGACCCCTGCATTGTGGTACCACATCAAAAGCTACAGTAATGCACCAGAACCTAATTTAATCACAGTATCCAGTCAAGAGAGAGAGTTTTAATTGCTTCTTTATCCCTTTATCCTCTGAAGACTATCATTAAACATTTACAAGACATGAACTTCAGATCATGCCAGCATCTCTGCTGGGGTCACCTAGAGCTGGCCATTTTAATCCAGGACCAAGAGAGAGGGGCCTTTAGGCCCACGATGAAGGACTACTCCCAAGACAGAAGAGCAGTGGTGGTGGTAACACATGGGCTGGTTTGCAGAGCAAATACCAAAGATATTTGTCTACGTTAAAACTTTAATTCGTATTTGATTCTTGGACACGTGACTGATACCCAGGCTGTTTAAGCACATACACAAGTGAGTAACAGACCTTTGCCTAACACATGTAAATATTAGAACCTCCTCTTTCCCAAGAACTCCCTCAAAGCCCCAGGGAGGATCTCCCTAAAGGAGCAGCTCTTAATATGTCTCAAAGCAGCCAGCTAAGGAGGCCAAGCCCAGTCTTTGAAAGTAACATTGGCTCAGGTGCCGCCCATTACAAACCCTACATACAAAACTCTGGATTTATGGCATAGATAAATTAGTGGGCAATCATTTGCTCTATAAAAGGAGTCTTCACTTTACAAGCAGATTCACTGCCATGTTCCTCTAACTGATCTATTGCCAGTAGTGCATTTCTAATAAAATCTCATTGTTAGAAATGCAGCCCACATATGCTTTTTCATTGCTAACCTAAATGGAAATGTGAAGAGCAGCGTGCATTTATGGTCCCCTTAGATCTTAATGTGGCTTTTGTCAAGGTCCTTTGTTCTCATGCTAGGAGCTTGATGTTACTTGTTACTTATGATTGGCTAGGAGAAATGGAGGTCCATGATTCTTTTTTTTTTTTTTTTTTTTTTTTGCGGTACGCGGGCCTCTCACTGTTGTGGCCTCTCCCGTTGCGGAGCACAGGCTCCGGACGCGCAGGCTCAGCGGCCATGGCTCACGGGCCCAGCCGCTCCGCGGCATGTGGGATCTTCCCGGACCGGGGCACGAAGCCGCGTCCCCTGCATCGGCAGGCGGACTCTCAACCACTGCGCCGCCAGGGAAGCCCCATGATTCTTTAGTATAACAACAGTGATACAATATCATGTGGTTTTATTGACTAACTTAATCTGATTATCTGCATGAGATTCCAAAACAGTGAAGGAATCTTTACTTTTTTCACAGGAATAAGCTACCTGGTCTTTTGAAGACAAGTCATTATAATATTAGCAACAGAGTAATATTAAGCATTATCATATGCCGAGCAGTATTCTAACTCACTGAAGCTCAAACAAACCCAGAAGCTAGGTTATTACCATTCCTATATTATAGATGAGAAAATTAAGGCACAGAGAAGTAAAATACCCTTCCCCATGTCACAAGCTAATACATGCAGTCAGGATTCAAACTCAGTGAGGCTGGCTTTATAAATTTGTGCTATTAACACTGTGCTATATTGGCAAGTAAAGCAACTGTCAGAGGCTGAAATGTAGGAGCATATGACATATTTTCTACCTTCAAGAAGCTAATAAGTATATCTGCTTCCAGCCTTAAGAGAGAAACCTGGACTTGCCCTTGCCATAAAAAAAAAAAAAAGACTAGAAAACTAGACAAAACATGTCAGACAACTAATTCATCCATTGGACAACAGGAAGGTGAGGACTGTGATCCCTGGGGTAAAGAAAACAAAAGAAGACCCCTGTGATTGCCCCAGTTTTCTGCCTAAAGGCATATTTGGGGTCACGGAGCAGGGAGGGAAAATCCAAGCACAACACAGTAGTCTCACTAAGTTACAGGGATGGAGAGTAGAGTTCAGGAAGCCTGAGGCAGCTGTGTTTTGTAGGACGGAGTACTAGAGCAAGGAGCTACATAGAAAAAGAACTCCAGAAGTCTGCATAAGGGTCTCCTTGAGTCTTTGCTGCATAGTAAGCTGAGCATGTGTAGGGTAAAATTCCACAAGTATCAGCACAGAACAGCCACCAGGGAGCTGGAGACTGGACAATTCCCAGAGACCTCAGGGCTGGGAAATTTTTGAATTTTGATCAGCCAAAATGGATCAAACTTGTTGAATATGTGGTACATTCAACAGAACAAAGAATAAACGAAACAAATGCAAAACAAATAACAAGATGGTAGACTAAAACGCAAAGCATATCAGTAATTACATTAACATAAATGGACTAAACCCCCTGATTAAAAGATAGGGATGGTCAAACTGACCAAAAAAAATGAGACTTAATTATATGCTATTTGCAAGAAGCACACTTTAAATATAAAGACACAAGTAGGTTAGAAGTAAGTGGGTGGATAAAAGATATACAGCAAATTCTGAACATGTGAAGCCCATAATAACTGTACTATCCATAAAAGTAAGTATCAAAATAAAGAATATTATTATAGAGAAAAAGGGACATTTTATAAAGATAAAATAGTCTATTCATCAATAAGGCATGTAAATCTTAAATGTGAATGCTCTCAATAACAGAGCTTCAAAAATACATAAAGAAAAAAACGACAGAACTGGGCTTCCCTGGTGGCGCAGTGGTTGACAGTCCGCCTGCCGATGCAGGGGACGCGGGTTCGTGCCCCGGTCCGGGAGGATCCCACGTGCCGCGGAGCGGCTGGGCCCGTGAGCCATGGCCGCTGAGCCTGCGCGTCCGGAGCCTGTGCTCCGCAACGGGAGAGGCCACAACAGTGAGAGGCCCGCGTATGGCAAAACAAAAAAAAAACAAAAAAAAAAAAGAAGGAACACGAGGGAACTTTTAGCAGCAATGGGAATGTTCTACAACTTGATTGCTGTGGTAGTCACGCAGGTGTGTACATTTGTCAAAACTTGAAGAATGTGCACTTAAAATGGGTATATTTTATAGTATGCAAGAAGGTAATCATTTGTTGTGTAAGCAATATTAGCACTTACTATTATCTAACTCTTTCCCAAGATTATACAGTACTTTGAATTCCTTTAGTTCATCTGACAAGTAGGAGATTAGCATGGGTTATCTTGGTCTGATCGAACATCACAATTGGAATTGACCTTTACATCCCCTGAGCTTTTACAGAACTTTGGATCTCATGTTTTAGCTCTTGGTGTGCATTTCTTAGCTCCCCTAGTTGGCCTCATAAAGGGCAGGAGCTTGGTACAGCTATAACAGTTCTTTACTTAAAACTTTCCCCACAGCTCATTTTGTGAATGTAGTTAATGTTGAATGAACGTATTACTGGAGAGCAATTGGGATGGGCTACTCAGGAAAGTCCCGAGTTTCCTGTCAATAGAGGTGTTTAAGAGAAGACTAAACAACTGTATATTAGAAATGTTGTAAAGTGATTCAAACATCAGATGATGTTTAGACTAGAGAAGTTCTTTCCCCGCCGTGATTTATGTAAAAAGAAAGCTTCCAAGGGGATGCAGTGTTTCTCCATAGAGAAAAGAGATTCTAAAAAGTAAGAGGGACAGAGGCCATCCTGACAATCCCCTGACCACAGATAGAGTGGGGTTCGCCCTAAACCAACAGAGTGGGATTCAACGCCTGTTACCAAGAATGTGAGGTTGAATTATAAGCAAGGGAAGGATATAATTTTGGAAATGTACAAACCAGATATTCTGTTATGAAATCTAATAGGAGTTTCAAAATACACGGGTTCATGTGAGAAGTTCCATGGAAAGAAAAGATGGTGGTGATGTGGGCATGAATCACCTGAGGATGGCTGATTCATAGACTTGCCCTTTCACTCCACTCTGTGAGGGCAAGACTACCCACTCCTGAGGACCTTCATCCTTAAGATGAAGGAATGAATTCAGCACAAGGTCTGCACATCCTCTCATCAGACTCCTTTGCTTATCATTGTCATTATAACCTTTAAGTCTAAGTTTACTCATCTGTCAAATGAGAATAATAATAATTAGAGAACCATCATGAGGATTTGATAAGATCATGCATGTTTAGTTAAGGCCATGACACATAGAAAGTACTTAGTAAATCCTGGCTATGAAAATGGCCATCATTAAACAATATGTCACTGTACATTGCCAGTTATCCAGAGACAATACGTAGGAGTACCATCTCCAGTCTCTGTACCACGCCCAGAGCGAAACAGCCTGTGCCGCCTTCTAACACGCTCATGAACAGTCTTTACTGCGTTAAAATCAGAAACTTGGGGAGAATGAGTCTTTCTCCTTTTTAAGTTTTATCTGTAGAGTCCCGAGAAGTTTTGGATGTAATACTTTATTTTCCAGTCAACCTCATTTCTACGGAGGTGTATTCTACTAGATTGAAAGTTCTATGAAATTCCGTGAGAGCAGACATCTGTAAGTTACACACATCATTGTTTGCCCAGGGCCTAGCAAGGTACTTGGCATTTAGTAGGAGCTCAGTAGATATCAGATGAATGAATATGATCTCCTTTCCAAAAACCTTATATACAAGTCACGTTTGACAGAACCCCTAAGTGGCTGCCTTGCCGTGCAGCAGTGAAGCAAGGTTCGTACATTGAAAGTGTAACTGTGATCCTACTGAGGAGTCATTTAACCTCTTTACAGCAACTGGGAGATTGTTTCTCAGCTGTATGAAATTAACAAGGAACTAATTCATGCTTCATGTTCCCTGTTCTTCATAATGAGGTCTTCTTACTAGTTTAATTAGTTAGTAGAGGACAGCATTCTCTTCTTTCCACCTTTTGTCAAGAATTCTAAAGACTTTAAGAAAAATGACTCAGGAGGTGAAACAGCAGGACTCCTGGTATTACTTATAAACTCTGCACTCGAAACTATTTCAGGGTCTGTAGCAGCGAATCTCAAGCACCGTTTACCTTGCCCCACGATGCCGGAGTTTGAGTATAAATGATGGAGCAGCTAATGACATGTTGGCCCACAAAGTAGCATTAGCTTCCTTTATCATCATCAGCCTTTTTTTAAAAAAAAAAACCACAGAAATGTACACATTGCAGTTTATCTCACCACAGAAGCATTTAATCAAATGTACTGTAATTATATTTTGAGCGGCTACTGAGAATATTCACTGTTTCTTCATTATAAGGATTGTCCTAAGAATTACATTAATGAGGGTGAACCATAATAGCATTGGGAATTTAGCTGCGTTTAAATGTTAAATTTACATCTCAGCCTTGTAGATTCCCTATTAATTGGTAGCTATGGGCCAGGATCTTTTCATGAGCATTGGCATTTAATGGATATTCCTTGAATTGGTGTTTTACTTTAAGTGAAATGTGCGTTTGCATTAAGAGCATATTCATTTCCCAGTCTCCTTCTTATACATTTGTTTCCTTTGTTTTGGAATCCACAAAGCTTTGCATGTTTAGCTCACTTTTTTCCCTCACTGCATAACGACTTTCAGAAGGTTAAATTTTAAAAGGTTTTGTGTGTAAAAAAAAAAAATTGCATCCCTTTAGCAGATAGTCAGTTAATGGGGCTGCATTTAGCTGCCAAATGGGAACCTGCCAGGTGACCAAGAAAGAAAGAGGTTATTTGCATAAATAAAATGAAAGCATATTAGAATAACTGAGCCAACATCCACCAAATTTTTCACCAGTGTCAACCTCGAACTTTACCTGCTTCATTTTCAGGATTATGGTTTGAAGCCAGGACTATTCACGTTTCTATTTTCCTTGTAGTTCTTTCCTCAGAAGTGGAGGAAAGTTGACTAATACTTCGCAGCTTTAGCCAAATAGTTTGTGATCTTCCTGTAACCCACTGACTTACATAGAAGCATGGACATACTTATTTTGGATAAATCCATGCTATCTGACACATAAACAAACAATAAAGAATTGAAAGGAGTCGAGAGGCACTCAGTCCCAGATCAATTTTCTTCAATGTCCTGAGCGGCCATAGCATTTTTCTGGCCATGATTACATGTTATTCATTAGGATTACCTTTTATTATATTTTTAATGCTATATCTTTTCAGATGGGTTTTTTTTTTTGTAGCAGTTGTACTTTCTTCTGTATGTTTCCTATCTTCTGTGATACAACTTCCTGTGACCTTCACGCTGTCATATCCAGAAATGAAGAAGCCTATCTTGGTGCAGACTCTCGGTCCATCTAGCCCATAATTCTACTGCTGACAATGGCCCCCAAAGCCATTCTGTGGAGGACTTGGCTGCCCACCTTGACATGATCCCTAAGATTTTAGGTGCACAGTCTAAAATAATCCCATTTCTCTTTGTAACCTAGTATGGCTTAATCAGCTGTGAATTTAGCTAGATCCCTTTAAAAGGACAAGTTTAGCCTGTCCTACCTACTGGGGAGTGGGTGGGGGGCAGGATGGAGGGAGGGTAATGGAGATCCACAGTGTAACTGGAAGGGCCATTACAGGTTCTCAAGACTGATTTCAGTTCCAAATAGTGATACCGATCCTCAGGTGGACTGTCTTCTAGAGAAATACCCGCTGCTTCTGTTCTTTGTCTCATAGCCAGTTAATTCTCTATCCACAGCAAAACATTCCCTTCCATCCAATGGCAACTCAACCTTTTTGATTGTCACTATAGTTTTATCAGTGTTGCTTTGAATGGGTAAAATACCCCCTTCTCCTTGCTTACAACTTTTTTAAACCTTTTTAAAGATTGTAAAGATTGTGAAAACAAGCCAACTCTTCCTTTTATAAAAAAAACTATGATCTTTTTTTCCCTATAGACTATGAGCTTAAGTGCTTAATAATAAACCTCTTTTAAAATAAATTTTATAAATCCATCAGCTTGGCCATGTGGCAGTGAGAATCACTATTCAGAGGTTCATAGAGTCTCCCTTGCAACCTCTCTCATGGATGAACATCTTCCTATCGACCAGTTGGCCTCCAATACCATAGTCATTTGCAGTGGCTCTCTCCAGCTCCACCATGATCCCCAGGCATTCCTGCCATGCACCTGCCAACCAGCCTTCCAGAATTATCATAATTCAGTAGAGGAAGTAGGTCTAGAACAGCATGTCCATGTAGTACTTCCAACTTGTCTCATTCCTTTGTGTCTGCTTGCCAACAGAATGGGAGGTGGCAAACACACAAAGGTTTCTATCTATCGATACTAACATCCGCCTTCCACTCACAGTGGCTTTGTAACCTTTATGTATCTGTAGCCAGAAATCAAAATCTGTCCATTTGCACACAATTATGGAAAACCATGTTGATTTTAAGGCTTTCATTATAAAGTTCACCCTGGAAACAATCTTTAGAGTCTTTCCAAGTCTGAAGACCCATATGCATTGAATGTTCTCACAGTGTGCTCTGTGAGAGATAGTTTTTACTGATGTTTTCTTAGGAGCATCGTTCCCCAGGTATGGAGAGAACTGCCGAAAGGCCTTTACAAGGAGTCAGGCTGGCTCAGGTAGGTGGGAGCGTTATTGACAACAGGCCATGAAAGAAGAGTGGGCAATAATTTCTGTATGGACAAAGGGAGAATTATAAATTGGGACTGACATATAAACATGAGTAAGATTCAAAAATTCCCCCCTCAGAAGAAGTGTCAATATTAGTTTGAGTTACACAACAAGGTAGAAGGAGAGAGTGGTATAGATGTTTCTTTATAGCTACATATGGAAGCTATGACTAGACATGCACACACATAAAATTATAAACTCAAAGATAAGGAACCAATCATATATGAATGTGACTGTACTTTAAAGGTTTATAGGTGGGTGGTATTAAATTATAATTTTCTGAAAGGCAAAATCATGACTCTCATGTGGAAGGTGTGAGGCAGGTCGGGGAGAAATTAGGGTATTAAGGGGTGGGTACATGTTGAAGACAAGTCCAATTTTATATACACACAGATGTGCATATATATGTTTTTATATAGAGACATATATACATTCATTTATATTAATGTGTGTGTGTATAAAATTTGTTTTTATTTTCCCCCCCAATCCTCCTCATAATTGGGGACCATCCACTACCCTAAAGGGAGAAGGCAGAAGACCAGCCCTTGTGTTGGTGACCAGTTTGCTCAGTGCTGTTAGGGTAATCATGGGTAAAATCATGGATGGGGACTGTGAGTCGCTGAACTTTTGAGAAGCAACATGAATGTGATTATTCATTTAAGGTTGTAGATGGGTGGTATTAAATTATAGTTTTCTAAAAGCTGAAATCATGATTCTCATGCAAATGAACAATGAACACATGTCAAAGATTTTATTCAATTCATTCATTTGTATGGGAATCAGTAAGATATTCACACCAAAGAGCATTTGAGAAACTGAGTTTATGTAATTTAGTAAGTATTAACCTAAGATTGCTAGGTTAGATTAAAGCTGCTTAACTGGTTAATGTCTTAGAGGCCAATAAACTGTAACCTTTGGAAACAACTGTTCTATGGGACAGAAATAATTTTCATCTAGAAAAAATGAAATAGACTAAATATCTATGAGTTAACATATAACGTCACCAAGTCTGGGACCTTTAATCAGTAGTAAGCAGTGAGTCAAACTAAGTACGTTGTCCTAGAGAATCTTTGCATGGACTTTGCCCTGAATGACATTGATAGGATGTGCTGCCTTATTTTCAAGTTGTGGATAATTTCCATAACAGTGGTGAAAGTAGAGGAACATATTGAATAGTACATAATAGAGTGTTTAGCTCTCAGCTTATATGTGAAATATCCCATGTTTTTGGTAACAAGACTCTTCTTATCATTCCCCAAGGCAGCAGCTGAGAGAAGAATCCCCAGAAAATAGGATTTACTTAGCAAAATTGCTGTAGAGAGGGAGAATGAAGCCAGTATTTAGCTCTGCTTTTGCCCCATTAGATATTTAACAGTTCATTCATTTATCCATACAGTGATTCAACAAACATTTATTGAGCATCTACTGCCTGCCAGGCTTTGGGGAGTAGAGTGAAAAAGACAAAGTCCCTTCTAGTGGGAAAGACAAGCAGCAAATAATGAAATCATTACAAGAATAATATAGTTTTAGGTAGTAGAAGAGTGCTCTGAAAGGTAGGGGCGGGGAAGAAGCAGGGTAAGAGGATAACAAATGATTAGAGGGGAGGGGTGGGTTTTAGATGGGATGGTTGCAAGCTCTTAGGAGGACTGGCAGGCCCTGCAGTGTGTGGCCCAGCAAGAGCAGGGGGCTTGGTGTCAGGAGAGGCTCTGCTATCCACCTTCTGATAGGTGGTCCCAGGCTGCCTGAGCCCACTGTCTGAATATGATTACATCTTCACTCTAGTTCATGGCCCAGGATACCTCCAGTTTGAGTTTCCATCTTCTTGTCATGAAGCAAAGTAAGGATGGGGGACCAGAGCTGCGAGTGGAGCAAACAACACAGTTCGCCGCTGGGGAAAACGCTGTTACAGATGTCCTGCTTTAAGGCAGGGAGAGAAGGCTCAGCAAACTGGTTAGGAGCATTGTTTTCAGATCAGACACAGCTGGCCTTGAATCCTACCTCTACTGCTTTGGCTGTGTGACTTTAGTTACTCAAATCCATTTTCCATCCGTTAATGACGCATAATGATCACTCCCTCGTGGGGTCACTTGGAAAATTAAATGAAATCATCTCCAAAAAGCCCTAGGCACACAGGAGGCCATCAACAAATAGTATTTTTCCTGTTAGTCCCACATTTTGAGAGTCTGTAGTACCATCTTCCTATAGCAGTCATTAATTAGTCTTATTACAGGTGTACGGTTCTTCAACTTTATGGAAAGATGAATCATTATCACAGAGTTTAGGTACATGTGAACTGGAGGTCCTCCAGGTGTGTTGGTGTTGACCCATGTTCTGTGGTCAAAATTACCCAGCCAACAATGCAAGTTTTCCAAAGAGATGGAAGGTGCGAGGCCTTAGTGGCACACCTGAAACTTTTCAGCACAGGCTTGGAAATTCTTGGGTGAGAATTTAGAAACTAAAATTATAATACTTTTCATGGAGCTTTGATCTGGGACGTTTTTCCATTTCCTGTCTGTCCTTTCCTTTCCTTTGTTTTACTGTTCTTTCCTTTCCCTCTTATAAGTTGCTTTCTCTTCTGGAGGGCTATGGGTTAGGAAGCTATTAATTAGCTGCGTCTCACTCTAATTTTCGATGAGATTTAATATAGTAGGGATAAAACTGCCCCTTTTGAAAAGAGAGATTAAATGTCGGCAAATTCCTTGAATTGATTTTCTAATTGTTTTGGTAATAATGTTTTTTCATTTGATAACGTTGCTGAAAGAAATAATAATTTTAATTAAACTTTAAATGTAATTTTTTATTTTATATATCCTGGGGAGACTAAGTTTTCTTGTAGGGAATAAGTTAAGACCATAACCTTCTTCTCTAACCTCATAATTATTATGATCAGGAAATGTCTGTAATACATTACATTGTAATTAAATTGCATACCCCAGACTGTGCAAGATGTGTTTATAAAGGACAAATGGATTTTCCACAGCTGCTTGCCTGTGAGTGCATCCTTCGTGAAACATTGCGGCAGCCAATGTATGCACGGAAATAACAGACTTGAATTTAAATTTTCAAAGCTTTCAAATGTCTTTCAAAATCTTCTCATAACATGAATTGCTTAATTTGTGTACATGAAAACCCACTGGTTACATATGAATGAGAGTCAACCTACAATAAGAGGGGGCTATGAGAATCTTTGTGTATTTATCCACCCATCTCTTCAGGAATTAGCAGGTATTCATTTAATCTTGTTCTGATATCCTGCACAGGCTGCACAGATCCCCGTCATTACAGGGATCGTTCTGTGAAGACTGGAATCTTCTGTGAACAGTACGGGGCAGGTCAGGTATTTCTTACGATATTCATTGGACCATCTTCACCCAGTCACACAGCTGGGAAATATTTTGTGAGATGAATGTTTACAAAAGAAAAAACAAAAGGATTCAGAGAGGAGAGAGAAGAAGGGGGAAGAGAAGGATGAGAAGGAAAAATAATCCAAACATGGGTCAAGGCGGGGTCACATAGAATAGACCTCATGGTCCAACTGTTCCATCTTTAAGAATAATCATCAGAACTTTGATTGATTAAATAAGTATTTTAAATCCTTCAAGTTGTATTGAAATGATCATGCTGTTGTGGATATACTGGGTTAACCTTGTGGATACGTAATATCTTATAGTAAAGTATTAGCTGAGTGCTTACTCATCCTCACCAGCATCTTGAACTCGGGTGTCATTAGCCCTCACTCATTCACGAGGAAACTGAGGCTGAGTGGCCTTACGTGATTCTCCCAAATTCACCCAGATATTAAGCAGAGGAGTTTGAATTGGAACCCGGTCCTATCTGACTCTAACCCCTATGTTCTCTCAGCTGTATCTCCCTGTCTAGGCCAAATTTCTCCTTGACTGACAAGCTCAAGGATACGTCTTCACATCCTTAAATTCCAAACCTCCCTTAGAACTAATTTCCTAAAGGTGAACTGTCCTAATCATGCTGTAATTTGTTTCCAAGGGGTGAATATTAGCCTTCAGAGCAGGCTCCTCCCTACCAGCTTTCACCTTCTAAAATTCATTTGATTTGATTCCCTACCTGTCAGAAGATACTGTGCAATTTATCCCTAAGGACAGTTAACATTTCCTCCGCCGCCCCCCACCTTGTGATGTCAGGCGCTCTCAGAAATTGCAATGCAGGCTCTCCCTCAGTGCTGGTCTTTTCGATCAGTGGCTGTCACTGACAAAATGTCTCCTTGGAACTGCAGAGACAAAGCTGTAAGGCTGCCAGCAGGCCTGCTCTCCCATCTCCTGTGGCTATCAGTGTTCTCACTGGTGGTACCAGATCTTCTGGAGTTTGTTTCAGTTTTGTCCGTTGCTCATGGGAACTTAGATGATCGCTGAGGAAATGCTTTCCTTAAGTCACTAGTTTTAAAGGGAGGCAGCCAAATTCCCAGCCATCTGGCAGTCAGTTTCTTTCAGTCTGAGACAGGGAATTTCAGAGGCCTTGAAGAGGGCATGCACAAATATTTCTTGCTTCTATTTTTTCAATACGGAATTTGGAGTCTTGTCTGTCAGCCATCATGCTGCGTCTTTAGGAAACTCTAAATGGGAGGAAACCAGCCCCTAGCAAGCTGCACTTTGTCTCTTGGAATTAAATGTCCTTTTCTGTTTCTTGAAATCCACAGTTCTGATTCATCTTCTATCTGCCCTCAGTGACTTCCGTTCTTTGAACTCCTTGACTTTGTCCTTAACTTGTGGATGAATTTGACATCCAGCTGATGCTCTCTGGGATCCAGAGAGCACATCCTGCTCACCGGCTGCCACTAGTTCTAAAATGTCATGGTTTCTGTTAAAATGCTTCTAGCTCCTACCAAAGTAAACACACAGATTTGTCTCTCTCGGGTTGTGCTGTGAGTTCATGGCGTAAAGTGTCTTCTGGTTTAAAAATGGACCACTGGGCTTTTCACTGGAAGTTTGGTTATCTTTGTACACATGCTTTCCAGAGAACTTCAGAGGCTGGGTTATCATCATCTGGCCCTGGTCTTTGTCACCTGTCCCCCAAACTGTACTTCCTTCCTAGCCGTCTCCTCACCACCACGATTGTTTACAGAATTCTACCTCCACATTTTTCTGGAATGTCTCCCTAAGGTGCAGCTCCCGTCTCCCCACCTTCCTGCCCATTGGCCCCCAAAGCCTTCCCATTTATGAACTGTGTTCAGTCTGTTTTCAGCCTTATTTAGGAACTTTCCAAGATGACGTTAGTTGCCAACTTTCTCTGCCTGTAATTAACCCAAGTTACCCACACATAATGCTCACACGTTCTATTCACCTGGAATATCCGTGTCCCCACCTCGGTCTGTTGACAGCCTAAGTACTTGTGCTAGATATTCTCTTGTACCACTCCTTATCAATCCTCACCTTTCTCTACCCTATACTGTGCCGTTGGAGGCTAACGGTTATGGACTGCCCTCTGGCTTATGATTGGGTTTGGCCAAGGGAGGCCTGTAGGATATGAGAGGCACCAGGAGGGGACTGATTCCCTGGCTTCAAACAACCACAGCTCCTCTGGTGACCCTCTCCAACAGATACAACTGCAGCTACAGCTGCTTTCTTCTTTGCTTTTTTAGGCCTAGGGGTGGAAATGGCCTCCCTTGCTTCTCCTTTAGCATCCCTTATTGGTTTTATTTAACCCTGACCACTCTTTGTAAATAATCCTTTCATTAAATTTTCCAAGTTATCTTCTTGGAGTGTCCCATCTGTTTCCTACAAGGGCTCTGACTGATACAGCACCCCCAAGGCCCAGTTCACTTATACACTTCTCTGATTTCATTCATTCATTCAACAAATTCACATTCCTCATCTGTTTGGTGTTACGTTATAGGCATTGGTGACAAGAGTGGAGAACGAAACAGTGGCCTTGCCTTCAGGGAAATTACAATATAGTGGGGAAAACAAATGGGAAACAAGCAGTTATAACAAAGAATGGTGAAGATTACGATAGGAGAAGTATGGAGAGCACGCAACAAGGGGACCTAGTCTAGGGGTCAGAGAAGGTCATTCAACTACATAAGGTATCCACTATTTTTTGTCCTTTGCCCATAGCACTCCTCAGTGCATTCTGATTGTGTTATTATTATTTGTGGACACATTTCCTCCGCCTCTCCTGCAGAATAAGCTTTTGAGAGCAGAGACTGTCTTTTTCACCTTTATGTCTTAGCCCACTGCCTAGAATGTTGTAGGAACTCAAGTATTTGTCCAGTTGAATCGGACTGAACTTTCTGAACACTTATGAACCTCAGCTCCAGCCCACCCACTGAAGGTTGTACATTATTAGGCTGGATAATGGTGCGATCCCACCCTTTCAGAGCTATCGGAACAACAGAAAACATGTTTTTTACTAGTTGAAAAAGAAAAATCACTGAAGAGGAAGAGCCTCCTCAACACAGGTGAAGGGTTTGGTAGATGTTATCAACCTAATACACCCTGTTTCGGATATTTGCTGACAGGCATTGGAGTCATTAATTGTCAGGGTTGAGAGTTGAGCTTTCTTTTATATGTTTGTTTTGCATCACTGGCTTGTGTTGTGTTTGATAGCAACATAGCTGAACTCAGTGTGAAATATGAATGAATGGAGGGAAATCCATGTCCTACTCCAGAGCAAGGAGTCTGGGGAGATAAGTAGGTACAAAGGTTTTAAAACTTTGTTTTAAAAAAGTTTTTAAAACTTGGGTCAGCGTAGAGAAAATCTGGACAGCATCCTGAGGCAACAGAGGGCTCAGGAACAAAGAGCAGGAAGTAGAGGATTGGGAGAAGAGAACTCTGGCAATGTGGTAGGCCAGAAGTTCTCAGACACCTAGCTCCCCCTGCCAAAAATAATTGTTCGATAAAACAATAACTCTTTCTATAATACATGGCTTAGTAAGGCAAAGTAAGGGAATTCCTCTGGGGTGAAAAATGATGAAGTGAGAATCTGTAAGAGGTAAGAAAACTCCAGAGCCTTTGTCTAAGGGTATCTGCCAATCCCTGTTCTCCTAGAGCATGGGTTTTAATGAGGCGTGAGTGTGTCTGGGACAGGAGACAAAACCTGGAGCCCCAGTGTCCTTATATAAGGTATTGATTAACTTTAAATAAATATGTAAGCCATATGAACATCTGAGGTCTCCACTGAGAGAACTGAAATGAAGTGTGTAACTTCCAAATGAGTAGAGTTGGGGTGGGGGAAGGAATGATAGGAGGAAGAAAAAAAATCAACACAAAGGAGAGCAAGAAAGAAAAGGGAAAAAAGCAAACTTACTTAGAAAACAAATGAACAAATAGAAAGTAAAAACTAAGATGAAATAAATGAGTCCAATTTAACAATAATCACGAGCTACACAAATGAATTATAATCTCCAGTTAAAAATCAAAGATTGTTAGACTAGATTTTAAGAATTCAACTTTCAACTATCCGTAAGAGAAACCCCTATAAATATAAGGACAGAGGCAGATTGCAAGTAAATTGATGGGAAAAGACATACAAAGAATGAGGTTAAAAAAAGGAGATATAGCTATATTAAATATTACGTAAAACTAGACTTCAAGACAAAAAGCACTACTGCAAATGGCGAGGATGACTACATATTAATAAAGATGTTCAAGCTGGGACAAAGTGAGAGAGTAGCACTGACATATATACACTACCAAATGTAAAATAGTGGGAAGCAGCTGCATAGCTCAAGGAGATCAGCTCTGTGCCTTGCAACCACCTAGAGGGGTGGGATAGGGAGGGTGGGAGGGAGACGCAAAAGGGTGGGGATATGGGGATATATGTGTACATATAGCTGATTTTCTCTGTTATACAGCAGAAACTAACACAACATTGTAAAGCATTTATACTCCAATGAAGACGTTAAAATAAATAAAGATGTTCAATTTACCAGGAAGATGTAATTCTAAGTTTATGTGCTCCTAAAAGAATAACTTTGAAATATATAAAAAAGAAATTGCTGGAACTACAAGAAAAATAAACACATCCCAAATCACAGGTCATTTTCACACATCTCTCTCAAAATTGATAAACCAAATAAAGAATAAATCAGTAAGGAGTTAACAGATTTGAAGAATACAATTAACAAGCTTATTTTAATGCACAGACACAATACACTGAAAGCACATTCTTTTCAACACATGTAACATTTATAAAATGGATCATCCAATAGGCCATGGAGAAAAATCTCAGCAAAACTCAAAGAATTTGTATCATATAGCCCACATTCTCTAACAGTTAAATTGGAAGTCAAAAATGAAAAAATAACTAAGGAAACCCCATACCTTTGAAAATTAAAAAACACATTCTAACTCATGCGTCAAAGAAGAAAATCAAAGTAGGACTTACTAAATATTTAGAACTAAGTGATCATGAAAATACTCCTCAGAACTGGTGGGATATAGAGAGCTAAAGCAGTAATAGGGGAAAGATTGTAGTCTTACTGCTTATGTCAGTGACAAGGAAAGTGTGCAAAGTAATAAACTGAGCATTCAAGTCAAGAAGTTAAAAAAATAAAAGTGAATCAACCTAAGAATAAGGAGGGAAATAATAAATGAGTAAAAATCAATGAAAGAAAACTGCTATACATTAGAGAATGTCCCCCCAAAACAAGATTGTCTCTCTTTTTATTGAAAGAGTAACACAGCTGACAAACTGCTGGCAAGATTGATGAACAAAAAAGAGAGAAGACTCTAATAACCAGTATCAGGAATGAAAAAGCGTACTCCCTATAGGTGCCGCAGACATAAACAAAGATAAAAACAGGATATTACTGACAACTTTATGCTGATTATTGAATATTTGGAAAAACTCACACATTCCTAGAAAAGTGTAATTTCCAAAGTTAAATCAAGAAGAAACATAAAACCTGAATAACCCAATAACCAGGATAGGAATTGAATCATTAGTTAAAATTCTTACCATAAAGAAAGTATCAGACCTAGATGGTTTTGTAAGGAGTTCTACAAAATGACCAGGAAATAAATCATTCTAATCTTACACAAACTATTCCAGAGTATAGAAAAAGAAGGACCGCTTGCCCATTTTATGAATCAGATATATATCCTTGATACTAAAAATGGAAAGCCACAAACAGAAAATGCAAATTTTTTTAAATGTATAATTTACAGTTGCAACAAAAAGTATAAGCCATGGAGGAAAGAAAACTAACAAAAGGCATGCCAAACTGTATTACAAAACGTCAAAGACATTACAGAAGACTTAATAAATAGAAACATATCAACACACCATTTTCATGGATAAAAACACAGTATCCTAATATAAAGATGCTAGTTCTCCCCAAATTGATACGTAGATTAACACAATTCCCATCAAAATCCAAAAATATTTTTCGTACAATTTTAAAATGATCCTAAACTTTATCTGAAAGAGCAAACAGTCAAGAATAGTAAGATATTCCTGAAGGAGAAGAAAGAGAAAGTGAGGGAACTTGCCCTGCCAGATAACGAGAATTAGAATGCAATGGTAGTTAAGATACTGTGATATTGTTTTGGGAATAGACAAACAGACCACTGGAACAGAATTAGAAAGCCCCCAAACAAAGCAACAAGGAAATCTGATATATGCCAAAATTGATACTGCAGACCAGCAGGGAAAGAGGATGTGTTAGCCAAATTTTGCTGAAACAACTAAAAATAAAAAAAGCCTACCCTACACCAAAATGGATTCCAATTCTAAATGAATGAAGAACTTAAAAATGAAAAGCAAAACTTTAAAAGTTTTAGAATAAGACCCCAGAGACTATTTTTGTGATATAAGAGTAGGGAGGATTTCTTAAACAAGATATAAAAAATAAAAATCATAAAGGAAAGGATTCATAAATTCAACTATATTAAAAGTAAGAACATCTATTCATCTAAATGCATGATAAACAGAGTGAAAAGAGCCACAAACTGGGAAGTGATTTATATAAACCAACGACCAACAAAAGATTAGTATCTAAAATATATCAAGAACGCCTACAAATCAATAAGAAAAGACAAACAAATCAATTCAAAAATGGGCAAGGGGGGCTTCCCTGGTGGCGCAGTGGTTGAGAGTCCGCCTGCCGATGCAGGGGACACGGGTTCGTGCCCCGGTCTGGGAAGATCCCACGTGCCGCGGAGCAGCTAGGCCCGTGAGCCATGGCCGCTGAGCCTGCGCGTCCGGAGCCTGTGTTCCGCAGCGGGAGAGGCCACAACAGTGAGAGGCCTGCGTACCGCAAAAAAAAAAAAAAAAAAGGCAAGGGGCATGAACAGGCATTTTCCAAAAGAGAAAACATAAATGACAAAAAATGCATATGTGAAAACATGCTCAGTCTCATTAATAATTTAAAAAATCAGGGCTTCCCTGGTGGTGCAGTAGTTGAGAATCTGCCTGCCAATGCAGGGGACATGGGTTCGAGCCCTGGTCTGGGAAGATCCCACATGCCGCGGAGCAACTGGGCCTGTGAGCCATGGCCACTGAGCCTGCGCATCTGGAGCCTGTGCTCCGCAACAAAAGAGGCCGCGATAGTGAGAGGCCCGCGCACTGCGATTGAAGAGTGGCCCCCACTCGCCGCAACTAGAGAAAGCCCTCGCACAGAAACGAAGACCCAACACAGCCAAAAATAAATAAATAAATTTAAAAAAAAAATTAAAACCTTACGAGGTAATATTTCACACCTAGCAGGTTAGCAAAACTTAGCCTGACAACACCAAGTGCTAGAGAGCATGTGAAGCAAGAGAAAGACTCATATACTGAGAGTGGGAGGATAAACTGAAAAGGAAAGCATTTTGGACCTGCATGATGAAATTAAACACACATGTGGCTCTATAGCCCGGCAATTCCACTCCTACATTTAGACCCTAGAAAGTGTTGATTATATTTATTTGGTAGAACTATAAAGAAATGCAATGAGTGGTTAATACACAAGCAGAACAGGATAGTGGGCACCTCCCTCCTCTGGAGGGAGGAAAGGATCCATGGGGTGGGGTGGGGTGGGGTGGGGTGGGGTGGGGTGGGGTGGGGTGGGTGGGAGGGAGCTCATAAGATGGGCTTCAAAGGTACTGGTGATATTCTTGCATTGAATCATGGACATACGTGAACTCTTATCTTGTCACCGTTTATAATATACATTATGTTCTCTACAATCTTATGTATGTATGGTACTATATTTCATAATAAAATGGTAAGTAAATAAATAAATTAGTTCCAGAGGCTAAAGAACTGCAGTTGGAACCCACAGAATGGGCCAGGTAGGTTCTAAAGGATGACTGGGAGGTGTAAAGATACCTCGAGGCTCTGATCCACGGCTGAAACTAGAGAAAAGCTTCACTAGAGTGACAAGAAAGCTCTTAAGTGGGGCGGAGACTCCTGCTGGTGCCCTTGGAGGTTGCTGGGAAATTTTATTGGAAGTAAATGAATAAGAAGAAAAATTTGAGCAAAGGAGTACTGACTTTCTTTTGTATCCAGGGAGGTAAAAAATGTGCACTCTGCTAATACGAAAAAATACTGTCTCTTTATAAAGAAAGAGGGTATTGTATCACTTGCTTTTCAAATAAAGTTTATTCTCCTTTGGGTAGCAGGAAGTCCAGAAGAAGGCAGTGTAGAGCTTATTCAATGGGCTTGCAATATTTTCTAAATCCAGGCTCCTTCTGTCTTTCCACTCTGCCATTTTTAGTGTGTGGGCTTTTTGCCCCCTGCAGTTCCAAACTTCTCATCTAATTCAGCATGAGGGCATTTTACTGACTCTTGTCAGCCAAGTAAAGGCTTTCCTAGAACTCACCCACCGCCTGCCACTTCATATCCTAGTAGTCAGAACAGTGTCACATGGCCATTTCTTGCTGCAAGAGAGGCTGGGAACATCATTATTTTGCCATCGCAGCCTGTATAATAGGATCAGGGAAGGGGGCAGTGGTTTCTGAGCCGCTATTCAGCAATGCCTGTCAAAATACTTCACTAAGAATTCTTCCTCTTTTTTCCCCAGGAGCCAGTCTACTTGATGACCTATATAAATATTTCTCCTTCCATCACTCCCATGGAGACACCATGACTGTCATGGATCCAAAGCAGATGAATGTTGCTGCTGCTGTTTGGGCTGTTGTCTCTTATGTCATTGCAGACATGGAAGAAATGCTGCCCAGGTCTTAGCAAGAGCAAGAGAGAAGGCACTTTTGTCCTTTCTGGCCAGGAATCCTGGGTCTGCAGCTTCAAGGAGCCCCGCTTCACCTAACAATTTTATGTGATCATTTACAAAGCACAACACTTTTTCATACTTTCTGATATCATGTTTCTTGATACTTTCCAAATTCTCTGTTCCTAGTGTAAGGAATAAGCCCCACCCCCACAAAGAATCAGCCAATGGTAGGGATCACAGTGAGGGCATTTCTTTACACCACATATTAAAAATACTGTTTCTACTTTGAAAGTAAATACTGGATAAAGCTTTGGAAGACCTCTGGCTTTTATGCATGTATTTATGAACATTAATTACAGTGACCAATATTTTGTTAAGTTATTCATTGAAGGAGTAGAGGAGTACACAATTGTAGTACAGTCTTAATTGAATGTATGGAGGCATCTGGCTTTCTCATTTGTACATTTTTGTATTATTAGAATTTTTTAATGAGGTTAAAATTTTTTTAATTCACAGAAAGAAGTCACCATTTGGGGAAAAAGTCAAGTATGTAAAAGTATGTAAAATCCAGTTGCCTTATTAAAGATCTGTCACCAAACAAATGATAATACTATTTGACATTTATGTTTTATATAGTTCACATAATATATCTATGAAGTTGGGGCTTATTCACATTTTGCTGATAACAAGTTTGAGGCTAGAGAAGCTAAATCATATTCACAGAGCAAAACACTGATCCCCTTCTACTCTGGGAATAATCTCTACTATTCTTCCACACACAATGTCCAGTATTCAATTTAAAAAATTACAAGACACACCCAAAAATGCAAGAAAAACTCATTGTCAAGAGTTAAAGCAATTAAGAAAACCAGACAATAGAGATAACTCAGATGTTGGAATATCAGAGAGGAACTTTAACATAACTGTGATTAATAGGTTACATTCTAGTGGGAAGATGGGTCTCTATACATGAACAGGAGAGTTTCAACAGAAAGATGAAAACTATAAAATGGAATCAAATGCAAATACTAAAATAAAAAATACAACATCAGAGATGGAGAATTTCCTTGCTGGGCTCATCAGCAGACTGGATAAAACTGAGGAAAGAATCAACAAACTTGAAAACAGATCAATAAAAATTATCCAAACTAAAACACTGAGAAAGAAAAGTGAAGGAAAACAAACACCAGAATGGATCATTAGACTGTGATCTAATATATATGAGGCCTAACATACATGCAACTGAATTCTTAGAAGGAGAAGACAAAGTATCAGTTTTATTAATGGTGATGATTAAAAAGGCCTTTCATTTCTGGCAAGGTTGCCGACTGGTACACTGACTGACACACTGAAAACTAAAGATGTTGGATAACATCTGAGAAACACTTTCTTAAATATATGAATTAACTGATTAAAAGGTAAAGAATATTAGACAAAAAATTAAGTGGAGGCATGAACCAAGATGATATACAGCACATAAACCAGCTTTTCTTTTTGAGAAAATATGCAGGATGTGGTGAAGTTAAATTTCTGTTTTCACAGCTTTTAGTGGCTCAGGGGACTATAGACAAATCCCATTTTAGGGACATTAGAGAACCCCAATGAAATTGGAACCCCAAAGGATTATAGCTCAATACAATGGTGAACTAAAAATAACTCTGAGGACCATAAGGAAAATTACTGTTATTAAGTAACTGCTGAATGGAGGGTCCAGAGAAATTCCCACAGATAAAGTTACACAGTCAAGAAAATAAAACACAAAAACAGGAATCAGAACATTCTGAGCAACAGCAGTCCAAAAAAGAAAACATCACAATTAATTCACAATATCCTCTGATACTGCAATTTTTAAATCAAGAATTTTCTAATCTATGCCTATTATGTTTTGAGGAAGTAAAAGAAGGGATTGAAAATAGAATAGAGAGTAAAGGACTATAAAAAGTGACGAAGCATATTGTTTTTTAAAAATATAGAACTTCTAGAAATGTAAATGGAATTTGAAAATTATAGGACCAGCTTAACTGCAGATAAGAGAATTCATGAACTAAAACAAATAGTGAAGAAATTAATGAGAATTTAGCACAAAAAGAAAAAGATATGGAAAAAATGAATGAGGTTAAAAACTATGAAAGATAGAGTTATATGCCCTAATATATGTTTAATCAGGGTTCCAGAAAAGAAGAACTAAGACAAAGAATTATCTGAATAAATAATAAATGAAAATTTTCCAGAAATAATGAAATATACCAATCCACAGAATCAAGAAACCCAATGAATCCCAAACAGAATAAACAAGAGGAAATCTGCACTGACATGTTATAGAGAAACTACAGACCACAAAAGACGTAGAAAAAGAGTCATGTAAAATCCCAAATCCATTTATGATAAAACTAAAGAGGACATCCTTAACCTGATGAAAACCTCCTACCCCCAAAAACGTTTAAAATATCACAATTACAATGAAATACCAAAAACTTTTCCTTTAAGATAAGGAATAAGACACTGGAGCTACCTCTAGTCAATGGTACCTTAGATGTCCTGGCCACTACAGAAAGGCAGGGGGGACAAAGTCTAAGCAATGGAAATGAAGAAAGAAAACTTTTTATTTGTAGCTAAATATGATCGCCTATGTAGAAAATTCAAAAGAACCTACCAAAAAATCAAAATTAAAGACAAAGTTTAGGAGGTTTGGAGAGAAAAATCAACAAATACAATGAAAAGCATTTCTATACATATACTTAGAAAATGCAACCAAAAATATGTTACTTACATTAACATCTAATAATATATCTAGAAACAAATTTTACAAAAAAAGATGTGTAAGATTCTTTCAGGGAGAAAATGATAAAACTTCACTGAAGTATATTAAGGTAGAACTAAATTAGATAAATATGCCATGTTTAAGTTTTGGAAGACTCAATAGTAAAGATGTCCATTCTCCCCAAATTTATCTGTAGAATCAATACAATCTCAATGAAAAATTCCCAATGGGATTTTTTGGATTTGAGTTCTTAATTTTAGTTTATTGGTTGGTTGCTTGGTTTAATGTACCAAGCTGATTTTAAAAGGTAACTGGATGACAAAGGACTAACAGTAGGCAGCGTTCCTGAAAAAGAAAAAGTAGGGGATCATAGTAGCCATTAATGTGATTGCCAATTATTCTTGATTTTCTTTCTAGGCAAGGTCGTACTTTCCTGATCCCTTGTAATTTGGTATTACCATGTGCTTTTGACAAAGGAATAGGAGCAGAAGTGGTTACCTCTGAGTGGCAATTTTAAGACCCAGTGCATGATTTTGCCATCCTCTCTCTTCCTCATCATAGCAAAAGACAGTGTTGCAGAGAGTGCCTGCTCCAGGAATCCCCCTCCAGAGTGATGACCAGGCACAACCCAGCTTCTGGTCTACCCGTAATGAACATGAAGCATGAACAAGAAAGACACTGATATTATAGTATCACTGATAATCTGTGGGACTTTGTTACCACAGCTTACTCTGACTGATTTATTTTTATCTTATGTTGCCAGATATCAAGACTTCTTATCAGGCTGTAGTATTTAAGATGGCATGGCATTAGCACAAGGGTAGATAAACAGACCAATGAAACAGAATAGAGTCCAGATCCAGAATCACACATTCATGAAGACTCGATTTATGGCCAGGTTGGTACAGAAGATCAGCAAAAAAGAAAACATAGACTTCTCAATAAATAGTAGAACAATTGTCTCTAAGTGAACAATTGTCTCTAAGTAAACAAATTCGACTCTCACTTCATATCTCCTATGTAGCGTCCTGTTGAGAATAGATTGAAAACAAGTGATTGAATCGCTTGACTAATTTAAGGGCACAGTCCCCTGAAACACATCTGAAAGCACCGAGAACAGTGCACAGTACATAGTAGCTTCACAATAAATGTCCTCTGATTGGGGAATGTCAGCTCCTTTAATCTTGTGGCAAGTCCATTTCTCAGTTTCCATTCCTCAGTCCTTCTCTTCTTTGAGGTAATGATAGGAACAGGATAAACATTCCTAACATGGAGCCCTATCGAGAGAGAGCTAAACTGAATACCAGCAGGAAAGTCCTGGCATTCGCTCAAGCAAGGGAATAAGCTTAATCAGGAAACACGGGAAGCTACCAAAGAGGGAGGTCTTCACAGTTGTGCTTTAGGTGGTCCCATTTGTATTCCATCTTCACAAAAGGAGACAGAAGCCATAAATGGAGACTTGGACTGCAAGTAACCCACATGGTTGTCAGTTCCTACTACAGTGGCCATGCAGACACACAAGAAGATAGATCTTCTGACTGAGTAATGTTGGTCATGCGGTTTACAAGGTGATGTCTTCCACCTCGATCCAAAATCCAGTCAGTCTCAGGTTCATGCTGGATTGAGAAATACAGCACATCCCAATTCTTTAACCAAGCTCTGTGAGGCAGAATTATAGGAGCATTTAGTCTAGGGCTAATTTTGCCTAACTACTAGGGCTAAACCCTCTGAATGCTCTGTTGATGCCCCATAAATTATGAGATTTTCCTCTCTGATGGGCAGAACAAACTATTTCTGCCCTTGTTGGAGCTCCTAGTGCTATTTCTTCTATCCCTTTCAGTTGGCTCTTCCCAGCCTCTGAGAGTTCCCTCCAACACATGCACCGATCGGTGCTCAGCTGGGGAGGGGTGGGGGACCCTCCGCAGGTCTCTGGCATCTCATCCTGTGAGGCTCTCCCCTCTCTGAGACTGTGTCCCATGAACTCTCGCTGCCTTGGCCTCCCCGGACATTCAGAATCCTCCCTCAACTCATGGTGATTCCCGGGCTCTGCTTGGGTTTCCCTTTCCTCAACGGTGACTGGAAGCTCTCTCAAGGTAAGCTAGTGCCATCGTAGGACTCACTTCGATTATTTTCCGTCTCTTGGGCACCATGGTCCTTCATCTCCTGACATTCAGTATCTTAAAAAGTCTTGTTTCATATATTTATTTGAGTTTTTAATTATTTCATACCTAAAAACAAAGCTGATCCCTGTTACTCTTACTTGGGCAGAAATAAGTGTCAAGTCACTATTTTTTGTCCAATGTATACACCCATATACTTTTTACGTTTTGTACATTTTGAATCATTCTTTTCTCACTACTTGATTCCAGTTCGGGAATGTAGATTCTCAAGGATTTCACGAACTGTCCAAAGACTGAGCTAAAATTCATGGCATCTATGAATTATCGGAGTCCAAAGATACTCTATGGCTTAGCTGGTAATCATCTTTAGTTTCAAGGATTATTTTCTAGAAAGAATATGTCCTATACAGATGTGTGTGTGTGTATATATATATATATATATATTTATATGTGATATCATATATTTTACATAAATTTTAAATGATGTATAAATATATATAAATAAATACCTACATAATCATTTATGTAAACTCATAGGCTGCTGGTTGCTCCCTAAAATAGAGCAACACTTTATGTCCTATTGGACCAATGTCTTCCATTCCCTTCAAGATCAGCAGAGAGGGACTTCTCAGTAGCAACACAGCTACACTCATGGTCTACCTCCCTTTGACTTGGAGCTGCTGTGCTTTCGGCTTGTCACCCTGAGCAGCATCTTTAGATCACCCTCACAGATGGCAGAGCTCAGATATATGTCCCGTGTTGTATTCTCCACTCATTGCCACCACCATCCTCCCCGCTCACTCCAGAATTTTAAAGTTCAGAGCCACTTTGAAAGAGAAAAACCATCACAAAGTGATATTCTAGCCTCTAGTTCCCACCAGCTGGCGAGACTCCACCTCCCCCCGCCCCCGACCAACTGCCTTCTGTGTCACTGTACCCACCCAGCCCCTCCAGGAAACGGGACCCTTTGTTCCCCCTCCACTTTCTGCATGGCGTGTGGGCTTGTACCTTCCTCGCCTATATCTTAGAACTGTCTCTGAGGAAGTGATTTTATTCCATCTCTTTGCCTTTCCCCATAAAGTTGTCCCTGAAAAATATTAGGGACAATAATAATAAAAAATATTATTATTCCCCTGAAAAAATAATAATTGCATACGGCCAGAGGAAGGCATGTCCTCCCAGGGCCCTCTACTGCTGCCTTACTGGAGGAGAATGGAGGGACTGGGTTGCGGGACAGTGTGAATGTGTGAGGCTGGGGAGTGTGTTGGTTGGTGGGATAATCAGTGGCACTGATCGCATAGGAGCTACGGAGAACCACATGGGGTAAATAGAGGGGGGAGGAAGAATTATGAAGAAAGAGAGGGGTCTGTAGAGTTTTTTCTCATGATAACTCTGCTCTCACATCATAATTGCTTAGGTCTCCCAGGCAGCCGTGGAGCCTGGCACGTGCCCTTGAATCACTACAGGTAGAGGCACTTTCAAGTACAATTCTCTTATTCTCCATAAATTGTCAAAGGCACTGTTCCTCTGCTAAGAAACCGTGTCTCATTTGAGTGGTGGCCTATAATGTGCAGGCAGCCGCTTTCCAATTTGCCTTTAGGGTCAAGCTGATTCGTCTGGCTGAGTAGACTTAAGTGCAAATCGCGAAGAGAAACCCATTTACATATTGTACAATGTGAAAAAGGTGAATTCTGTAACGGAAAAGGGAGGGGATTAGAGGGAAAGGAGGTCAATTGCTGATTTTTCCCTTGACATTGTTAAGATGTGGTTTTGAGGGTTCTGGTGTGTCTGAATGATTTGGAGTTGAAGTTCCCAGAGTGTTCCAATTTCCTCACAATAATTACGCTAATGACACCAAGAGTGTTTTGAAAGTCTTCATGTGTCTGCACTGCATACATTTCATTGCCACGCAGTCCTATTTGCTCAGTATGCTCCCCTCATAATAATTTGAGATGCTTCCCACTTACCTTGAGTAAATATCAAACAGATCTTGATATCTATATCTGTCTCATGAAATATACATCCTCTCTAACTGTGCCCAAATGATTAATTTACTGCTATGTGATGATTAGCGTAAAAATCTCAGCACGACACAAGATAGAAATGTTATCAGCTAATTGCCATTTGAAGAATGTTTTTGCATAGAAATTAATGATGCATGCTTACTTCTCAATTCTCTGTTAAACCAGAAAACCCAAGACTGTTTTTGAAGCAGAAAGGAATTACCTTTGAAGTTTGTTTTTTTTTTTCCTTTCCTCTCCCTTAGATGATCCACAGTTCAGCAAAGGAATGGTGGAAAGCAACGGTTAGCGGAGTTTTGTACGCAAAACTCAGCTTTCACCAAATCAGGTCTTCCAACCAATCAATTACACAATTTCAGGCAAAGACCTTTTCCCTGGACATTAGAGCCTCTCTGTGGCCCTGAAACTTGACAGAGAAACACTCATATATGTGCAGCATATCCTAAGCTTGCTCAAGTCCTTTGCAGAATCTGATGTTCTTATTATCATTGGTGGTCATTCCAGTTCTGCTCAAGCAGCCGTACAACTATCTATGAGTTTGATGATACCTCAGAAAGCCTTGTTTTATTTTCCAGATTTAAAGAACAATTAGTTGTGCCTTAGATCTTGATGATAAAGGCACACCCTAATCCAATTAGTTCTCTTAATTCTAAGTACCTGCCAGTCTATCCCAGAGATTGTAATGGAACATGAATTTTCCCCAAGCTCTGCCTTGCCATCCAAATCATCATCCCCATTATCTAATACCCAGCCTGGGCCAGTTATGCTGCTGAGAACTTTATATGCATTTTCTCATTTAATCCTCACCCAACACAGTGAGGTCCGTCCTATTTTAATCCCCATTTTAGAGATGAGAAAACACGGATATACACCTCATACGTTACTTTTCCAAGATCATGGAGTTGATAAAATGTGGCTGAAATCTAAAACATTCAAACCCGAACATCCCACTCAGGCAAACACAAATCCTCTGGATAATGACCCCTCTAGCCTTCACTGTGTGGACAGATCCAGTCTAACTGGTTCATTTTCATTTCAAGGAATAGAAAGTGGGGCTTGAACAGTGCCATTCTTTGGCTCAAGAAAGAGGGGCTTTGTGCTTTTAGAAGACCCCACATATCACAAACACACACCGACAACAAATTTATTGAGGGTTATATGGGTGCTCTGTCACCGGCTATCTGGCACTCAGGGCAGGCACAGCAAGACTCATGAGTCAGCATCACTTTCAGGCGAATGCCATGTTGGCTCCAAAGAAATGCTGCCCTTGGGTCCTGCCTTTGAGAGACAACTGTATCCGGATGTTGTGAACATAGACGCTGCCTCAGAACATGAAGAAGATCTGAGGGATAAAAGTACTCAAGGAGAAAAGACAAATTCATTAACTTGTCAAATCTTTCCTCTCAGAAAGCAAGAAGGCAATAGTTATTGCATAATTAGGTACTGTTTCCCAGAAGTGTGGAGCGTCCATTTTCTTGATTCTCATCCTGTTCCAATTTGTGGTTCTGAACACACTCATGAATAAGCATGGTACTCGCAACAGTTGTACATGGTGGCATATTGCATTATTTAATATTTTCAATATTATTGAATATCTAATATCCGTAACTTAAATTGGCAACTAGATGGACATTTCATGCTAGAATTGCGAATAGTTTTGTATTTGTAAAATTAATACTATCCAACAAACATTTTTAAATCTAAGTAGAAAATGTTCACTTTAGAGAGTGGCATGGACATATATACGCTACCAAATGTAAAATTAATAGCTAGTGGGAAGCAGCTGCATAGCACAGGGAGATCAGCTCGGTGCTTTGTGACCACCTAGAGGGGTGGGATAGGGAGGGTGGGAGGGAAACGCCAAAGGGAGGGGATATGGGGATATAGGTATATGTATAGCTGATTCACTTTGTTATAAAGCAGAAACTAACACACCATTGTAAAACAATTATACTCCAATAAAGATGTTAAGAAAATGTTCACTTTAAATATTTTTATTTTAAAATGTGATATTTATTCATTATAATTTATATTTCTCTTTTTTTAACATTTATTATTTTTAATTGTGGTAAAATATACAGAACGCGAAATCCATCATCTTAATCATTTTGAAATGTACAATTCAGTGGCATTAAGTATATCCACTTTTTTTTGCACCCATCACCACCATCCATCTTCAGAACTCTTCATCTTGTAAAACTAAAACTCTGTACAAGTTAACCAATAACACCCCATTACTCTCTGCCTCCAGCCCCTGGCAACCACCTTTCTACTTTCTCTCTCTGAATCTGACTACTCTAGGTACCCTATATAAGTGAAATCATATAGTGTTTGTCCTGTGACTGGCATTTCACTTGTCCTCAAGTTTCATCCATGTAGTAGGATGTGTCCGAATTTCCTTCCTTTTTAAGGCTGAATAATGTTTCATTGTATTTTATACCACATTGTGTTTATCCATTCATCCATCGATGTTGATCTATTCTTGGTGGATCAACCAGGAGAGAATAATGTGAATAACGCTGTTATGAATAATGTGAATAATGCTGTTATGAACATGGGTGTACCAATATCTCTTCCAGATCCTGCTTAAATTCAGAAGTGGAACTGCTGGATCATATGGTAGTTCTGTTTTTCATTTTCTGAGGGAACACTATACTGTTTTCTACGGTGGCTACACCATTTTACACTCCCAGCAAGAGTGCATAAGAGTTCTGATTTCTCCACATCCTTACCAACACTTGTTATTTTCCTTTTTCTCCCTGTAATTTTTTTGGGGGGTGTGTTGTTTTTTGTTTGTTTTTTGTGGCCATCCTAATGGGTGTGAGGTGGTACCTTGTGGTTTTGACTTGCATTTCCCTAATGATTAGTGATGTTGAGCATTTTTTCATGTATTTATTGGTCAGTTGTATATCTTCTTTGGGAAAATGTGTACTCAAGTAGACATTTTTTCCCCGTTTTTTAATCAGGTTGTTTTTTGTTACTGAGTTGTAGGAGTTCTTGATGTATTCTGGATATTAGTCCCTTATCAGAGACGTGATTTGCAAATATTTTCTCTCATTCCATGGGTTACCATTTCACTCTGTTGATTGCATCCTTTGATGCAGAGAATTTTTTAATTTGGGGGTAGTCCTGTCTATTTTCACTTTTGTTGCCTGTTCCTTTGGTGTTTTTTCCAGGAAACCACTGCCAAATCCAATGTCATGAAGATTTTCCCCTACTTTTTTTCCAGAGAGTTTTATAGTTTTAACACTTACATTTAGGCCTTTGATCAATTTTGAGTTAATTTTTATATATGGTATAAGGTAAGCGTCCAACTTCATTCTTTCTCTCCAGTGTGGATATCCAGTTTTTTCAACAACATTTATTGAAAAGGACTGTCTTTTCCCCCTTTGAATGGTCTCGGCACACTTCTCAAAAATAATTTGACCAGGGCTTCCCTGGTGGCGCAGTGGTTGAGAGTCCGCCTGCCGATGCAGGGGACACGGGTTCGTGCCCCGGTCCGGGAGGATCCCGCATGCCGCGGAGCGGCTGGGCCCGTGTGCCATGGCCACTGGGCCTGCGCGTCCGGAGCCTGTGCTCCGCAACGGGGGAGGCCACAACAGTGAGAGGCCCGTGTACCACAAAAAAAAAAAAAAAAAAAAAAAAAATAATTTGACCATATAAAATGAAGTGTTCATTTCTAAGTTTTGTATTCTATTCCATTGATCTATATTTCTGTCTCTATTATAGCACCACACTGTTTTGATTTACTGTAACTTTATAATAAGTTTTAAAATAAGTAAGTATAAGACTTCCAACTTTGTTCTTTTTAAAGATTGTTTTGACTATTTGGGGTCCTTTGAGATTCCATATTTAAAATTCATTAAATATGAATTTTAGGATGAATTTTCTATTTCTGCAGAAAAACACTATTGGGATTTTGATAAGAATTGCACTGAATCTGTTGATCATTTTGAGTAGTACTGCCATCTTAACAGTATCCACAAATGAGGGCTGCTGACTTAGCTTGGGCTAATATAACTAAATACCATAGACTGGGTGACTTAAACAACAGACATTTATTTCTCACAGTTCTGGATTTTGGGAAGTCCAGGATCAAGGTGCCATCAGATTCAGTACTTGGTGAAGGCCCTCTTCCTGGCTGGTATACAGCCACCTTCACAATGCACGCTCACATGGTCTTTCCTTGGTGTGTGCTCATGGAGAGATCTCAAGTCTCTTCCTCTTTTTATAAGGGCACCAATCTCATCATGAGAGCCTCACCCTCATGTCCTAACCTAACCCTAATTACTCCCCAAAGGCCTCACCTCCAAATACCATCCACTGGAGATTAAGGCTTCAAAAGATGGATTTGGGAGGAACACAAACATTCAGTCCATAGCAAATGTCTTTTTCTATTTGTGACTTCAACTTCTTTCAGCAGCAATTTGTTGTTTTCAGTGTACAAGTCTTTTGTCTCCTTGGTTAAGCTTATTCTTAAGTATTTCATTCTTTTTGATGCTATTGTAAATGGAATTGTTTTCTTAATTCCCTTTTCGAATGGTTCATTGTTAGTGTATAGAAATGCAGCTGATTTTTATATGTTGATTTTGTAACCTACAACTTCACTGAATTCATTTATTAGTTCTAACAGTTTATGGAATCTTTAGAGTTTTTTTTACATATAAGATCATGTCGTCTGTCAACAGAGATAATTTTACTTCTTCCTTTCCGATTTAAATGCCTTTTATTTCTTTTTCTTGGCTAGTTGCCCTGGCTTCAGTAGTTAACTTTGAACATTGTAGAAGAATAATAACTTTTTTGAAAACATATACAAAATGTTTTTAATTGTTTACATTCACTTTATGTCTTTATTATATATATTCAAATTTTCTAGATTTTGAATACAAATTCATTTTATTTTTTAGTCCTTTAGAACATTATTTTCAGTGGAGTACAAATTAAGTGAAAACCTGGATTATAAGAACACAATTCATGGGCTTCCCTGGTAGCACAGTGGTTGAGAATCTGCCTGCCAATGTAGGGGACACAGGTTCGAGCCCTGGTCTGGGAAGATCCCACATGCCGCGGAGCAACTAGGCCCGTGAGCCACAACTACTGAGCCTGCGCGTCTGGAGCTTGTGCTCCACAACAAGAGAGGCCGCGACAGTGAGAGGCCCGCGCACCGCAATGAAGAGTGGCCCCCGCTCGCCACAACTAGAGAAAGCCCTCGCACAGAAACGAAGACCCAACACAGCCAAAAATAAATAAATAAAATAATTAATTAATTAATTTTTTAAAAAAAGAGTAGCTCCTGCTGGCCACAACTAGAGGAAGCCTGCACGCATCAACGAAGACCCAATGCAGCCAAAAATAAAATCTAAATAAATAAATTTTAAAAAAGAACACAATTCATGATTTTGCTGAATTGAAGACAAGAAAAATAAAGTTTATGGAATACATATATAATGATTTGCAAATTATGTATGCCTGATCCAATAACAGAACACCCAAGCATGGACAATAATAATTAAATTCAACCATCTCTGATATTTTTCTGACTTTTAGTCATTATGTATGTATAGTTTTCAAAACAGGATGCTAGAAAACATTTAGCTTAACAGTTTGTTAATTTTCATTTATACTGTTTAAATATTTAGGCATATCTAAAAGTTTCTCACAATCAAGAAGCCCAAGAATAGCCAGCCCAGGCTGGTCTGCTGCTCTACGCTCTCTTTGCCCAGAGCCTCGCAAATGTTTGATAGGGGCAGACTTGAGTTTGAAAGTGCGAATACAGTAGACTTCTCGTCTACGGAAATTACTCTGTGATAACCCCATCCCCCTCCTGATAACACCGCAGCCAGGATGACATTATACCTTACAAATCTGATTATGCACTCCCCTGCTTGGAACTCTTTGGTAACTTCTCTTTGCACTTGGGGTAACGTTCACAATATGGGAGCCCTGCACGTTCTAGCCCTGTCTTCCTTCCCCATCTCTGTGTATGTACTGCTCTTCCTCTCTTCACTCTGGCCACACTGACTTTTATTCTAGTACGTCCAACATATCCCCTCCTGCCCCAAGACCTCTGCACGTGCGCTTCCTTCTCCCTATGATGTTCTCCTCACCCCTTTCCGGTCTAGTTAACTGCTGCCTGTCCACTGGACTCATCCCTAAGATCCCTTCTTCCAAGAAGCCTCCTTTGAATCTTTGGACTAGATAGATCCCAATAATATCAAAAATAAAAATTATTTTGATGGTCGTGTATAAAATTGACTGTTTGCTCTCCAATAGGCAGAGAGGTAAGCATGTCACATGTATGGACTCCTTTTATTCTTCCAAAAGCCCTCCCCTCCATGTTTACAAATAGAGAAGTCAAGGCTTAGACAAGTTAAGTCACTTGACCACAGTCACATTATTAATAAGAGGGGAGGCAAGATCTTAATCAAGACTGTCCAGCCCCAGAGCTTATATATTTAATCTCAGTGCCACAGTGGTTTTCTCTGTAAGGGCCCTCATTCATGATTTGTTCACTCATTCCACATGTCTATAAGGTTTCTGCCAGGTGCCAAGCGCTGTGAGGCACTGCGGGTAGAGTGGTGAGCAGCAAGACAGATAAGATTCCTGGACTCAAGGAACTTTATTCTAGTTGAGGAGTGAGACCATAAAAAATAAAAGTAAAGAAATAAACAAGGGATCATTCCTATGGAGGAACCAAATAGGTTCTGTGTTAGAGAGTGAGGATAGCCTGCTACCAAAAGGATGGGCTCAGGTGGTCTCTCTAAAGAAGGGACATTTGAGCTGAGTCCTGAAGGACGATGGGGCAGAGCTAGCTACCTGTCCTTCAAAATCCATTCTACCTTTTTTCATGGTAACAGACCCCCTAAATCTTAGCTAGATTATATCCTGCAACCCACCTCATAACTAGAGGTAGCCACGTGATTAAATTCTGGCTAATGGGTTATAACCGGAAGTAGCATGAGAAACTTCCAGGAAGTCTCCTTAAGGGGAGCTGGGGGGATGGGCATGCCCTTCTCCTCCATCCTCTTTCTTGTTGGAAGGTTGAAGGAGCAGCAGCAGACTTGGACCATGAAGTGAACTTGGGGATAGAAGCACACTAAGCAGAGAAGCAAACAGGAGGGACTATGGGTCCCTGAGACTATGGAGTACGCTATCAGCCCTGGACTGACTCCCTCAGATAAACCTTATTGACGTTGTACTTCCTACTGAAGGGTGACTAAACTTCTTTACGATTCTGAAGATTTAATACTGCTACTTGGGAAGTATAGACTATGCACTTCATGCAAAACCTTTTAACCACAGTAGTGATGGACTAAACATCCTCAGGAAGTCATTACAGACCCCTTCGGCTGCCTCTGACTTCCAGTCACAGGAAATGGCTGGTTTGCCTTTCTCTCTGGCTTTCCTTTGGAAGGCGTTCAGAGGCGTTTGGCATGCCGGAAGGGCCACCCACTCTATCAGATGGCACCTGTCAAACCAACAAAGATATAAACCGCCACAATGCAGATCTCTGAGAAATGCCTCCATGGCATGTTAGCGGTTTCACAAACACATTTAGAAGCTCAGATAAAGCTTTTGATGTTCCTGATCTTTGCACTTCCAAATGGTGGCTGAACAAACAGAAATCAGTCTTCTTTGAAAGCCTTCAAAGCAGTGAAATTGCCTAAATCAGTGTGTTGATTATTCTCTGACTTCCAAAAGTCAAGGAAGGTTTTCTGTTTGTTTCTCCTTCCTGAAACACTGTCACATCTCTCCTCGGTACTTTTGTTCTAGGAGATTTAAATCCATCAATTATCTGTTTGAAGATTCATAGATACAGAGAACAAATAGGTGGTTGCCAAAAGAGAGGGAAGCGGTGGGGGGGTGGGGTGAAATAGGTTAAGAGGATTTAGAAGTACAAACCTCCAGTTATATAATAGATAGGTCACAGGGATGTAATATACAGCATACGAGTGTGGTCAGTAATATTGTAACAACTTTGTATGGGGACAGATGGTTACTAGACTTATCACGGTGATCACTTCATAATGTATGCAAATGTCAAATCATTATGCAGTACACCTGAAACTAACATAATACTGTACAACAAATATATTTCAAATAAAAAAATAGTATTTGAGATAAAAAATAATAAATCCATCAATTATCTGTTTGATATACAAGTTTGAATTCCCAATACAGCCTTGACCATCTTTTCCAAAAACTGAAACATTTTTTCAAAAACAGTTGTATAAACATTCTACTGGGAAATGGTAAATAGAAATTTACCAGAATGGGGGTAAATGCGTAAGGGCAGGAACTGATTCTTTTATCAACGTATTTAAAGCTGATGAAGTCACAAATGTGTCATTACCCCAGAAAATTCTGTGTAGAATCCAGATTTTACAAAATTCTGTGTGCTAAGGTTGTTACGCCACCATTTGTGTGAACTGGGACTTGGTGATGGCAGCAAGAGGGATATATGATTTTGTACTTGTTTTTCAAGAATTTTTAACTCAGTAATCAGCATGTAAGGATGATTCTCACTGTAAGGATGACACCATGGAAGTGACCACATGTGGAGATGAGCTAAGAGGCTGAGCCCTGGAGTCTTCAATGTCATTATGACCCTCGTTATCAGGATTCTATAGGTTACCGACAGAAATACAGTTAAACTAACTTCAGCATAAAAGGTGGGGAGGGATATTAGATGGAATGGAAAAATACTGAGCTGAGCTCAAGGTCTCAGTATAGTGAGGCTCCAGGAATTGAACTGGAGACTGACTCCTGCTCAGCAATGCTTCCCACCCTTTTCCACCTGCCACTATTAGATAAAATGATGACATTTCTATGGCCCATGGGGATAAAATAATGAGGATGCTCCACACAACGGAAAGTGACCTACTCCTTGGCATACTGATCAGCTACCCATACAGCCCTTTTTCTAGTCTCCCAATTCCCAAGTTCTTAGGAAGCAATTATGGCCAACATTTATTGAGTCCTGTAGGGCAGGCACTGTTCTAAGCACTGTACATGCCTTTCATTCACTCATTAAATCTTCACACAATCCTGTAAGTTGGGTATTATGTTTTCCCACTTCACAGACAAGAAAACCCAGGACTTAGAGGCTAAGCCACGTACCCAAGGTCACGTGGAAGTCAGTGGAGACAGGGTTTGAATCTACTTTGGCTCGAGTTTGCCCTTAACCCTCAGCTATAGCACCTCTATCGGGCACTAAATCCATCTATAAAAGGAAGTGAAATGATTGGCCGTGCTTGAGGCAGGTGCCCATCCCTGCACCAATCAACGATGAGAAGGGACTGGGGTTACACCGGAAGAAGCAACTTGATGCTCCTGCTACACCCATGGAAGAAGGGAGGAAGGGGGGCTTCCCTGGTGGTGCAGTGGTTAGGAATCCACCTGCCAATGCTGGGGACCCGGGTTTGATCCCTGGTCCAGGAGGATCCCACATGCCGCAGATCAACTCAGCCCGTGCACCACAACTGCTGAGCCGGTGCTCTGGAGCCCGCGAGCCACGACTGCTGAGCCCTGGCACCTAGAGCGTGTGCTCCGCCACAAGAGAAGCCACCGTAATGACAAGCCCATGCACCTCAAGGAAAAGTAGCTGCCGCTCAACGCAACTAGAGAAAGCCCGCATGCAGCAACGAAGACCCAACACAGCCAAAAATAAATTAATTAATTTTAAAAAATAAAAAAGAAGGGAGGAAGGGGCAAAACTCAGCAAAGGAGCACTTCACAGATGCTCCTAAGGATCTTCCTCCTCTCTCAGGGGCCCAAGACTGACAGTTATTCTCTTCAGTTCACAGCACATTATCATCATCACGCTTCCCTTGCTTTATTTCATCTTATCCCTCTTCTCCACTCCTGTTCTCCTCCCGTCCCCGAAGGCAGCCGTTCTACTCTGTTTGATAGGAATCATTTCATTTATATACGTTCTTATATAATGTATATATATTGTTTTTGTGCGTGCGTCTTTACATATATGACATTGGGCTACAGGTCCCATGCTTTGTCTTCCTTTTGCCATTCCATCTTGTGTTCATAAGGTACGTCCATGTTGCCACATTGCCAGACCATAGCTTCCAACCACAGAATATACCCTATGATGTGCCTGCACCCTTTTCTAATACTTTTCCCCCAACACATGTCTGGGCTGGTCATGGACTAGGTTCTACAGATCAGTTCATCCAACTTGGGAGCCCCCTCATCTGGAAAGGCGCCTCCCTGCCTGACGGAGAGTCCTTCCTCTGTGCTCCCACAGTCCTCCATGCTTGCCTCCCTCAGGACAGAGGCCACAGAGCAGATTGGTTAAAAGTACAGGATTGGGACCCGACTGCCTGGACTCAGAATCCTGTCTCTTTCACTTAGAGCTAAGTCATACAGCCTCACGGTGCCTCCACTTCCATGTCTGCAAAATGATAACCACAGCTACTCATGGGATTGCTGTGAAGATTAAATGAGAGAAATCTATGAAAATTGCTATGAAGAGTGCCTGGTACAAATTAAGTGCTATCTGTACTTACTATAATAACATTTGTTGCATGTATTGGAATGGTCTGTTCACTTGTCTGTCGCCACCACCAGATTATGAAATCCTTGAGTCCCAGGACCTTGGCTTTTCCATCTTTGTGTCCCAGAGGCCCACCCATTGCATGAATCCAGGGCGTACTCATTGCATGATACTCTCTCTTACTCACCCTCTGGTTTGACATAGCTGCAGGATTTGTATCTAGAAACCAACTGGGTTGAGGAGAGGCTAGATAGAACAGACTGGAGATGTGGCTTTAAAAAGGAAAACTTTCCTGGAGCTATAATTCTGTGCAATAGAACATATAGCATCAGCTGCCACATACAGCCAGGAAGGTCAGCAGATCACCCAAGACTGGCCCCCAGAGGACATCCCTACCCAGGCAGATGTATGAACTTGCCTCAAGCATGGCCAAGAGCCAGCTCTTGGTCACGTGCCAACATTTTCTGCCTTTGTGTATATTCACCTCAGTGTGCTCATCTGTAACTTAGGACTAACAGCATTTACTTCATAGGGTTGTCCTGAGGATTCTATGAGGGAACCACTACCAACTGCTTACAATAGTGTCTGGCATGGCCTCAATTGGCAATAAACGTTAGCTCTTCTTAATGTGATTATCACCAAATCAATTACTCTTACAAATAGAGTTGGGAGACGCCACACTCATTTTCTTTCTTGTTTCAAGATCCTGGAATTTCTGTTTGTTCATTTGTATGTTTGGTTTTGTTTCCATTTATTTATTTGGCATCCTGGTGGGAATTATTTCTTAGCAGGTTATCTGTTGGAAGGTTCTAGCCCTCTTTCCCTTAGCCTCAACCTGAACTCACAGGTGAATGGTATAGCTTCCCTATCTTTGAAAGTTTCTTAAGAACCATATCACTCTCAGGCTGGAAGTTCTCTGAAGTCTCAGCTTCCAGCAACCCCCAGTCAGATAGTCCCAGGAATACAAGAGAACACCATTTGCAATCACAGAACACACTTAAATGGGAATGAACTTGATTCTTTCTGTTGTTCAAAAAAAAAGGGGGTAAGAACAAGGAAATCAAACGCAGGTCCAGGGCCTACCTGGTGGCGCAGTGGTTGAGAGCCCACCTGCCGATGCAGGGGACGCGGGTTCATGCCCCGGTCCGGGAGGATCCCACATGCCGCGGAGCGGCTGCGCCCGTGAGCCATGGCCGCAGAGCCTGCGCGTCCGGAGCCTGTGCTCCGCAACGGGAGAGCCCACAACAGTGAGAGGCCCGCGTAACGCTAAAAAAAAACCAAAACACAACTTAGGTCCAGTGGAATTGTCCTCAGAGTAATAAAGGCCTTTACCATGAGCTTTCTAAGCAACTTTTAGGTGTTGCTGGGCCACAGAAAGACTCTTTAAAAATGGTTTGGTTTATACATGGAAAGAAGCCCTCAGGTGAAACTGCCCTACACGAGAGGCCTAGCTGTAAGAACCATTAGCTGTAAAAGAGAGGTTAATTATGAGGAAAACTCCCTGGCCTACGCTGAGGGGTTTTAGTGACTCACAGTGAGGGGGCCACGTTTGGTGACCACAGCCCTCTCCCCGGCAAGGGCTTAATGGGGAGTCTGCTACCATGTGCCACATTTGGGCTTGTGTAGGGACCAGGAAGCCTGATCTTGTTTGGCTTCATTAGCTAAGGGGACTGTTGCCCCCAGGGATCATTAACTAGTAGCAGCGGGGAAGGGGGCAGGAGCAAGACAAGCTGATGAGAGGCAGCAAAGTTACTCATTTTCTAAAATTAGGATCTTGGTGAAACTCCAAACAGACTTTGCCTGGGGCTGGCTCCCTGACCCCTCAGATCAGTAAGTTGGTGGAGACAGCTTTTTCCAGGTTTTCCTCCCCACTCTCCTCCATGTCCTATGCTTCAGCTGTGGCTGAAAACACCCTCAGGTGGGGAGCGCTTATTTCCAAGAAACTGCGTGAGATATTTTCTTTCAGAAGCCCTTGAAAAACTAAATGTTGTGTTTTGTCAGGAACATTTTCTTTTGAGCCAGGAACCCAGTTCCCACCCCACCCAACCCCCTCCAACATTCTGAGGACAAATAGGAAGCCAGGACAGGCAAAATTTAGGAGCTCACCTCCAAAAGGAATATTTTAACAAAACGTATACACACTTCAGATTCCACTGCCATCACTGAGCACCTACTCTATGCCAGACCCTGTGCAAAGTACTTTTCCTGGCCTTTCTCCACCATGCCCGCAGCACACGGACCCCCGAGCACACGTGGACGGTCACCAGTTCTGCAGATGACACACTGAGAGTCAGGCTCGCAGACGCAAAAGGCCACCTGATGAGCGCAGAGCTGGCGTCTTTACCCAAGTCCTTTGACTGAGGTTGGTCCTGTGCCACCCCTTGGCCCTGTCTCAACAGAATAACCCAGACAGTGACTTTCAATGTAAGTTAAAACCCTTGCCATTAGCATTCAGAAGTACATAGCTTAAGGGAAGGAATGTGAAAATGTCTCCCTCTGAGGGTGACACCCTCTGATCTCACCCACCCTACCTACGCTTCTGGACCTTTTTTCTTTTGCTTAATATTTCCAACTTTTGAGTACAAGAGTAGGCAGACAAACCTTGTGACAAATACCTGGCCAATCTGGAGTGGTTGCATGTGTCGATGCTCCATGTATATTACCGTATGTTTTCACCATTGCTATGGATAAGTATTATTTTCTACTAACACTTCCAAATCAAATTACCTGTTAAGAATGTCTTCTTGGGCTTCCCTGGTGGCGCAGTGGTTAAGAGTCCGCCTCCCGATGCAGGGGACACGGGTTTGTGCCCCGGTCCGGGGGGATCCCACATGCCGCTGAGCGGCTGCGCCCGTGAGCCATGGCCGCTGAGCCTGCGCGTCCGTCCGGAGCCTGTGCTCCGCAGCGGGAGAGGCCACAACAGTGAGAGGCCCGCGTACCGCAAAAAGAATGTCTTCTTGGCGGGCTTCCCTGGTGGCGCAGTGGTTGAGCGTCCGCCTGTCGATGCAGGGGACACGGATTTGTGCCCCGGTCCGTGAAGATCCCACATGCCGCGGAGCGGCTGGGCCCGTGAGCCATGGCCGCCGAGCATGCGCGTCCGCAGCCTGTGCTCCGCAACGGGAGAGGCCGCAACAGTGAGAGGCCCGCCTACCCAAAAAAAAAAAAAAAGACTTCTTCACTGTGCTAGCACTGGATGAAATTCTACCATTCTGCACTTCTACACTTCATGTCCATTTTACAATTAAAATAATGATAAAACTTCCTCCTGAAGGATGGTGTCGTTACAGGTTAATATGAATGAATGCATTCTACCGTCACTCTAGTTTCTTATCAGCATTCAGCCGAAGCATTTTTAATTTTCAGATATTTTCGATTTAGCAGTGTTTCTGAGGCATTTCCACTTGGGTGCAGCCAAGGCAGTGAGCAAATGAGGGGCTGACACTGTTGCGGAAGTGAGCAGAACACCGTGAATGCAGGGTTTGTGGCACCAGCTCTCCTGAGTTTGAGCTCCAGCTGCTGTTGATATGGAGCAAGTTCCTTCCTCACCTGCATCTTATATTCTCCTCCATAAAAATGAGATTGAAATTGCCTCTACCTCATAGAGTTGCTGTCAAGCATTAATTTACGTGAAGTGCTTTTTAAAATGCCTGGAACATAGTAGCTCTGTGTATGTGATTGCTGTTATTATCATGATTGTCATTATTCCACAAGAACCACAGGTAGGAGGAGCTCAGCCCTTTGGGAGGCAGCCATCATGAGGCCAGGAATCAGGAGTGTGTGCGTTCGTTTCCAGAACTGAAGTGCTTGGAGCACAAAAGCATTTAGTGATATATTTGCCTCTCCTCCCCTAATTCACTGATCAGACTGTGCCCTGTGATGTGCACACTTTTGAGACTATTCGGTTCTAGTAAATAAAGAAGCTTGTAGTTTACAAACATAGGCAAACTATCTTAAGATGTTTAAATATAAATAAGCTATTAAGCAAAAAGTGTGATAGTCATTGGCAGAATTCATGGGACGTGTTAAGTATAAGATAAGTAGTCAACACGTAGAACATGTGCATGTTAAACACAGGTAACGAAGGATGGAGGAACCAAGAAATACCTAATCTGTATGATGCACCTCAGTGCTAAATATTCATAGTATACTAAGTACACATGAGATTAAATATCAGGACTTATTAAATATATATGAGCCTTTAATATTCATGATCTCCTTATCTGGAAAGATACTGGTTGTATGCTTCAGGTCACGTGTCCTCTGCCCAAGAAACTCAAATAGAACTCATTAACTGTTCATCAGGCTAATTGGCGAGCAACAGCTTAGGCCAGGCACGTCACAACTCTCCAGGAGGACAAGTATGTGACATTGGCCCAGGGTACCCAGCATCTGTGGGCCCTTGTGTCAGGGATCCCCAACACTACCCTCAGATCTGATGATTTTCTAGGACTCATAGAACTCAGAAAAGCAATTCAACTCTTGGTTACACTTATTACAGCAAAAGGATACAGACAGGGCTTCCCTGGTGGCGCAGTGGTTGAGAGTCCGCCTGCCGATGCAGGGGACGCGGGTTCGTGCCCCGGTCCGGGAAGATACCACATGCCGCGGAGCGGCTGCGCCCGTGAGCCATGGCCGCTGAGCCTGCGCGCCTGGAGCCTGTGCTCTGCAACGGGAGAGGCCACAACAGTGAGAGGCCCGCGTACCGCAAAAAACAAAAAAAAAAAAAATGTGGAGGAACAATAATACAATCTATACAAGTGGGAGAAAGAGGAGAAGAAAGATAAGAAGGCAGACGCATGAGCATATCGGTATGGCTATGATCTCATTCACTGCCTCCAGACAGTGCTGACCGCAGTTTGCCTCCAGCTTGTGTTTATTGAATGCTCATTGCAGATCAGGTGCCATGCTAAACACTCTAGCTGAATCACTATTTACCCCTTCCCCATTTTGTAGATGAGTAAATGAGGGCACAAAGGAACGTGTGTGAGGTCACCCACTGTCAGTGGTGGAGCCAGAATTCAAATGAGGTGACAGAGTTTACACTCAACCACTCTACTAGGCTGCTTGACTTCTGAAACTGGTTTGTCTTGGTCTCAGGGCCTAGCACAGAGCAGACAGAACTTTTTCATTTGCAAGTAACAGAAACCCAAGGCAAAATGTGAAAAGGGATATATATTCACTCACAAGCCTGAAAATTTTAGGGAATAGGACTGAAACAGCTGGATCCGTGGGCTCAACCAGGCAGGGAGGATTTGCCTGCCCATCTATCATCTCTCAGTTCTGTTTCTTCACTACTTCACTACTGTCAACTCTAAGCTGACATTCCTATAGCTTGGCAGTCAACTCTATGAGAGATTCTACTTCCCAAGGGTTCCAGCCACAGACCAATGAGTTAGACTGACTCCGATTTGCCCAGCTAATCCAGTCACTGATGAGGGGCAGTGGCCAGGCCTGGGTGATATATGCACCCTTGCTGCTGGCTGTAGAGTCAGTCCTATTTGAACCACACAGATTGAAAATAAATGAGAACATTTTCCTAAAGGAAAATGGGGTTGTTGCCAAGAGAAGAGGGAACATCTCTGAGCAGGCAAAAACAGCTCATATTTTCATGAGTTCACAGTAAATGCATGGATATCGGATAGATGGATGGATGGATGGGTGAGTGGGTGGATGGATGGATGGGTGGGTGGATGGATGAATGTGTGAATGAATGCAAAAATGTAATGCCCAGGGCAAGGGTCCGAATGATGAGAAATTTACAAGAAAAATACTTTCTTACATATCTGAACTGTGAGAGCACTCAAGGTTAGCAATTCCTTTGGTTCTCTTCCACAAAAAGAGACCAGGAGATTTGAGGGAAGTGGTTGGGAGAAGACTACTGAAAAATAGGTACTTGAAACAAAGAATGAGAACATGGGGAACAATTTCTCTAATGGAGAACATTACAGTTTTAATAGGAAATCTGCCTCAAACAGTGTGGGTTTCTGGTTGCTTTTGTTGGCATATCTCTCCTTCTTGGTGTAGTAAGAAGACTGTAATTGTCATGGGCAATTACAGCCCAGTGCACAAAGTGGTATGTCCCATCTGGAGAGACCGGTCACCTCAACCGGCACAAGCCATCAGAGTCCTCAGGAAATAGGAGCTTGTTCCACAGGGATGCTTAGTCTCTTTAACTTCCAAACTCAGGCCGTTCCTGTAGGTGGATCCCTAGTTTTCAGCCACATTTGTGTGCCTGTGAAGCTGCCATTTGGGAAGTTGATTCTCAGAATGGGATTTGGCTGAGCAAATAGAGCCCCAGTTGGGAGAGTACATCTACCCTGCAGAGAAGGTTATGCAAAAGGACAGGACGATAGATTCCAGCAGCAGATTCAGGAAGAGGAAAAGAGCCACGCACGCCCTCGCATGCATAAGCACCAGGACTGCTTTCGTGCACAGCACGAGACCAGGGAGACCTCAGCATATTTCAGTCCCAAATCCTTGTGTTATTTCATTTTTCACTATGTGCTCCATTTCAGGGAAAACGTAACGTGCATCTTTCTAATTTGCCTGCCCTTCAATTTTGCCCTTAAGATTTATTAACCCATTATTTTTGATGTATTAACTCATATAGCTGCTCTTGTGTGACATCCTGTCTTCTAGGGCTAAATAGACATTCATATCTGTTGTGTTTAAATCGCGGACTTGGGGGGAGTTTTATGCCTCCAAGAAATTGAAGTTTCTTTTTCAATCTACAAGTTTCTAAGTGTCATGGGCATCTGGGCTGCCAGGTTAGAGAGCTTAAGTCCAAGGTGCCTTTTGAGGTGTGATGTTGCCTGCTTTTAGCTCTGATAGGGGACTGAGCTGGACTGCCATCTGGGACCTAACATCCTGACCTTTTTCCTCCAGTGTCAGGCCGTGGATGCCAATCTCAAGTGAATTAGAGTTGAATGTAAGAAGATGTTTTGATTAGAGAATGTAATCGCCAACCTAGAGTTATACCAAAACTGAAATCTGAAGGAAGAGAGAACAAAGTGGGGTCCCTTTTACAAACTGGGCTAAATGAGGCACGAAAGCTGGTTTTACTCACTGCACCTCGGTCAGGCAGAGGAACGGAAGTCCTGCAGGAGTCCCAGAGTCACTGTCACAGAATTAAGCCCTATAGACCCTGCTCGAGCCCCAGCCTGGCCAGGCTCTCTGCCTCCGCTGGGGAGGGTTCTTTTTCAAGCTGTCGACTAAGAAAACCTAAGCTGAGACGGACACAGCATAAACTTTATTCAGTGGCCAAAGAATGGAGAAGCAGGAACTAAGTTCACAGATCAATTAAATCTCACCTGGCCAGAGGGATTTAATTTTAAAGAGTAAAGGCAAAGGGAGGAGGAGTGAAGCTAGTGATAAGGAGGCATATGCATTAGTCTACCTGGGGGAGGGGCAGGGCTTTTCCAGGATGTGAGATGCCACCCCCTTTTTATTCTTTTTTGGTCCTTAATATGCTGTCATGGTCACCAATAGGTGTGCCATTTATTATGCTCCCGTAGTAACATCAGCTTATAATGAGACTCAGGCTCTGTTGGAGGTCGGATTCATCACCACCTTGGTCCCAGCTGGTTCCATGTGGGTGTTTGTTTGTAGCTTCCCTTCTTATCTCTGGACGCTTTAACTTAAAGATTTACATTAACTCTGCTACAGATGGGGGTTGACGGGTTTTGAGCAAAGACCTGGAGCAGCTCTGGCAACATCACCTCCTTAAGAACCAGAGGAAATGAAGACTCTTAATTTCATCTGAGAGGAACCTGAGCCCAGCGAGGCTGAGGCATTTGGCCAGTGGGGGTGAGAAGCCCAGAGGAGCTCAGGCCTCCCCATACAGCACGCTTCCCTGCCTGAACAAAACACAATTATGGAAAAGCAACAGCTTCCCTGAAGTATTCATGCTGTTCGTAAATGCATTAAGTTTCCACCCTGGCCATCCATTAGAATCAATGGGAAAAGCTAAAAAGAAACAGAACAGAAAACTGAACATCTGGGCCCACCCAGACCAATTAAATCGGGCTCTCAGGGGGTGACAGGGCCCTGGACATCAGTGTTTTGTTTTGTTTTGTTTTGTTTTATTTAAGGGTGATTTATTTTACTTAAGGGTGGCAGTGGGAATAGTCATAGATTTCTAATACAAACCAAATACAAACATCAAACAACCATAAGAATAATGAAAATCTACAGTGTTTTGTTGTTTTTTTTTAATTTCCCTGGGCGGCGATTTTAATGCGTGGACAACTTGAGAACCAAAGTACTTATCTGGGCTGGGATGGACCTACCTGAGTGTTGTCAGCCAAACTGAGCCAAGAGAACATGCTGCTGACGGCGCGGGGAGGGTGTCTAGTGATGTATCACACAGGTGGAGAGAAAGGATGCTGCCCGATGCTGTGGAATGACTCCGACAAGCTTGCCCCTGGGGGAATGAGAGGAGAGGACACAGGGACAAGTTATCTGAAAAGTGTCTTCTGCCCTGAGAGACAGTTTTGTCCTCCTGACCTCTGGCAGCCTGGATTCCTTGCACAGATAATTCCAAGCCTGCCCTTTCCCAGCACTGGTGGAGGTCTTCTGCAAGATTTTCTGCCTTGTCTTATTTTATTACCAATCTATCGCCACTCGTTCCTGTTTTGAACAGATGTAATTAATGGCAACAAGGGCTTTCCAGTCTACAAAATCAATACGGAAATGGCTGAAATAGCGTCTTGATGACAGAAGGAAGGCACAGCTCCTTATACATAATTCACCATGCAAACAGGCTGCTACAACCATAACTGCTCCTTTACACATGCAAATCTGGGAGGTGATTTGATTTATGATCTTAATTGGGCCTCTTTAGGAAAGGTCACATCTGAACTTGGTTTCAGGAAAGTCTACCCCCATTCACCTTCATACCTAAGGTCGAACTCATATTTTTAAGTGAATGCTGGACTGTATTTCTGTTCTCCTCCCCAAGCGCACGCCCCCCACTACAATTTCGTTTGAATTCATATCTCATAGTCCAGGCATGAATACTGACAACTCACCTGACTGTTTAAAATAAATTTTTTAAAAGGAGACAATTTCTCACACGCTGCAACAGAGAACCCACTTTCCCAGACTTGATGATTTCAATGCATAACTTAGTCTTAGACAGGATGGAGCCGGTAGCTCCGAGAGGTGAGAAGTCGGGTGGCACGGCAGACTGATTAGGGGCTAAGGCCTTGCTAAGACCTTTGGATTGGAGGGCTGGAGGCGGGAAGTGACGTGTGATTTGAATTAATTCTTCATCTTTTTGTTTTATCATTGCTTTTTAAAATTAGGATTCAAATTCTACTCAAGAAGCTCTTTAAAAAGGGAGGAAATTGCCAGGTCCAAAAGAACCAGGGGTCACCCTTCAGGAGGCTGGTCAGTTACAGAGGGCAGTCAGGAGGTACCATCTCACTGACCACTATTCTCCTCTACAGATGGAGCCGTCCACCTTCCACCAAGCATCTTGCCGCAGACGGAGAAGTTCTGAGTAAAGTCAACATTTCACTCATATCATTCTTTTATCCATAAATGACTAAATGATATCATTTTTTTTCTTTATTATGTAACTCGATAGACTTTAGGAATTGTGCACCCAGGTGAATCTAAGCTGCCCTTGGCCGCCCTGGCTTCAGCCTATGCCCTGCAATTCTTTGTCATTGAAAGGTCCTGGCTGACCTTGGTCAGGTCACCCCGTTTGTTGGACTCACTTTCCTCTCTGGTGCCTGAGCCCCACAGGATGAGCGCTGGGACATTTCCACTTTGTCCTCTTCTAATTCTGGGTCTCCACCTTTAATCTACATTTCCGTTTAAGTGACGGATCTGTGAATGATCCAGAAGGAGGTTCTAAAGAGTGGTTCTAACCATCTCCTTGCTTTATTATCCAGAAGTGGCATCACATCAGTTGCTTCCCGAGGTAGAATGCTTAATGCAACCACTAAGGATTTGCCTTCTCGCCTATTTCCTCAGCTGAGGTCTGCACCCTGCCTTCCTTGGGCGCCTCCCATCATAATTACCTTCCACTCCCCACATTCAACTGCAGCAATAGTTCATTCGCTTAATAAACATCCATGGACATGTCTACATACCTGGCATGGCAAGGCCCCTATTTCTGACCTTCAGAGAAGGAAAGATAGTGACCAAAGGCTAGATATCAAGACAGAAAATTCAGAAGAAAAGGAGGTCACACTGTATATTTTCCCCAGGGAAGCAAACAGGAGAAGCTGGGAAAGAAGAAGGAGAAACTCACAGAAATAGCCTCAGGACAGCTTTACCTGAGAAGGTTCCAGAAGCGATATCTGGCTTTGCTCTGACTCAGCTTTGGTTTCTTACCTCTGGTAAAACTGGGAAGCTTGTGAAACCAGATTTCAAAGCATCACTCGCTCTTCACTTCCAGAAACCAGCCTCTGGTCTCCACATATAGACACATCTTTGGCAAGGATCTGCCTTTCAGGGGATGGGAAAGAGATGAGATATTAGAGCCTGTTCTGAAGGGAAGAAAGAGTGACAGCTAGTGAAATAATGATCAACCATAATACATAATATTGGACCCTAAACGTGTAACCCCGCATCTGGAGCACAAAATGATGCATTCCCACACAGACTGCATCTTTACAAATATTTAAGCTGGAAAGGGAGGAAGAAAAAAAATCCTCGTTTTTATATCTGCAGGAAATATCTGAGTTTTGGCCTGGGTGATGCTGGGGCCTTCCAGGGTGAGAAATGATGCCTTGAACAATTATAGTTCCAGCTGCTGCCCTTTGAGCAAGCAGACTGTTTCCTGTCCATCCTGAAGTTATGGTCACTGATGTGTTGCTGTCTACTCTGTTCATGTCTACACGAATTTCCCCAGCCTAAGAAAAGGGGGCTTGCGGCTGGACACTGCTCACTAGTTCTTTGGGGCACATTGTTTATACTGTGTTCATGCGATCTAATAAAGTGGGGACCACGCCATTGGCATCGACTCACTGGGGAGCTTGTTAAAATGCAGCCTTAGCCCTCACCCAGAACCTCTAAATTTGAGTCTGTGTCTGAAGTTATCTGTTTGTTTGTACACTTACTTGTTTGTCTGTTTTGTTCACCGCTCTATCTTCAGCTCCCAGAAAAGCTTTAGGAACAAAGTAGATGCTTAATAAGTATGTGTTGAATAAATGAATGAAACAGCTTATTGCAGGCCCTTGGCAATGGTGGTTGGTTCAGGAAACATGACCAACATGACCCAAGCCATTCCGTTCAAGACTGGATTCAAGTTCTAGGACTTGGGAATGAGAAGTTCTTTTACTGCTGGGACCAACACAAGAACTGTGGTTTCGCCCAAGACTAAAGTTAACAAAGAGGAAGGTGTAGCCAAGAGATTGAAGGAGGGAGACCAGGACCCGATGCCACTGAGCCTCTGGATCCAGCTGTCATCTTGTCCGCGATGAGAGACAGTAAGTTGCTCTCTGCTGAGGCCATGCTGGCGTGGGCTCTATCACTCATGGCTGAAAGAGACCTGCCTGACACTAGCCCTGAGGTCCAGGCTTCACTGGTGTTTCACCAGCAGGATCACATGCTCGGTCTAGACTGCAGCTTTTAAGAGCAGAGATTGTGTCTTTTATTCTTTCTATATCTCTCCTGCTCCTCCTTTCTGCTCTTGGGACTTGAATTCCGGGTGGGACTATCTTTGCATCACTAAAATTGTTATGATTATCATGAGATTTTTTTTTTTTTTTTTGCGGTACGCGGGCCTCTCACTGTTGTGGCCTCTCCTGCTGCGGAGCACAGGCTCCGGACGCGCAGGCTCAGCGGCCATGGCTCACGGGCCCAGCCGCTCCGCGGCACGTGGGATCTTCCCGGACCGGGGCACGAACCCGCGTCCCCTGCATCGGACGCGTCCCACCGCGTCCCCTGCATCCCCTGCAGCGGACTCTCAACCACTGCGCCACCAGGGAAGCCCATCGTGAGATATTTTTGAAAATGACTTAAGAACTTACAAATCCTTCTGTGGCTATTATCTCAACAACCCATAAGTCTGGAAGATTGTGGAAGTACAATCCTCCTCCAGTTCATAGATGGGGAAACTGACCCTGGAGGAGACGGAGGCACCAGCCCTGGCATCAAATGGCTAATAACAAGGCAGGGGCCAACCAGGACTCTAACCCAGGGTCTCCGATCACAAAGCCTTCTTTTTCCTCATCGTCTTTATGCTTCCTTCTCATGAAAAAAACAATACACCTAAAGTTCAGTGAGTTTTCCCTAGTGGATCCAAGAACCCCAGCCATAAAGGACACTTCAGGTTCCCCGGCCTGTCAGAATGTTGCCAAACCCCACTACTGGACTTTGTTCACTGAGCACATCTCCAGCAGGATGAAGTGCAGACGCGGGGTACTCACTGGGGCTTCAAGATACCTTATGATGGGACATCAATTGAGTTCACGTCTACAGAGTCTTCCCGGTCGATTTCCTGGTACACGCCGCGTGGGTCAAGACTACAAGATCACGATGATTGTGTTACTGACCAGGGTTCTTGGCATCCTTCATCAATAGAAATTGATCAGAGGCCAGACAAGAAATTTAGGCAAGGCTTTATTGCGGCCCCTGCTGCAGCAGTGGGGAACAAGAAGAAACAACATGTTCCCTGGCTTGCTTGTTCCCCGAATGGGGGCAAGCTGGCTCCTTATATGGGGTGAGGGTAGGGGTGTGTCCAGGGCTCGGGCTGGAGTAGTTTGCTCACCCCTTTGGTGGTGACGTGTGCAGGGGACATGGGCAGTATCCTGCTTTTGCTCCCGACACCCTGATTTTGCTCCCGGCTCTTCAGAAGTGGCAGTTGGGCTTTTTGGTCTTTTTGTATCTGTTTGTCCATAATTTGCCCCAACTGTACAGACCCGAAGTTATTTTTAGTCCCTTATATACGTCCTTCATATTTTGTTACTCGAGGAGACTTTTGGGCAGGTGCAAGCATTGCAGCAAAGGGTCCCAGGTCCCAGGTCCCAGGTCCCAGCCTGTCCCAATTGCGCTCTCAGTGTGTTTCACTTGAGAATGGCATATTTTGGGACTTGTGCCCAGACAACATCCCAAGGCATAAGAGATGATTCTGCCTTAAGACACCACTCTCCTTCACAAATACCTATGCTCACTATTCAGAAGCTATGCCGACTTAAGCCTAGACACACACACACTTAGCATTTATTTATTAGGCTTTTAAAAACTGTGTCCTTTAGGACATGACTGTGGATACAAACCAGGAATAAGCTACCAATAAAAAAGCAAATATAATTGTGATACTAATTAAAACTGTAGCAGGATATAAAGATCTGCCTAAAACATCACCTTGTTGAGAAGAATCAATTTAAAGACACAAGTCAGGATATAAATGTTGGCAAAAAGAGGTTGTCCTTAAGGAGGTTAAGAATTCCAGAGAGTCCTTCATGGGTTTGAAACTTGTCATGGAATCAGAGCAATACTCACAGAATATACCTTGAAATGATTAGTAGTAGTAAGAAAAATGATGATGATAAATATGTTATCTGAAATAAACAATGAAAAATGCTTTTTAGTTAGCAAAGAACTCACTCTCCACGTATCATCTCATTTGATGGAAACTTGGAACTCCTCACAGGTATCTCAGCGGCAGCCCTGTGTATTATCAGCTGATGTTCCAAATTGTAGGCTCTCAGGATAAGGAAACATTGAGCCCAGCTAGATTGTCCTACAGATGTTAACAGTAGTCTGTGTTTGTGGAGCCAGGTCCAGTGCTGCACACTTTATATTAGTTATCTCATTAAAACCTCACAATCTTCATCCTCAGTTAACTTGTGAGGAAACTGCGGCTTAGCAAGATTAAGCCACTTACTCATGGTTACTCAACTATCAAGTGAGAGAGCCAGGCTCTGGGGCTGGAAGGTGCTGCTGTGACATCCCAAGGTCCCCGTCCTGCATAAGCCCACATTTTTTCGAGCAGACAGCCAAGGTAAAGACAGATTTCCTGCCTTGCAAGCAGAGGGTCCAAAAGAAGACAAGGGGAGACAGAGGACCTGTATTAACCAGCTGTTTGACCTTTTGAAAACCTGACTCCTACGGCCTCCTTTTCACCTTCTGTAAAACAAGTTGCTTAGACTAAATGCTCTCTGAAGAATCACCCAGCATTAACATTCAATGATACCATGAAATATGTCACGTCTGCTGACAGGCAAGTGTGACAGGAAGGGAAATTTTGCTATTAACAGAAAGAAAGAAGAGCAACAACCATAGTCCCTTCTGCATTCTAGAGGAGCAGCGGAATTTCTCCCAGGGAAGGTTAGAAATGCACCTTATTGAGTCTTTGGTTTTTAGCATATTTCTTATAAAAGAGTCTTATAAGTCCTCTGGTGCCCATCATTTACTGATCACAGTGCTTCAGAATCCTTCTCAACACAGTGCCCCAGGCAACCAACAAATGATCAAAGTGGACATGCAAGATAAAATGCATTTTATATCCCTCCCATACAGGAGTTATCTGGGTTAAAAAAAAAAAAAAGTATGTATCTTATAGACGTATAAAGGTTATATTGTGGTCAAACGGTGGATAGGCGGCAGCCTCTTGAACAAGTGCAAGTCTGCTCAGCACATTTTCAGGGGCAAGATTAAAATGCATCCGGGAGAGCCCAAGCTGTGATTGTCCAGCAGACCTGACAGTCACATTCATAAACTCTCAGTATTAGAGCTTAATTAACACCACCGAGCATAGGATTCAGTCCGTTCACTTTCAGCCACGAGAGGGAAAGAGTAGCTTCTCAGGGAGAGTCCACACCCAGACCGTCAGATTCTCTCTGGGAGAATGAGAACTGCTCTCAGAATGCCGACTCCCACTGGGCTCAGGGACAAAACACACAGATTCTCACATCAATCTATTTCACGTCTTTTTCCTTTGGGAGTGAAGACAAGCCCGTGGGATCAGGGCAGCAGGCTGGAAATAATGGTCAGAGGGAGAGATGGATGATGGGAGAGTCCGGGCTGGCGCCTTGCTGCTATGGCATCCCAGCTCTGCCTGCTTCGGTGACCACCCAATCTCTACTCAGAGATGCCTCCAGGAAGGAGTGTGTGTCCTCCCACCTTCTATTTCTGACTGCCTTTGGCCTACCCATCCTTGCTGCCTTTCCTCTGTGAAAAGTTGAATGATACAGCCACAGCTGAGGAAAAACACAGCCTGCAAATCCAGCTTTCTTCTCAAAAACCCGGCAGTCCCATGAGACCCTTTGATGTGCTGTGTGTGTTTTTGATGAGAAAAGAAAAGGTATCTCTAGAGATCCTGGTTGGTGGTCAGTCAACACCCGCGCACTGAGTAGCCACTGAGGGCTGGGCACAAGGGGACATGAGAGAAAGCAAGAGGGTGAGGTCTTACTTCATGGAGCCAACAGTCTAGATGGGAAGCTAGTAAAATGCATAATTAAAATCATAGCTGGAGTAACTGTCATGGATCAAGTGCTATGAGGATGACAGTGGGCTACGGGAGCCTGGTTAATTACCTAACCTGGGCACTAAGCAGTGAAGAGCACCTGCTCCCACAAACGTACACATATGCACAGAGCCTTGTCACCATAGCTACATCCTCAGCTTCACTCCTCCTCTGCGTCATTCTCAGGCATCTCCCTGAGAAAGCACCCCAATCCAGGATAAGTCATGCTTTCTAACTTCCTGAAGCAGCAGGAGCAGTGGCTCTGGTCATACGGGGGATCAAGGCAGTGAAGACTGCAGTGAAGGCTACAGCCGCTCCACTCTCTGCCCTTTGCCCCCTAGCAGCTTCCTGTAGCTACTAATATTTGGTTTCCCTTACCCTTTCCTTGTGCTATCCAGGATTTTTTCAATAAATTCCCTGACTGATTTCAGATTCTGTTTCAAATCTCTGGTAGGTTTCAGCTTTGCCGATTGGACACTGACTGACTCGGGGCACAAAGATGTCCAAGAGACGGCCCTGCCTTCAAGGTCGGCTGGGGTCAAGCCCTTGCCCTTCAAGAGCAAGAACCCTCAATCCCACTCCTGGGCATATACCCAGAGAAAACCATGATTCAAAAAGACACATGCACCCCAGTGTTCATTGCAGCACTATTTACAATAGCCAGGACGTGGAAGCAACCTAAATGTCCAACGACAGATGAATGGATGAAGAAGATGTGGTACAACCTCCTAGAGAAATGGAAATAAAAACAAAAATAAACAAATGGGACCTAATGAAACTTAAAAGCTTTTACACAGCAAAGGAAACCATAAACAAGATGAAAAGACAGCCCTCAGAACGGGAGAAAATATTTGCAAATGAAACAACAGACAAAGGGTTAATCTCCAAAGTATACAAGCAGCTCATGCAGCTCAATATCAAAAAAACAAACAACCCAATCCCAAAATGGGCAGAAGACCTAAATAGACATTTCTCCAAAGAAGATATACAGATGGCCAACAAAGACATGAAAGGATGCTCAACATCACTAATCATTAGAGAAATGCAAATCAAAACCACAATGATGTATCACCTCACACCAGTCAGAATAGCCATCATCAAAAATCCTACAGTTAATGCTGGAGAGGGTGTGGAGAAAATGGAACTCTCCTGCACTGTTGGTGGGAATGTAAATTTATACAGTCGCTATGGATAACAGTATGGAGGTTCCTTAAAAAACTAAAAACAGAACTATCATATGACCCAGCAATCCCACTACTGGGCATATACCCTGAGAAAACCATAATTCAGAAAGCGTCATGTACCACAATGTTCATTGCAGCTCTATTTACAATAGCCAGGACATGGAAGCAACCTAAGTGTCCATCGACAGATGAATGGATAAAGAAGATGTGGCACATATATGCAATGGCATATTACTCAGCCATAAAAAGAAACGAAATTGAGTTTTTTGTAGTGAGGTGGATGGACCTAGAGTCTGTCATACAGAGTGAAGTAAGTCAGAAAGAGAAAAACAAATATCATCTATTAATGCATATAGGTGCCACCAGTGGGAAGCAAGTTTACACTTTCATGTATTACTTTCCTGTGGCAGCTGTAACAAATAACCACAGCTTGGTTTAAAACACAGAAATTTATTCTCACAGCTCTGGAGACCAGAAGTCCTGAATCAAGCTGTCATCAGGACCACCCTCTCTCCAGAGGTCCAGGGGAGAATCCATTCTGTGCCTCTTCCAACTTCTGGTGGTTGTCAGTGTTCCTTGGCCAGAGATTGCATCACTCCAGCCTCTGCCACCATTGGCACATGGCCTTCTTCTCCATGAGTGTGAGATCTCCCTCTGCCTTTCTCTTGCAAGGACACTTGTGATGGCGTTTAGGGCCTGGATAATCCACGATCATCGCCTCATCTCCAGATCCTTAACTTACATCTACATACACACTTTTTCCAAATAGAGTAATATTTACAGTTTCCAGGAATCAGGACCTGATACCTCTGGCTTCCCGGGGGAGGCTGATGCCCTGAGCTCAGAGGAGTTCACAACATCCCCTGGGTAAGAGCAAAAATCAGCAAAAGCCACAGCCCCACTGCTAGAAAGAGATGTTGTCCCCTGGGCACCTGAGAGAGCCACTCCCAGACCCGAAGGATGAATGGGGCATGTTTGTTGAGTGGAGACACCCTCTCACTGCACAAGACTGACTCTCAGATGCCTTCCAAGAGCTTAGCTGGTATTGAAAGAGGACTTGGCTGGGCTCACGCTTCTGGGGAAATGGGTGGAGAGAGGAACGGCAGCGTTGGCCGCAGCAGAGGTTTATACTGGCCCAGGAATTCATTTGGGGAAAACGCTCTCACTGCTAGACCACTTAAAAGGAGGGCTCAGAGGTTCTGTTTTCCCTAATCTGTGGAGTTTTTCATGCCAACAAAAGCAGCTTAATTTTTTTGCCATGGCAAACTTTTTCTCCCATGTCCAGCTTCACTCTTGAGAAGAGAAGCATCTATCTTCGTATCCAGCACAATACTCAGCATGACAACAGGGAAGACTCGAATTTTCAGGCTCAATGGACAATCTCCAGTTTTCCTTTGTCACGGGGATGGGCAACTGGCAAGAAAATTCTAGCACTCAGTTCTTCAGCTCTGGTCCTCAGTCTGACACCTCTGGTCTTACTTGAATTTGCTTTTTTCTCTGTAGTCATCCTCTCGCTCTACAGCATTCGTCTCTCTTTCTCCTCGCTCCCACCCACCCCCTGCTTGTTTAACCAGGGACATGTGTACATGGAAAGCCATAACCCTCAGACCTTCACTTCCAAGATGCATCTTTGGAAGGTGCCCAGCTGAGATGCTGTCAGTGCCCTGGCCGTATCCCCTCAGCATTCACCCCTGCCATAACTCCTGCCACCAGCGAGCAACTGTGATGCTCACACAAAGGCCCCCTCTGACTGCAAAAGCCCCCTGTGCCTGCTGTGCCCACTGCAGCCCACCAGGGGTCAAGGGTCACACACCATGTGGGAAAAGGCCCTTGACCAGCCGCTGACCGGCGATGGACAAACACCCGGCTCCCTCTCTCCTCGGGTGGGATAATTCCAAAGCCCACGTTCCACACTGGTCCCCAGTGTTTCTGGTGGGATTAAGCTCTGTTTGTCCCCGGTGGAGGATGGACCACCGTGGTGGACTTGCTAGAGGATGTACATTTATTTGGCTTGCCTTCCCGCCTGTCTGTCTTCCCCAACCCCTCACTGCTTCCCACAATCACCTCTGCCAAAGCTATTTGCACTCAAATACTTGTCTCAGAGTCTGCCTTGGGGAGCAGCCCAAGCTAGGACGTCCTCTTGTCATCATTTTGGGTCCGCCTGTGTTTCCCACACACCCTTTCCACTCCACTGCGGCAGGTTCACGCCCTGAAATCTGGTCCCTTTGGTCATAGTGTGAGAAAACGGATGTGGCATCTCCACACTTCCTTACTGTTCTTGGTCAGACAAAACTGTCCCCTCCTGTTTGCTTATTATCTCGTGTTACACCCTGGTTTAGCTTCTCCCACAACAAACACACGTTCTTCCTTTCAGAAGTTATTCCAAGGCCAGTTAATGGTAAACCTCAAGCTTTTCTTGCTATTTTCCTTTTTTCTCAGTTTTTACCCATTTTTTCCTGTGTGTGTGTGTGTGTGTGTGTGTGTGTGTGTTTCCTCAGAAGAGACCTGATAACGGCCTCTAGAACAATTCAAGTTGGTCGTCTGACCCCCTTCCTCTACTCTCAAGCCAAATAAGGCTCTTCTCAGGAACCTTCCCATCACCTCTCCCCACTGCAACTCTGTCAGATCAGAAGCTGGTCTTCCCGACTCAACCCCTTCCAGAGCTGTTAATAGTTATCTTTCTGGTCTCTGAATTCCTTCAGTTTAATTGGCATCCTCTGATACAGACAGCCTTGAACTATGTCCAGGCCAGCTCAGCCTCCTTGACCTGCTCCATCCATGACCAGACCCCGGCGTCAGCTTTGCCCCACAGGGATCTTTTGCCTCCGTAATTTTTGCTCCACTACTGGGTGTCTCTCGCTGTGTGTGGCCGTTGACTCCTGGCTAATAGTCATGCCTGCTCATGTGATTAAAACCCAAAACCAAATATGAATAGCTATTTCAGTTGCTGGTCATTTGATCAAACTTCCTCAGTGTTACCCCAACAGAACCCAAGTCTCTGGAAAAACCCTTGACTTGGGTTTTTAAAAGGGAGGTCATGGGTCAACACAGCCCTGCCGTTGCAGCTCTCTGCTCCCCCATGAGTTCGTACATGATCACGAGGTTGGTGGTGAAGGGAGGCTACGAAAGCCAGTGCAAAGCGCCTGGGCTTTGACAGCACATGACCCTGAGCTAAATCTCGGTTCCACCCCTTCCTCACGTGTGACCCTGGACAAGTTAAGCAGCCACTCTGAACCTCTGTTTCCCCAGTGGCAAAATTGCGGTGATAAAATCTACCTTGCAGTGTTGAGTAAAGATGAAAAAAGATAATGCACATCTTATTGATTGGTCACTTATGGGAAGGAGAGTGTTGGAACCTTTCATTATAATGGTGGATTTGTTGATTTCTCCTTGAAATCCTGATAATGTGAAGCTAACCCAGTGCAGGCCCAGAGTCCACCTTCAAAAAACACACACGTTTAATAGGAAGAAAGCTAAAGCCAGCAGACTCCCTCGTTTTATCTTTAACAAGACATCATTCTAGACAAGGGGTCAGCAAAACAAACTGTGAGCCAAATAGCTCACTACCTCTTTTTGTATGGCTCGTTTTTTATATTTTAAGACGTCATTTTAAAAAATAAAAGGGAGAATATTTTATGATCCATGCAAATTGTATGCAATTCAAATTTCAGTGTCTACAAATAAAGTTTTATTAGAACTCAGCCACACCCATTCATTCACGCGTAGTACGTGATTGCTTTCATGCTACAAAGATGTAGTCACTGTAGCAGAGACCGCATGGGCCACACATCCTAAAATATTTTCTATCTGCCCCTTCACAGAAAAAGGTTTCTAACACCTAATCTCTGATCCTGAATTATTTAAGCTACGTTAACTCTAAAGAATGCCTCCAAGTTGCCTCAGGTAATGGGAGTTTGTTATAAAGCAGCAACCTTCCACAGAAAAGCTGGGGTGACAGTAAAGTGAGGTGCTGGCACATGGCATCTGTGACCCTTGACCTGATGTGCCCCTGCACATGGACCACAATGCTGTGGTTGCCCTCACAATCAACTTAAGAGGCACCAAGTAAGAGCAGGAGTCTCCAAGCCTAAATTAAACTGGAAACTCTGTCTTCGACACTCCAGGTCTTTCAAAAGCCTGGCCCGTTTTCACTTCTTTACCTTCTGCTATCTGTTGGGTACTGTCCATCTGGTGCTGCGTACATACTTTTGTCTCCTTGAATCTCCTCAACAGCCCTAGGGAGTCAGTGTCATCATCTCATTTTATGGGTGAATAATCTGAGGCTGAGGGAGGTGAAACACTATGCCTGAGGTCACCCAGCTAAGAAGTGTGGAGTTAAGGATTTAAATTGGGTTTTTCTGACTTCAAGAACACTTGGTTCTACCCATTCACATATGGAATTCACATATGAATTTCATTCTAAGAAATGGAAAGTAAAAGCTTAATATTTTAAGACAAAGTCTGAGCTCTTGTCTGTTTTCCACTTTACCAGGGGTACAGAGTGGGATGCACTGCCCCTGCTGTGCGATCTTCAGTACAGTTGGGTAATCACACTTGAAAGGGCAAATTGCCTGAATGGACCTTTATTTCACATCTACCAGTGTGCACTATATCTCCCGAAATGTCCAGGGACTAACTTCTCACACACCTGGGATTTAGGAACTTAAGCTGAAAGCGAGTGGCTCGGTGATCCTCTAAATTAGGCTGTGATGTGACTTTTCCCCCAACAGTGAAAAGCATCACTAAGATTTGATTACCATGTAGGGATTTGTGATTGGATGAGAGGACATATCAAAGGACCAATCACACTGTCGGGGAAGCAGAGGTGACCCGGATGTCCACTTGAAGCAGACCCCTGGCTGCTCCCCTGAGATATTGGGAAGCCAGCCTGTTGCAGGAGATGGTAGATCCAGAGCAGAGGACAGAGGGATCACCCCAACATTCCCACAAAGAACCTGAAATGAGACACTTTTATAAAGAAAATTATTGATTTTTGGAAAGCAACTTAAAGCAAGATTTGAGGTCCTTAGGACATCGTAAAAATAATTCTGTTTAAAAATACTGAAAGTCATCTTTTAGTACAGATGCTCCAAAAACATATTTTAAAATTAAATGTAAAAAATGAAAAGCATATTTTAATGTTATAAAACTTTATTTTTAATAAAACTGGAAAAAAATTGTGATCTGTTTTTGAGATCGCATTTCAAAACATACTAACTCCAAAATCAGTCATTAAAATAAGAGTAAAGAAATGAAACAGTTACTGTGGAATTTACATAATAAATATTACTTTGGGGGGAAAATGAAGTATAGAACCACATATTAGGGAAGAGCTTAATCTATTCTTTTTAAAGAAGTAGCATAAAATATGTCAAACACAAATACCAAAAAAGACACAAAAAGATGGAAAAAAGAAATAATTGACTAAAATTAATGGTTATAGAATGCTGATCTATGCTTAATGACCAGTGTAGAATTCAATCACAGATCAGTTCGAGGACAAACAGTTTCCTCCATGGACGCTTGTTTGGAGCTGCCAGGGAAACTAGACCAGGCTGACAGAGGGACTCAGGAGAGGGAGGGATGGGCAGCGGGTCCAGAGTATGGAAAACCAAGAATGAAAACAAGAGTCTGCAAGTGGCAGACGCCTCCAAAAGACAAGCACGGCTCACACTCCTGTAAATGGTACATAGACGGGGGGGGGGGGGGGTGTCTCTCATTTCTCTGTTCCACACTCACATTCATTCCATTCCCCTCAACTCCATCCCCAGTTACAGGCCTTTCCAAACACCATCAAGACTCAAGTCACTAAAACCCATCTTTGTGACCCTTGTTTTTACAATCCTCCCTCTTCAATGAAAAATGGTGGCTACTGCCAACATCCACTTCCTATTATCTGCTACACGTTGGTATCGTGCTTCCCTGGAATAGCTCCCAGGACTTGGGACCGAGGCGTGCCGTGAACTGGGCACACTCTGGCCCTTCTGGGTGCAACATGATGTGTAATTTCCACTGGGAAAGCAAGTCAACTGGGGAGGAAGAGCAGGTGAGGATTCAGGTGATTCTCCTGATGGGACCTGGCAACTCTAGACACGGAGTGAGGCTGGGTGGCCAGGAAGTGGTGAATTTTTCTAAGGTGGGGAGACAACGGCACATCTCTCCCACATGGTGGAACCACATTAAGGACCCTCACCTGTGAGGAGTGAGGGCCACCCAGGCTAACTAAATGCGTTGCACCTGAGGGCAACCCTCCACTGCCGGGAATGGGCTGGGTAGCCATTCTCCATAACTCAATCCCAGCCACCATCCACCCTTGAGCACTTGTTATGTTCCAGCAGCAGCCTCAGCAGAACGTATGCAAAGGTAAGTAAGAGTACACGCCGCACAAGGTGGGTGCCCACAAATGTTTGTTGAATGGCTGAATGAATGAAGACATCTCTGCCCTCAAGGTTTTTCACACTCCCATAGAGGAGACACAAGCATAGAAAATGTAGTGCTGAAACAACCAAAGTATGAACTGGGCACCTTACTCAGACATGGGAGCAATCATGACTTGTATTTTCGTGGCTCAAGGAGCACTGAGTCTGGATTTGGAAAGAAAAGCACAAGCTCTCCAGTTGTAACCCAAGCAGAGAAAATAGCACATGCAAAAGGATGGATCTGTAAAACAGCATGGGGCACTCAGGGATCTGGAGTTGTTCAACGCGGCTGGTGAATGGAGTATAATTCCTGTGTTATCCTGGCAGGAGATACCAGCAGGAGAAACTGAGTTCAAGCAGAACCTTCCAGCAAGGTTTGAGGCACACACGCAAACTCCCCTGTCATTTCAGACCAGAAGAACCTGGCCGCAGGTCATGACTAAGCTGCCTCTTCCCTCCGGGGGCTGGAGAGTAGGAGCGGGGCACCTGTCCTCTGGTTCCCCTTTGTCACCAGCAGGTGTCTGTGCAGTGGTGGTTGGCACTCGGCGGGGCCATGCTGGGTCTTCACGCTGGCTCCACACTTCTCTCGTAGTCAGTCTTGCCTCAAGACAAGGCCAAATGGAAATAAACTGTTGTGGTTGGCCCCTTTCCCAGAGAAATTAAATTTAGCCCCCTGAAGCAGTAGGCTTCAAAATGGTGTGGTGATCCGGGCTAAAAATGGCCATCCGGAAGGAGGTGGATGCGGAAAGGGATCCAGGGATGAGAAACGGGCCAACTAAAGGATGGCTATGTGCTGCAAGGTGTCCTATGCGCAAGTCCTCACGGGCTCCGCCAAATCAAAACAGATGCGCGCAGGACACTGGACCATCCTAAGCAACCGTAAGAGGGGCTTTTCTCTATGGCTCCAGGCCCAGAGCCAAGGCTAGCCGGGGCAAATGCTGTCCGGCTGCAAAATTAAGCTCTACCCCACAGATAGCGTTTACCGTGACATAGTATTAAAGCCCTTTTAGAGCAAAGGATATGAACAGGCACTATACAAAGGGAGTAATAATGGTGGCAAGCATTTGTTTTTTAAAGTTCAACTTTTACAAGTAAATGAAATATAAAATGATTCCATTTTTCAAAACTGTTTTTTAAATAATAATAGACAATATTAGTGAATTTTGGAAATAGGTACTCTCATACAATGCCAGTAGGAAGTAAATTGGTTCAGAGTTTTGTTCTTGAAGAGAGCACTGAGAAACACAGGAGACAGATGGATTGGAAGCGGCAAAACTCAAGACAAGGAGACCACTTGGGGACAGGACTGCAGGCAGAGGGGAGGGTGGCCTGAATAGAGCAGTGGCAGCAGGATGGAGAAAGTAAACAAAATTGATAGGATTCACAAGTCTTGGGAATTGATTGGACTAACTAGATAGACAATGTCATTCACTAAAATAAGAGTCTGTCGTCACCGTCACCATCACCATCATCGCTAACCTTTACGGATCACTGAGTATGGGTAAGGCATGTTCTGAGCACTTTACAAGTAATAATACATTTAATCCTCACAGCAGCTCTATGAGGCAGGGGCTAAATACCTGTCCCCATATGACAGATGAGGAAACTGAGGCACAAGAGTTGAAAACCTGCCCAAGCTTCATACATTGAGATTATTCTCTTCAACTTTGTGTTTTTTTAAATGGAAATAACTTCAAAATACAGTAAGGACTGAGTATATAAGTGGTGGTACAGTCATACGGTGAAGTGTACACTTTAGAAGAATATTTGATGAATGGAAAAAGACATACAACATAAGTGGGGAAAAATCAACCACAGAATTTGGGGGGTTGGGGGTGTATATAAGATTCTCACGATCTGATGGGAAAAGGCCACTTAAAGTAAATCCACTTAAAACATAAGCAAGTGTTATAATGAATAGCAAGAAACGGATCGATGAGCGATGTATCTTGAAAACTTAAACTAAAAATTATAAAAGGTTCATTCATTGTATATTTAATACTATATAGGTTACAATTAAAACTTTGAGCTAATGCTTAGAAGCCAGACTGAAAGGAAGGTTGGGTAGAATCGTTCTGACAAACTGAGTCAAGGACTCGTGTGCTGCTCCTTGAATCAGAGGGAGATCCCGGTATCGTGGCTGAGGGACACGGAGCAGAAGAGAAGAAGGAACGCAGCGTAGTGTGTGCACTGTCAAGGTCACTCCTGGGGGCAAACAAGGGCGTCATCTCACCAGTGACCTTCCAAGGAGGGCAGACTTGTCCACCTGGGCACTGACCATGAGACTACTTCTCCCCCAGCTCCTGGTTCCACATTGCTTGTAGGCTGTTCCTGGGGCCACTGAAGCTCCCAGCACTCCTGGGCTACTTGTGTGTGTTGGAAGCTGCACCAGTGCTGACACATCAAAGAAGCCCAGGAAGGAAGTGAAGGGTAGGAGTCATTAGTGTGGATGTCCACAGAGAAGCTTCTTGTGTCCTAAAGCCCTGGCTATGGGCAAGGTGAGGCCAAGAGCAAGGTCGTGAGTCTAGCCGTCAGAGGTGACCGATACAATAACACGTATAACATGACATGAAAGCATTCTGCTTTGATTTGCAACACAGTCAACACAGTCATAATGAAGACCTCTGCAGAAGCATTGCACAGATATTTGAGATCATCATTTTCCCCAAAGACCTTTCTTATCCTTTAATGTTCTCTTTTAAACCACCTTTCCTAACCTCCTCTTGCTTAGTTTCTCTTCGTCCATTGTTAACTGTCCTGATCCTGCCAAACAACATTTGTCCATCACTTTGTATGTGATTCCAGCAATTCTCCAACACAACTTCACAAAACAACACATCTTTTCCAAGATACAGGATTCCTCCTTGCAGTGAACTTATAATGTGTTTGCAGTTAGCAGAGAGCACAGCCACCAGGTGATAACATCCTCACAGGGCACGGCTTTCCTCTACTCTATCTGAGGACAGAGGGAGGGCTAGCCCGAACCCCTGGATGGCCGCATCTAACTCAGTGGAGCCCCAGAAGATGAACGAGATCCAGAACTGTATTAGCAAGTGCCAGAAACATCGTTGACAAACGGGCTTTTGCAGGGGATAGAAGACAGAAATGTCCTGCCACTAAAATCCTGGGTACAACCCACCACCCCGTGACATGCATTACCCCGAGTCACAGCCCTTGCTTCTGACCAGCCAGGTATGTGGCCCCTCTGCAGGGAGAACATGCAAGAGGATGGGAGGTGGGGGAAGGGGGAGGAAGTCTCCAAAAGCCCTAACTGGAGGCAAGAAGGCAACGGCACAGGGAGTGATAGGATCCAGGTAAGACAGGAGCTGTGTCACTTCACTTTTCAAGAGTGACGTTGAGAAATCTGATTGGCCTCAGAGCTCAGGTGTCGGGGCTCAGTGGGTATTCATTTCATAACCCGAGCCCCTAAGCCTTCATCTGAGTTGGGCTGTAATTGAGTACCACCAGGGGTGCTGCCAAGCAGCTCCTCAAACAAAAGCCCCTTTCGCTTCTCTGCCCTGGGAAAGGCACAGGTGAAGCCCACAGGGCCCGGGCCCGCTGGAGATGAAGCTTCCGCTACAGGGGCCAGCCCTGATTTTGTAAAGGGCGGTGATTACCAGTTGATCTGACCCATGCAGTGTTGTTCCAGGACAAAGGGAAGCCACTTCCAGGGGAACTGATGCCAGGGCCAGTACCAGTGGATGGTCACTGCCCACTTTTGCTGATGCAGCCCTTCTGCCTGCCAACCCCCTTCCCACCTCTGCAGCTGGGAGTGAGTCACTGACACACCCGTTTCCGAGGCCTAGCAGGCCAGCCCTGCTTCCCAGCAGACGATGTGTCCAGGCACAGTTGAGTGTTCACCTCATGACTAATCACAAATAATGAACTGTGGTGCTTCTGAAGAGTGGCCAGGGTGGGCTACGGGAGGAGGATCTCTGTGCTGGGGCCAAATAATCCAGGCCAGGGGCGTGCCTGAGCCGCCCACCCTTTACCTACATGGTTCTTGGAACTCTGCGAATAACTCCATCCATATCCAGGGATCCAGGGTGGCAGACCACAGGCCCCTGGCATCAGGCCTCTGAGTTATAACCACTTAGCGGGCTCCAGGTCTGTCCAGATGACCCAGCTGAAAGCCGGCCCTTCGTCTCAGCAGAGAGGAAGCTCAGACACAGTGGTTCAGCCCTGGGCACCTGAGCCCGCCCGCCCGGGTTCTTACTTGCTCTGCACCTGGTAAGGACTCACTAACAAGCTGTTATTAAGGTATAGGGACCTGCATCTGGCCCTGGAATTAGGGACCAAGGGAACAAAACGGCACAAATGCAAGTAGCGGTGAACTTCGGAAGCGCCACACTGTGTTCTGGGCCATCAGTCGACTCCCCTCGTGTGCGGGGAAAGATCTAGCGGTCCCCACCTCCCCTCGGCCCCAGAGGGGATAGCGAAGGGTTAGTGAGCCAGGCCCCGCCCTTTGACATCGGTGGCAGCCCTCAGCCCTGAAGGGAAAAAGGGAAACCAGTGTGTGACAGGGCCCGTGGGCCCAGCGCACTCGTGGGTCCTCATTCCTCACCACCAGGCCTTCGGTACCAAGTTCAGAGCCCTTGCCGGTGGGCTAAGGCTCGGCTGTCTTGACCACGTCGGGTTAGGTCGGCTCCGGAAGTAAACTTGACCGCACCTTTGGGGGAGGTGTCACCACCTTAGCTGAAATTCTGGGCTACTTGTCCCGACCTCAGGGGACCCTAGAGCCCTTTGCCCAGCCCCGATCATGTGTCTGGAGGAATTAGTTACCTGTCTGCTGAGGGAGGGTTGGAAATCATCACACCACAAAATCACCAATTTTTTTATGCACGCCTTCACCTGTAGATTCTAAAAGACTGCTAAATTCCTACCATGCCAGCTTCTTTGCTGGACACTGCGGATAAAACAAAGCCCTCTTGGAATTTACAGTCTATTAAGAGAGACCCAACTAAATGAGCAACTACAATAAACGAGCACAACAAATGCTGCGATGGGACCAGGGTGGGTGCCACAGGGATAGAGGAGGAGCAGGCAATCCAGCTGGCCAGAGTGGCTTCCTGGAAGAAGTGGCCCTTCAACCACAAGAAGGGAGTAGTAATAATGCTCCCTTATTCTTAAACCTGAGATACTATAGATGCCCCCAAAGAAGCTGAGCTCTTTTTTTCCCTACAAAAATTACCTTTCAAAAAAAAAAAAGGGAGAGGAGAGATGTTCTTATCTGAGCCTTTAGAAAGTTTCATTTCTCATAGCAAAGAGTCTTTTCTCTAAGACTTTATCTGGACCAACAAAGGCCTGTTTAGAGAAAGCATATGAGGCTGACATGACCTCCTGTCGATACTAGTTTACAGAGATGCTCGTTATGGGGATGTTTATAGAGATGACCATATAAATTTGGCTAAAAATAAAGAAGGTAGAGGAATATAGCACAGCTTTAGTTATTATTCCTGGGACGGTAGCCTCCCCGTTTTGTTAGATATTGTGAACAAGCATGCCCAAGGGCCCTCAGGATACAGTACAAGAGATCCCCTTGAAATAACATCAGATAAGCAATGGGTTGTTCCCTGTCCATCTTACATGGATTCAGAAGGGCTGCGGCCCAACAGCTGAGAGGGAAGTAAAAAAAAATGGATGTGCTCTGGTAAGAGAAAGACGCTAGTGCCAAAGACATCCATAGTAAAAGAAAGTATTTTAATGAAATGAAAATAAAATACTTTATGTGCTATGTAATTTTAAATATATGTGTATCCCTAATGAGTTAACTTATACCCTAGGGTTTGTATAATCAGGTTGGCAAAAAACAAAACACTTTTGGGGAAACCTTCTCATTGAGCAGATGGAAGCTTGCCTTATCTTCGAGGCTGCCTTCTAGGTGGGCAAAATGAGAAGTCTCGGGGCTTCCCTGGCGCAGTAGTTGAGTATCTGCCTGCTAATGCAGGGGACACGGGTTCGAGCCCTGGTCTGGGATGATCCCACATGCCGCGGAGCAACTAGGCCCGTGAGTCACAACTACTGAGCCTGTGCTCTAGAGCCTTTGCTCCGCAACAAGAGAGGCCGCGATACTGAGAGGCCTGCGCACCGCGATGAAGAGTGGCCCCTTCTTGCCACAACTAGAGAAAGGCCTCACACAGAAACGAAGACCCAACACAGCAAAAATAAATTAATTAATTAATAAACTCCTATGCCCAACATCTTAAAAAAAAAAAACGAGAAGTCTCTTCAGAGCTTGGTCAACCTACAAGAATGTATTAAGAACCTAACTGGGTATTGTGGTGACCATGAAAAGGAAACCAGGGCCCTCGCATCCAGGAGTTTGCACACTAACTCTGGAAACCAGACCCGAGGGTGGGAAATTATCAGAGGAGAGGAGACGGCAGGGCAGGGTAGACGAGTCTTCCGTGGCACTGGAAGGGCCCCCTTGTCAAAGCATGTTCTCCAAATTCAGGTCCACTGTGTCTTGAACTTGGAGGCATCTTGTGTCCATGGGCACCCATCGATAGGAACCAGAGGCAAGGCAAAAGGACCAAATTAACCCAGAGGTGCCCCGTCTTGCCAGTGCAGCCCCCCGGGAAATGGAGAGGTTGATACAGCGGTCCCTGATAAATCAATACCTGGCAGGCAAGGCAAGGGATCTCAGGGAGTCCCCCACATCGGGACCCCCGTCTGCTATGTCGCCAGGCCCCAGCCATCCTTCTGAGACCATGATGTCCTCCCCAGGGCCCAATCTGCCTCTCTTCAGGCAGTCTGATGGTACCAGGCACCCTCTGTGCCCCAGCTCCTGTACATCTGTGGCTGCAGAAATGCCACAGATCAGAGCAAGCGCCCCAAGCTGAAAATCGGCTGCTTCCTTTCCCTGTGCCCACAAGCCCTCAGCTCTCTGCCAGCAGCCCTCTAATACCATGATGCTTCATCCTGAGCTCACCAATCGGGCACAAGTGTGGCTGACCTGGTCATGAGAGGCAAGCACCTAGGCAGAGCAGGAAGAAACAAATTTGTTTGACAGCCACTACCTTGAAGGCAACATTCATCCCTTTTCCAAAGCGTGCACCATTGGCGACTTCTACGTGAGATTTATGGGAACATTATTTGGCAAATCACATGCTGACATACTTATCTTGTTAGCTGTCAAGATGTGTAAGTATGCACGTTGACTGCCATCATTCAGCCTGCATAGAAAAACACTACCACTCAAGAAATCTGACACAATAAATACATTTCCTAACATGATTTGTTAGATTTATATTAATCCTTTGTTCAGAGCTTGTCATAACTGACCTTAAATAGACCTACAATGACCCACAGACGAGAGGCCTCGAGTGGTCACTTGCCCCACATATAAAGCCACAGGCTGCCAGCACCACCTGGAGAGATGTGTGATGGAGAAGCTACCCAGCCTGCATCGTATATTTTATTTGTCTTTTGGTATCTAATTACCCTGAAGGAGCCACTGAAAACCATAGGTTTAGGCCTTGCCACCAATGCAAGCAGAAAGCCAAGGGGCAGGTAAAGTAATTGACATATTTCTCTCTCTTTTTTTTTTAATAGATCTTTATTGGAGTCTAATTGCGTCACTGTTAGCTTCTGTTGCACAACAAAGCGAATCAGCCATAGGCATACACATGTCCCCATATCCCCTCCCTCTTGAGCCTCCCTTCCATCCTCCCTATCCCACCCCTCTAGGTCATCGCAGAGCACCAAGCCAATCTCCCTGTGCTATGCTGCTGCTTCCCACCAGCCAACTATTTTACATTCGGTAGTGTATATATATCGATGCTACTCTCACTTTGCCCCAGCTTTGCCCTCCCACCCCATGTCCTCAAGTCCATTTTCTATGTCTACCTCTTTATTCCCACCCTGCAACTATGTTCATCAGTACCATTTTTTTTTTTTAGATTCCATATATATGTGTTAGCATACGGTATTTGTTTTTCTCTTTCTGACTTACTTCACTCTGTATGACAGACTCTAGGTCCATCCACCTCACTACAAAAAACTCAGTTTCATTTCTTTTTATGACAGAATAATATTCCATTGTATATATGTGCCACATCTTCTTTATCCAATCATCTGTTGATGGACATTTAGGTTGGTTCCATGTCCTGGCTATTGTAAATAGTGCTGCAATGAACATTGTGGTATGTGTCTGTTTTTGAATTATGGTTTTCTCAGGTTATATGCCCAGTAGTGGGATTGCTGGGTCATATGGTAGTTCTATTTTTTAGTATTTTAAGGAAACTCCATACTGTTCGCCATAGTGGTTGTATCAATTGACATTCCCACCAACAATACAAGAGGGTTCCCTTTTCACCACACCCTCTCCAGCATTTATTGTTTGTAGATTTTTTGATAATGGCCATTCTGACCAGTGTGAGGCGATACCTCACTGTAGTTTTGATTTGCATTTCTCTAATGATTAGTGATATTGAGCATCTTTTCATGTGCCTCTTGGCCATCTGTATGTCTTCCTTGGTGAAATGTCTATTTAGGTCTTCCGCCCATTTTTTAACTGGATTGTTTGGTTTTTTTGATATTGAGCTCCATGAGCTATTTGTATATTTTGGAGATTAATCCTTTGTCTGTTGCTTCATTTGTAAATATTTTGTCCCATTCTGAGGGTTGTCTTTTTGTCTTGTTTATGGTTTCCTTTGCTGTGCAAAAGCTTTTAAGTTTAATTAAGTCCCATTTCTTTATTTTTGTTTTTATGTCCATTACTCTAGGAGGTGGATCAAAAAAGATCTTGCTGTGGTTTATGTCAAAGAGTGTATTATTTCCTGTGTTTTCCTCTAAGAGTTTTGTAGTGTCTGGTCTTACATTTAAGTCTTTAAGCCATTTGCAGTTTATTTTTGTGTATTGTGTTAGGTAGTGTTCTAATTTCATTCTTTTACATGTAGCTGTCCAGTTTTCCCAGCACTGCTTACTGAAGAGGCTGTCTTTTCTCCATTGTATATTCTTGCCTCCTTTGTCATGAATCAGGTGCCCATATGTGTGTGGGTTTATCTCTGAGCATCTATCCTGTACCATTGGTCTATATTTCTGTTTTTGTGCCAGTACCATACTGTCTTGATTATTGTAGCTTTGTGGTGTAGTTTGCAGTAAGAGACCCTAATTCCTCCAACTCTGTTTTTCTTTCTTGAGATTGCTTTGACAATTTGGGGGCTTTTGTGTTTCCATACGAATTGTAAAATTTTTTGTTCTAATTCTGTGAAGAATGCCATTGGTAGTTTGATAGGGATTGCATTGAATCTGTAGATTGCTTTGGGTAGTATAGTCATTTTCACAATATTGAGTCTTCCAATCCAAGAACATGGTATAGCTCTCCATCTGTTTATGTCATCTTTAATTTCTTTCATCAGTGTTTTATACTTTTCTGAGTACAAGTCTTTCACCTCCTTAGTCAGGTTTATTCCTAAGTATTTTATTCTTTTTGTTGCAATGGTAGATAGGAGTGTTTCCTTAATTTCTCTTTCTGATTTTTCATTGTTGGTGTATAGGAATGCCAGAGATTTCTGTGCATTAATATTGTATCCTGCAACCTTACCAAATTCATTGATTAGTTCTAGTATTTTTCTGGTGGCATCTTCAGGATTTTCTATGTATAGTAGCATGTCAACTGCAAACATTGACAGTTTTACTTCTTCTTTTCCAATTTGTACTCCATTTATTTCTTTTTCTTCTCTGCTGTGGCTAGGGCTTCCAAAATTATGTTGAATAAGAGTGATGAGAGTGGACATCATTGTTTTGTTCCTGATCTTAGCGGAAATGCTTTCAGTTTTTCACCATTGAGTATGATACTTGCTGTGGGCTTGTCATATATGGCCTTTACTATGTTGAGGTAGGTGCCCTCTATGCCCATTTTCTGGAGAGTTTTCATCATAAATAGATGTTGAAATTTGTCAAAACCTTTTTCTGCATCTATTGAGATGATCATATGGTTTTTATACCTTAATTTTTTAATATGGTGTATCACATTAATTGATTTGCATATATTAAAGAATCCTTGCATCCCTGAGATAAATCCCACTTGATCATGGTGTATGATCCTTTTAATGTCCTGTTGGAATCTGTTTGCTAGTATTTTGTTGAGGATTTTTGCATCTATGTTCATTAGTGATACTGGTCTGTGATTTTCTTTTTTTGTGATATCTTTTTCTGGTTTTGGTATCAGGGTGATGGTGGCTTCATAAAGTGAATTTGGGAGTGTTTCTCCCTCTGTAATTTTTTGGAAGGGTTTGAAAAGGATCAGTGTTAGCTCTTCTCTAAATATCTGATTTATATCCATTACTCTAGGAGGTGGGTCAAAAAAGATCTTGCTGTGGTTTATGAGTGTATTTCCCATGTTTTCCTCTAAGAGTTTTATAGTGTCTGGTCTTACATTTAAGTCTTTAATCCACTTGGAGTTTATTTTTTTGTATTGTGTTAGGTAGTGTTCTAATTTCGTTCTTTTACATGTAGCTGTCCAGTTTTCCCAGCACCACTTACTGAAGAGGCTTTGAAGCCATCTGGTCCTGGACTTTTGTTTGCTGGAAAATTTTTAATTATGGTTTCAATTTCATTACTTGTGATAGGTCTGTTTATATTTCCTAATTCTTCCTGGTTCAGTCTTGGAAAATTGCACCTTTCCAAGAATTTGTCCATTTCTTCATGGTTGTCCACTTTATTGGCATATAGTTGTTTGTAGTAGTTTTATAATCCTTTGTATTTCTGCAGTGTCAGTTGTGATTTCTCCTTTTTCATTTCTAATTTTATTGATTTGTGTCCTCTCCCTTTTTTTCTTGATGAGTCTGGCTAAGTGTTTATCAATTTTGTTTATCTTCTCAAAGAACCAGCTTTTAGTTTTATTGATCTTTGCTATTGTTTTCTTTGTTTCTATTTCATTTATCTCTGCTCTGATTTTTATGATTTCTTTTCTTCTACTGACTTTGGGTTTTCTTTGTTCTTCTTTCCCTAGTTGTTTTAAGTGTAGGGTTAGATTGTTTATTTGAGTTTTTTCTTGAGGTGAGATTTTATTGCTATAAACTTCCCTCTTAGAACTGCTTTTGATGCATCCCATAGGTTTTGGGTCATCGTGTTTTCATTGTCATTTGTTTCTACGTATTTTTAAATTTCTTCTTTGATTTTTTTCAGTGATCTCTTGGTTATTTAGTAGTGAACTGTTTAGCCTCCACATATTTGTGTTTTTTACCGTTTTTTTCTTGTAATTGATTTCCAATCTCATAGCGCTGTGGTCAGAAAGGATGCTTGATAGGATTTCAATTTTCTTAAATTTTCCAAGGCTTGATTTGTGATCCAAGATGTGCTCTATCTTGGAGAATGTTCCATGTGCACTTGAGAAGAAAGCGTATTCTGACACTTTTGGGTGGAATGTTCTATAAATATCAATGAGATCTATCTGGTCTATTGTGTCATTTAAAGCTTGTGTTTCTGTATTTATTTTCTGTTTGGATTATCTGTCCATTGGTGATAGTGGGGTGTTAAAGTCCCCTACTATTATTGTGTTTCTGCCGATTTCCCCTTTTATAGCTGTTAGTATTTGTCTTATGTATTGAGGTGCTCCTATGTTGGGTGCATAAACATTTATAATTGTTATATCTTCTTCTTGGATTGATCCTTTGATCACTATGTATTGTCTCTCCTTATCTCTTGCAACAGTCTTTATTTTAAAGTCTATTTTACCTGATGTGAGTATTGCTACTCCAGCTTTCTTTTGATTTCCATTTGCATGGAATATTTTTTTCCATCCGTTCACTTTCAGCCTGTATGTGTTCCTAGGTCTGAAGTGGGTCCCTTGTAGACAGCATATATATGGGTCTTGTTTTGTATCCATTCAGCCAGTCTGTGTCTTTTGGCTGGGGCATTTTATCCATTTACATTCAAGGTTATTATCAATATGCATGTTCCTATTACCATTTTCTTAATTGTTTTTGGTTTGTTTTTGTGGGTCTTTTTCTTCTCTTGTGCTTCCCACTTAGAGAAATTTCTTTAGCATTTGTCGTAAAGCTGGTTTGGTGGTGCTGAATTCTCTTAGCTTTTGCTTGTCTGAAAAGCTTTTGATTTCTCCATCAAATCTGAATGAGACCCTTGCTGGGTAGAGTAATCTTGGTTGTAGGTTTTTCTCTTTCATCACTTTAAGTATATCTTGCCACTCCCTTCTGGCCTGCAGAGTTTCTGCTGAAAATTCAGCTGATAACCTTATGGGGATTCTTTGTATGTTACTTTTTGTTTTTCCCTTGCTCTTTTAATATTTTTTCTTTGAATTTTATTTTTGTTAGGTTGATGAATATGCATCTTGGTGTGTTTTTCCTAGGGTTTATCCTGTATGGGACTCTCTGTGCTTCCTAGACTTAGGTTACTATTTCCTTTCCCATGTTAAGGAAGTTTTTAACTATAATCTCTTCAAGTATTGTCTCAGACCTTTTCTTTTTCTCTTCTTCTTCTGGGACCCCTATAATTCAAATGTTGGTGCATTTAGTGTTGCCCCAGAGGTCTCTGAGATTTTCTTCAATTCTTTTCATTCTTTTTTCTTTATTCTGCTCCTTGGCAGTTATTTCCACCATTTTGTCTTCCAGCTCACTTATTCGTTCTTCTGCCTCAGTCATTCTGTTATTGATTCCTTCTAATGTATTTTTCATTTCAATTATTGTGTTGTTCACATCTATTTGTTTGTTCTTTAGTTCTTCTAGATCTTTGTTAAACATTTCTTGTATTTTCTCAATCCGTGCCTCCATTCAATTTCCGAGATTCTGGAATATCTTTACTATCATTACTCTGAATTTTTTTTCAGATATATTGACTATTTCCTCTTCATTTATTTGGTCTTGTAGGCTTTTATCTTGCTCCTTCATCTGTGACATATTTTTTTGCTGTCTCTTTTTTTTAATGAGTGGGATTGTGTTCCTGTCTTACTAGTTGTTTGACCGGAGGCTTCCAACACTGGAGTTTGTAGGCTATTGGGTAGAGCTTGGTCTTGGTGCTAAGATGAGGAACTCCGTGAGACCTCACTCTGATGAATATTCCCTGGGGTCTGAGGTTCTCTGTTAGTCCAGTGGTTCAGACTGGAAGATCCCACTGCAGGAGCTTCGGCCTGACCCCGGGCTCATGAACCAAGATCCCACAAGCTTCCAGTTCACTTTGGTGTTCCTCCCATCTCCTTGGGCATCAGAGTCCCCCACCAGTGGCCAGCAGGCGCCCTAGTTGTGGGGAGACGCTAACTGCACATCTTCCCACACCACAATCTTGACTCCGCCCTGCCATATTTCTTAACAGTCCTGTCCACCTTTCCAGAGGCCAGAGTGCAGCCCTGAAATGAGTTCAAATGCAGGGGAAATAAGAGCATGGATTCTGGGGAGACAGAAATTTCAGTGTATTGAAGGACTTCAGAGTAGAGAAATGAATAAAACCGCCCCTACCCTTCCCTGTTGGATCAGCTCTGGTCAGGCCTCAAGCAGCAGACTAATTGCTGCTTCACTGGTGATAGTTTAGAAGTCTAAAAGAGAGAACATCCTACACTGTTGTTGGGAATGTAAATTGGTGCAGCCATTATGGAGAACAGTATGGATGTTCCTCAAAATCTAAAAATAGAACCACCATATGATCCAGCAATCCCACTCCTGGGCACATATCTGGAGAAAACCATAATTTGAAAAGATACGTGCACATGTACATAGCAGCACTATTTATCATAGCCAAGACATGGAAGTAGCCTAAATGTCCTTTGACAGAGGAATGGATAAAGAAGATGTGGTATATACACACAATAGAATATTACTCAGCCATAAAAAAGAATGAAATAATGCCATTTGCTGCAACATGGATAGACCTAGAGATTATCATACTAAGTGAAGTAAGTCAGACAGAGAAAGACAAATACCACATGATGTCACTTATATGTGGAAACTAAAATACGACACAAATGAACTTACTTCCAAAACAGAAACAGACTCACAGGCATAGAGAACAGACTTGTGGTTGCCAAGGGGGAGGGGAGGTAAGGGAGGGAAGGATTGGGAGTTTGGGATTAGCAGATGCAAACTATTTTATATAGGATGGATAAATAAGGCCCTACCATATAGTACAGGGAACTATATTCAATATCCTGTGAAAAACTATAATGAAAAAGAATATGAAAATGAACATGTATATATATAACTGAATCACTTTGTTGTACAGCAGAAATTAACACAACATTGTAAATCAACTATACTTGAATAGAATAAATTTTTAAAAAATTAATTTCATAAATAAATAAATGAATGAGAGGGCAAACCCTGCCCCCCCACCATGTCCTAAGGGTATAGTTCCTCTTAGTGAGATAAGGGGTCCAGGACTCTGTATTGTTAGAGCCATGCAGAGAGAGGACAGATATGCAGGCCTGAAGTCACCTACTCCCTACCCCACCAAAGGAGGGTGAGCTTCCAGTCCCGTGCCTGGGAGCTCTGGAATCAAGTTCAGAAAGGGCAAAACAGACATTGAAAACACAATTTATCTTCTCCAAAGGGTCTGTTTTATCTTTAAATTTATAAAATATTTACATTGTGTGCTTGCTCTGTTAAGATAATCAAAATCCAAAACTTCTTCCCAACTCTCTGAATAAAATTGATTTTCCAGAAAAAGGAAAGTACCCAATTTGTTTACGCTGTGGCTTTCTGTCCTAACAACTGCTAGGATTTTTGGAACACTTAGTAAGTGTCAAGGACTAGAGCTTTACCTAAATCACTTAAATCTCATGATCGCTCTCTGAGGGACTATGACAGTCCACGTTCTGCAGATGAGGAAGCTGAGGCTTGGAGAGATGACACGAAAGCTCACACAGCCAGAAAGACACAGAGGTGGGATTTGTGTTTAGTTTTGTCTGACGCCCAAACTGCTGCCCTTGGCCATCATGAATCATAGCCTTCAGGCCTGAGAAGCACAGTCCTGGACTAGAGACTGTTTTCTTCCTGATGGAGGATGGACTCGGAATGACACTCCCACAAAAATGACAATAATGACAGCAACAACAAACAATGGTGCGTGTGAGGCCAGGCAGTGAGTGTGTGGAGGGACCAGAACCCAGCGGTCCTTCCTCAAGTCAGGCCCCACCAGCCGTTCCACAGAGAGAAAGTTTGGAGGTGACAGCCCACGTGAGAGCCAAGGCCTCACAGCAGGCCAGGCGGCCTCCTCTCAGAGGGCGCTGTGGGGAGCCACACGCAGAGATACAGCCGTCCAGAAGGCTCTGCGCCCACTGGGCGCCCTGGGTTTGCTCTTGTTCTGAAAAGGTGTATGCTTTCAAAGGGCACTTCTCAAAAGAAGTTTTGATGCCTCCCTTCACCAGACACTCTTCCTCAAATTATACTTCCTTGCAGGTTCCCTCTGACAAAATAATGTGGGGGAAATGCCTCTCATAACCCTGAAAAGGGAGGCACCATAAAGGGCCTTCTCAAGATGCTGACTTGACTGTGTAGCTCAGCAGAGGATGAGAAAACTGAATGTTAACCAAAATGGAGTACTGTGAACAGGGAATACGCGTCCCTTGACTCAGGCTGCAGCTTCGCTGCTCATTCTTTGGCTCATGGGATATTTTTGAGCACCTACTAGGTGCCACGTGCTGAAGTGGATGCTGTGCATACATAGATATACAGGATGTAGTTCCTGCTTTTCAAAGTCAAGTAGAGAAAAGTGACAAAAATATCTGTCTCCACTTAAGAGCGCAGAAAATAAGAACTAATGGACACATGGCAATATATAATATGAGCTCACAGTTGCTGAGCACATCTATGTGCCCGACACTGTCTGGACTAAACCACTGGCATGTATTACCCTGTTTAAACTTTATAAATCCCTTAGGTCCAATTAGCATCCCATTTTAAGGATGAGGGTACTGAAGCTTAGCAATATGAAGTCACTTGCCTGTATCATACAACCAGGGCATTTCAGACCAAGCTTCTCAGGATTTGATCCAGAGCCGTGACCTAAAGGGGCCTGGGTTCCAGTCTGGCGTGGCCAGAAGCAGCCACAGAGCAACCTCTGACTCACAGGGTTGCTGAGGATTAAAGGTTTAAGGCCACTGGGGTGTTTACACCCACTTTAGTCATCAGCCCTGAATGTGAAGGTCTTTGCCTCTACATAATGGGGTCTGGACTAAGTGCCTCTTTGTCTCCCTTTGGGTCAGGTGACAATCAGTCAGGCAAGGTTTCACAGAGGTGACCTTTAATAGGATTTTGAAAGAGCTGTACAAGTTTGCCAGACTCTGGGTTATGAAGACAGAGGGGAGAAGGACACAGATATTCTAGGCGGCGTGGGAACAACATGAGTACAGGTGGAAGCAGTTACGGACAGCTGGAGGTGAGCACAGGGCTGGGTTGGGGAAAATAAAAAGAAGAGGCCCAAAGGGTGGGCAGGGGCCAGATCTGGAGACCATGAATGTCTTGCTACCAAATTACACTTGACCCTGAAGATAACGGAGAGTGCAATGGAAAGGTCACTTGGCAATGATACACAAGGTAGATCTGGGGGAGACCTAAGCGGCAGCAGGAAGCCGAGTTAGAACACCGTGGACACAGCACAGTGAGAGGGTCATACATTCATTTGTTCATTCATTCATTCAGTCAGTCAGTCAGTCAGCAAATATTTAAAGACTGTCCATAGAGTAGTTCTCAAAGTATGATCTGGGGACCCCAGGGAGTGGTCAAATCTGTTTTCATAATACTGCTAAAACATTATTTACCTTTATCACCCTCATTCTCTTACAAATGTCCCATGGAGATTTCCAGAGGCTACGTGACCAGGGAAAACACAATAGATTCAAGGCACGAGCAGGTTTGAGAATCTCTTGGCCTTTTAATTAAGTCAGACGTAGAGATTTGTATTTGACTTAATAAAACAAGGACATTACTAAATTTCTCACTTTGGGAAAACAATCATTTTTCATAAAACAACTTATTTATGTTAATATGTAGTGGGTTTATTATTTTTTGAATGAACTAATAAATATTTTTGAATTCCTTTTTTTTAAAAATTTTCTGCTTTAATTTTCAATATGGTAAATATTGACACACACAGCCCATATAAAACACTAGGTAGTATTCAGGACTCTAGGAAGAAAGCAATGCACAGGTCTTCATCCCTGCCCTCAGAAGGCTGTTGTTCTACTCAAGTGAGATAAATGGGTCAACAAACTGAGACATTTCAGGAAACCACGACTGTTCGGGGGACATAGAGCCGGTAATGAATGGAGGGTGGCAGGTGGTGAGGTAGCAGCTGATCCGTGTGCGGGCAGCAAACTGACCCTCTTCTCTTGCTCTCACTAAATGCCACTGTCCCCAAGGGCACCATGACCCATGATGCCCTCTCCCATGATGCCACTTGTCCCTCCCACACCCCTCGTGGTACAAGCAGACCTGGAGTTGGTGCCGGCTTCGCCTCCTCCAATCCCCCTCCCTCCTTCCTGCTCAGGCATTGATATTTTGTTGAAAGCTTCCCAGAACCAGTCCAGGATCCCTGGACACTCACACCATTCTTTTCATAGATGAATTTTTCACACTTTTTCCACCTCAAACGACTCTTCCGTATCCTCACTCACAGCTTCCTAATGCACTGAGAAAATAGAAACAATCCAAAAAGAAGTTGCACATTTCCCTGTCACCCCACGCAGCCCCACCGCGTGGGCGCTCAGATGCCGGGACTTTCTATTCCCACCGCCCCTGGCACTGGAGATGCGCCCCGCCCCCCGCTGCCGAGCCACACCCATCCCGAGCCACGCCCCCTCCCAAGCCCCACTTCCTGGGGACCCCCTTCCCATCCCATCGAGACTGCCTGCTCCCGGCAGCAGTCTTCCTCTCTCGTGCTTCACTCATTTTCTCTCCTTACCGGAACTTTCCCGTTAGCACACAAATATCATCTCTTCCATTAAAAACCTCCTTTCACCTCACATCCCCCTCCCCCGCTTCTACTGCCCTATTTCTCTGCTCTCTCTTTTACAGCAAAATTCTTCAAAAGTGTAGAGCAGTGGAAATGGTAACTACATGGATAAATATTTATGATTTTTTCCCACTTTTAAAATCACTTTAAAAGACAATTAACTGTTTAAACACAAAAGATAACAATGTGGTGTTTAGTTTATTGCAGTCTTATACACATGTCGAGGTAAAATATTTGACAAATATATCACAAAGTTGAGGAAGGAAGAAATATACTATTGTAAAGTTCTATTATAACTGAAGTGGTAAAGTATCGTTCAGATATGGAGTTTGGTAAGTTAAAGGAGTGTACTATATATTCTAAAGCAAACACTCAAATAACAAAGCGAAGATCTATAGCCAATAAGCTAACAAAGACAATTAAATGGAATCATGAAATCTATTTAAGTATTCCCAAAAGGAGGCAGAAAAAGAAGATAAAGGGGGTCAGGGAAGAGCACAGGGAACAAATATAAAACAAATAACATGTTAGACAAATCGAATCATATCAATAATCACAATAAATAGAATGGTCAAAATAACACAACTAACAGGCAAACACTGTGTGATTGTATAAAAAGTGAGACTCAAGTACATCTTGATCGCAAGGAATACACTTGAAATATAAAGACACAAGTAGCTTATGAATGAAGGGATGGAAAAAATATACCATGCTCAAATTAATCAAAAGAAGGTGGAAGGTCTAAATTTCATAGCAAGTAATACTAACAGGGATAAAGACAATTACAAAAGTAACAATTCTATATGTTTATGAATCTAATAACACACACACACACACACAAAAATTCTCCAAGTGTTTTCTCTCCTCCCGGTCTCCAGTTCTTCCCTTCTCATTCATTCCTGAACTCACTCCAGTCATAATATGGCTCCCGCCCTCCCCCTGAAACAGTGTCCTGATGATGCCCGAGTCCCTAGCTCGGTCCCGGCTCCATCCTCACCTTGCCTGCCGCTTTCAATGCTTTTCACCCAGAGGCTCACATGCTCCTCTTCCAAACACTTTCTTTACCTGTCTTTCAGAACACCACCCTCCCTGGCTTCCTTCCCTCAGGAGCTCCCAGTTCTTAGTCTCCTTTGCTGGTTCCTCCTCACCTCCCCGAATTCTGTTAGAGTCCCTACGTTCAGTCGTCAAATCTTCAGTCTCGATGCTTTAAATACCATCTGTTGTTGATTTCCAGATTTATATCTCCTGCCTGGACCTCTCTTCCCTTAACTACAGACTCATAAATCCAAACTTTGGCTATTAATAGCCATCTCAAACTTCACAGTATCCAGAAATAACCCCCTACTCCCACGCCCCAAAACCTATTCCTTCCAAAGTCTCTCTCCCATCTCCATAAATGGCAACTCCATCCTTTCAGCTCTCAGACCAAATGCCTTGGATTAACTTTAAATCCTGGACTTCCCTGGTGGCGCAGTGGTTAAGAATCCACCTGCCAATGCAGGGGACACGGGTTCGAGCCCTGGTCTGGGAAGATGCCACATGCCGTGGAGCAACTAAGCTTGTGTGCCACGATTACCGAGCCTGCGCTCTAGAGCCCGCAAGCCTCAACTACTGAGCCCACGCGCCTAGAGCCCATGCTCCGCGACAAGAGAAGCCACGGCAATGAGAAGCCTGCGCGCAGCAACGAAGAGTAGCCCCCGCTCGCTGCAACTAGAGAAAGCCCGCGCACAGCAACGAAGACCCAATGCAGCCAAAATTAATTCATTCATTCATTAAAAAAAAAAACAAAAAACCTTGAATCCTGTCCAGGGAGGTTGAGCTGTTCGGTGCAGGCACAGAGGAGGGGGAGAATTAGACTTAATCAAGGCGGAGGTTTTGCCACAAAAGTATCGTAGAGGGAGGCAAGGAGGACAGGACATCCCCACAGACTCCAAGCTAGAATAGGAAGGAACTGAGGACACAGTGATTGGTGGTAACTGAGAAGTTGGCTGGGTCCACGGGCTGGCAGTCCCCATGGAGTCAGGGTTGTTGGGGCAGTAAACCAGGTAGTGGTCTGAATAAGATACTTGAAAACAAGATTTCAGCTATTGTGCACTTGTTTTCTATGGCGCCATACAAACAGTATGGCCAAGGGAGCAAGTCATTGAGGTGGGATACAGGGGAGCGACCAAGGATTGCCTCCCCGGATGCTGAAGAGGAAAATCGCCCCAGTTCTTTGAGCATCCTTGATCTCTCCTTTTTTGTTTACATGTCTGCCTCCCAGACTAGAAGGCAAATCTAGTGCCTACCACAGACCTTGGTGTACTGGAGGTGCTACATAAACGTAGTCGGTTCTTTTTTAAATCAAAGGGGCAGAGAGGAGACCACCAGATGTAGGCCCTTCACCTTATGAAAGAGCTGATTATTAAAATCTTCTGAAACCAAGTCTTGAGGCTGGTGGCCACATCTCCTGCAGTGTGATCTAAGTCCTCTCCACTCTGTGTGGTCCCGGTCTCGAACTGCTGATTATTTAGCCATTTAAGAAGATAAGCCGGTGAGCTCCACGCTACATGGGTCAGCTATTTTCTTCCTAGGACGCCAGGTCCAATTCCTTTTGAATCCACACATCTTTATCTAGCAGCTACCATGTGCCAGACTCTGAAGTGCTGGGGACAGACCAGCTCACATCGCTCGCCCTTCATCTCATGGAGCCCGGGAAACTCAGTTTCCAGCAGAAGGATCGTGCTTCTCTTCCAAGAGTAATTGCCTGGGAATAACTTCTTGTTCTGGAATTGGGAGAACGTCTCTCTAAAACTCTAAGTAAGCACAGCACTTTGCTGAATTTCTGTAAATGGGGCCAGCACTGCCTTGTTAGTCAGGATTTCACCTTCCTAAGCTGGGTTCCCGCTAGTTTTGTTTTGCTTTGTTTAGTTATTGCAGCAGAACTGGCTCACAGGGAATGCTTTCTTCCATGTAAGATTGATCTCTTAAAGACTAACGCACAGACACTTGACATAATGAACATAATGACAAGCTTTTCCTTCACATTGTCACTGGCCACTATAGAATCCAGGCTGCCCAGGACTCCCTAGAAATCAGAGAGACAACCCTCTCCCCCCAACCCTACATTACTGGTCAAGCATGGGTTAAAGGTGTCAGCCCATTCTCATTCTCACCTATTCTCTCACAAACCCGAGTTTATTACCACCCACGTCTCAAAGACAGTATTCCAAACCCCAAGTCTATCACCATCTTTATTCAGCGTTCCAACAATTTTAGCTAAACCTACCTACGCACCGTGTCTTCTCTTAACTCCTGAAATTTGAAAAAGGAATACCGTTCAATATATTAACTCCATTTATTGATTATTTATTCACTCATTCATCATTTATGTACCAGGCACAGTACAAACGGTCAAGCAGGCAGGCAGACATGCGAAGCCAGAATTGCGATGCTGATGACAAATGCCAGCATGGAGGCATTACCAAGCTGAGCATCGCTGTTCCGTGCCCTGTTTATCTCTGTTTGACATAACAAAAGCTGAGCTCTGCAGAGCACTTAGTAATATGCCAAGAGCCGTGCACAATTTAATTTTCCTCAGAACTGAATGTGATAGCTGCTTAACATCTCCTTGCCTCAGTTTCCTCATCAGAAAAGATTATTGAAGAGTTCTTAACTTGCTAGGCAGGCATAAACATCACACGATTTTCTTTCTTCAGTAACTGCAGGCAACTACACTCTGCTACTTTCAGGCATTCCGTTGTTTGTTCCCTCCAGTAGGACTTGAGGCTATCTATTTTTTAAGTGGCAGCTCATGTCTATTTCCAAGTTCTTCTCCAGCTGGCCCTCCAGTGCTGACCTGATGTGTGACTCCTATAGTTTGGGGCCATGGGCAGGGGTGGGTCTGAATCTGCTTTCTCATCACCCTCTCTTTGATGTGTCTTCCAGGCACTCATCTAGTGTCAGGCAGGGAGAAGGAAGGGGGAGAGCGCCTCTTAGCTGACACCCGTGGTAAGGCGGCTGTCTATTTTAATGGCCGCAGCTCCAATCCAGCTCCCTCTAGACTTGGCAGGGATGGAGTGCCATGCAAACCCTGCTGGCAAGCCTCTCATCCCACACAACTCCTTAGGCATCAACGGGTCACTGTTGAGATTCTTCTGGCAGAAGCCCCACTGCATTCCTCTTTGCCCCTTCCTGGGGAAGCCTCCACTGAACCGAAGCCCCCATCTCATCTCTCCTCTGCAGCCTCAACTGCGGAGTTTTGGGGGTGACTGCTACCCCCTCTCCACCTGACTGTGTCTTCTGACATCCCAGTTCCCTACTGAGTTGGAGGAGCAAGGACACGAACCCACACTGGGCTGGGCAGTGACCAAATCATGAGGTCTAGCATGGTCTACGATGGAGTAGTGTTTGTGCTTTAAGAAAGGGAGAGCCCCTGAGAATTCTGGACAGGGAGATGGCATGATTAGATTTGTATTTTATTATAGTCATTCTCAGAGCACAGTAGAGAATGGACGGAAGTGTGACACCGACAGCAGGGACACTAGGAAGCAGCCGATGGCATGCTTTCCAGTTTACGATTGTTTCCAAACATGGCCAATCTTGATCAATCTTTTTTGCTTTATGACATGGTCTAAAACTTGTTCAACAAGCTTTGGGCAAACTGATCTTGTCTACCTATGGATGGCTGTAGTGGACTGAATGTGTCCCCCAGAAAGATATGTTGAAGTCCTAACTGCCAGTACCTGTGAATGTGACCTTATTTGGAGATAAGGTCTTTGCAGATGTGATCAAGTCAATGTCATTAAGATTAGGGTGAGCCCTAAAGTCAATGACTGGTGAACTTATAAGGACAAGGAGAATTGAGGACACAGATACACACACAGAAAAGAAGGCCATGTGAAGACGGAGGCAGGATTGGAGTGATGAGCTACAAGGCAGGGAACTTCAAAGACTATCGATAGCCACTAGGCACTAGGAAAGGCCAGGAAGGATTCTACCCACAGTCTCAGAGGCAGCATGGCCCTGGCGACACCTTGATTTCTAGAACTGCGAGTCAATAAATTTCCATTGTTTTAAGCCACCACATTTGTGGCATCCCTAGGAAACAAATACAAGGGCCAAATAATTACAAAACATTAAAGCCATCTAGACCTATCAGAGGAGGAAGCTGAGGTCCAGAGACCTGACTTGGTTTCCAAATGTCCACAGAGAGTCCATGGCAAGGACGGTGTACTGGAAGGAACCAGCACAGTCCACCCTGGCTGTCATTTCTGACACTTCTGTGGCTGTCCACTTTTGACTTCAGCTCCTCTACTCCTGCCCAAACTCATACCATACTTGTATTAGTCAGCTCAGGCTACTATAACAAAATGCCATAGACTGGGTGGCTTAAACAATAAAAATATACTATCTCACAATTCTGGAGGTGGAAAGTCTGAGATCAGGGTTCCAGCAGAGTTGGGTTTGTTGGTGAGGTCTCTCTTCTGGGCTTGTAGATGGCCGCCTTCTCACTTTGTCCTCACCTGGCCTTTCCTCAGTGTGTGTCCTCTCTTCCTCCTCTTATAAGACCATAGTCCTATGAGATTAGGGCCCCCTCCTCATTTAACTTTAATTTCCTCCAAATACAGTCACACTGGGAGTTAGGGCTTCAACATGAATTTTAGGGGTGCCTCAGTCAGTTCAAGCTGCTATAACAAAGTACTGTAGACTGGGTAGTTTATAAACAACAGACATTTATTTTCTCACAGTTCTGGAGGCTGGAAGCCTGAAATGGGTGTGCCAACAAGGTTGAGTTCTGGTGAGAGCCGTCTTCCAGGTGGTAGACTGCTGACTTCTCATGGTATCCTCACATGGCAGAGAGCAGAGAAAAGCAGGCTGTCTGGGGACCCTTACAAAGGTACCAGTCTCCTTCACGAGGGCTCCTCTCTCCTGACCTCATCTGATCCTAATCACCTCCAAAAGCCCCACCTCCTAATTCCATCACATTGGGAGATAGGGTTTCAACGTATGCATTTGTGGGGACACAAATATTTTGTCCATAACATGGGGACACACTTCTCTCCATAACTTAAGGCAGGTTTATGTCATTCTTCAAGTGTCTCTTTCCTGCTACAAGACTACAAGCTCCTAAAAGGAAACCCTCTTACACCTCCTAAAAGGAAACACCTCTTACACACCAGTGGTGGCCTCTTACAGCCACTGTGGAGAACAGTATGAAGGTTCCTCAAAAAACTAAAAATAGAACTACCATACAACCCAGCAATCCCACTCCTGGGCATATACCCAGAGAAAACTATAACTCAAATGCACCCCATGTTCACAGCAGCACTATTTACAATAGCCAATGTGTGTGTGTGTGTGTGTGTGTGTGTATATAAAACTCAGCCATTAAAAAGAACAAAATAATGTCATTTGCAGCAACATGGATGGACCTAGAGATTATCATACTAAGTGAAATCAGTCAGAAAGGGAAAAGAAAATGCCATATGATATCACTTATATGTGGAATCTAAAACACGACATAAATGAACATATCTACAAAATGAAAACAGACACACAAATATAGAGAACACACTTGGAGTTGCCAAGGGGGAGGGCAGGGTGAGACAGGGAAGGACTGGGAGATTGGGGTTAGCAGATGCAAACTATTATATACAGGATAGATAAATAACAAGGTCCTACTGTGTAGCACAGGGAACCATATTCAATATCCTGTGATAAACCATAATGGAAAAGAATATATATGTATAACTGAGTCACTTTGCTGTACAGCAGAAATTAAACACAACAATGTAAATCAACTATACTTCAATAAAATTTAAAAATAAAAAGACACAAGCTCCTTAAAGATAAAGAAACCATGGAGTTTTACTAATTTATCTTTTTTTATACCCAGTGTAGTACCTGGTCCAGGGTGAGCACTTAAAGAATATTCACTGACCTGATCGAGTCATTTCTTTGCAAGCTGCCCAACTGTCTCAACCCTATGGTCAGTTCCCATCCTATACAAAAGTATATGTGGAAATAGATACTGCAAAGTTTCCAGCAATTAATGAGTATTCCATGAAAAGAAAATATTTCATGTTCAAATAAGTTTGGGGGGTGCTAGGTTATAAAAAGTTAAACCTTTCTTCTTTCTGTCAGAACTGCCAGGGGGCTTTAATGGGCTAATACTCGACTCCCCACGATGAGTATCAGTAGAAATTGCTCTTCCTTCAGACCCATCCAACACCTCACTTGTACCAGGTATCCCTCCTTCTGCGCTGAAGGATAATTTGCATTCCTAGTGGATTTCCTTTTTTTTTTTTTTTTTTTTCTGCACGTGGGCCTTTCACTGTTGTGGCCTCTCCCGTTGTGGAGCACAGGCTCCGGACGCGCAGGCTCAGCGGCCATTGCTCACGGGCCCAGCCGCTCCGCGGCATGTGGGATCTTCCCCGACCGGGGCACAAACCCGCGTCCCCTGCGTCGGCAGGCGGACTCTCAACCACTGCGCCACCAGGGAAGCCCTCCATTTTGTTTTTAAGCAGAACATGAGCCAGAGGCATCCTCTTGTCACCTATAAGTCTGTGCCAGCTCTGCTTGGAGATGCTGACATGGCCTTAAATGTCACCACATGCATATTAAAATTCCCGGCTTCTCTGCTCCGCAGCACCTCTGGGATCTCTGGCTAGAGCCCTTTACAGGGGAGAACAGGCACAAGAAGTAGATTACCATGGTGGTGCATGGCAGTCACCTAGGAGACCAGCTGTGCCTTTCCATTCTGAGTGCAGCCCCAAATAAATGAGGTGCCTATGCATCCTAGGCGAGCAGTGGAACCGCTCACCTGGCATGATGGCCTGGTGAGCAATGGACACACTTGGAGCTCACCCCCTGCCCCTGCCATTTTAGAGAAGAGGAAACAGGGCCCAGGGAGATGCTGTGGCTTTCCCAGCAACAGAGCTGATGAGCTTTTTGTTTTTAACATTTATTTTCTAAAATAAAATATACATAAACATAGTGTCAAGAGTCTAATAATTTCAGAAGTTTGTTACTTAAACAGCAGCCCCTTCCCTCCCCCTTCCCTCCCATTTACTGCTTCCCAGTTAGCCAATGCTTTTCTCATAATTCTCCTCCTGGGTTAAAATTGTAACTCAATCACCAGCCATCATAAGGTGCCACATTTTTTTCTAATTGCTTCAGAAATAAATAGATGCCGTCCAGGGTGTTAGCTCAGGGGAGGGGAAGAAGGGAAGGGACGGAGGCAGCCACCACTGCCACTGAGACAGCAAGGGGTCCCCAGGGAGAGGCAGAGAACGTGTGCTTTCTCTTCCCAAGTTCTCAACTGCCCACACTCCTGCCTTTCACAGGCTCCTGGAGGTTCGCTGCGCAGTTGGGATGGGCAACCCCAGGACTTAGGAGAGAATCCTCCCTTCCCAGAGGCTTCTGAGCCCAGTTTCTGAAGCTCCTGCAAAGAAGAGTGTTCGCAGCCAGCAGTTACTCTGGAGGGCGAGCCGTGGACACTTCTCCCTCCTCTCTGAGAGCCTCGCCCTTCCCAACATTGACCCTGCAACAGCAAGCCCACCCGAGCGCCCCGTCAGAGGTCTGGCCCCTGTTTGGGAACGTTGGCATTAAACAGGGAACTCTGCCCTGGGGATGCAAGGAGAAGAAAAACAACACCTTGCTCTCTGCCTGGAATGGCTTGCCGTCCCATGGGAGAGGCTGAGAAAGTGTAGTGAAGCTTGTTCTCCCACCCTCCGCTCGCACTCAGCGTCCATGCACCTTTCCTAACAGCACCCTGATTTCCTTCTGGTTTGGGGAACTTGCCTCCCCTCCGAATAGAGAAAATAGAGAAATCAGATGCTCCTCCCTCGGTACCCAATGCCACAGGGGCCAGGCAGGACTAAGCTCAGGAAACAGATGCTTTCCCCCATCTCTGAGTCTTGAGTGAGTGTCCCAAGGATCCATGATATGGTCCCTCTGCCCTGTAGTGGCACCCCAAGTGCACAGTCCTGATAAAACATGACTCCCTGGCTTCCCTCTCCCGCCCCTCTCAAGGCCGCCTGGCCTCCCGTGTCTTTGCTAGCCTGGTGCTCCAACGGTCCTGTTCATTCTGAGTGCCTGATCTACCTCCCAATAATCCCCACCCCCAGCCCCCGTTAATCAGAGTCATTTTCTGTGGCTTGCAATCAAGGACCCATAAAGGATAAAAAAAAAAAAAGAGGCACAGACAATCCTCAGCAGGTGTGGTAAATTCTAACGGCGTCACCAAGCGCCACCAGGAGAGGGAAAAGTACACAGGAGGAGGTGGGGAGAGACCCAGGACACCTGCAACAGGCCCTGCAACTGCCCCAGGTGCCACCTCTGCTGCTGCTTCTGTGTGACAACCACAGCCAGGTGGCCCTGCTGAGTTTCCTCCCAGAACTGAAGTCTGACCCAGCGGATGCAGCGCCCCTCCTTCCATGTCTGGGCAGGGGCCCCTGGGAAAGGGAGCAGGGTCCCTAGTGGTAGCAGTGGAGCCAGGTCAAGGAGGGCACGCTGGCATCCTTGCATCCCCCTAAGCAGTCCCTCCTGAGTGCCCAAGCCCAAACCTTCCACTGACCATGACTTGGGGCCATGGTCCTTTTGAGTTTTGGCAACTTCCATCCCTCCGCCTCAACCCTAGCTCACTGAAAAAGCCCGTTCTTCATGTTTACCATTCTCTGTTTCCCACAGGGCCATATTGGTCCACGTCTCAGTTTTATTGCTTTCATGGGGACTGTGCTTATAACATTCTGGATCAGTAATTTCCATAGAGATGCTAGCAAAACAACAAATCCAAGTGAATTAATTCTGACAAAACTCTCGCCAGAAAAAAGGAAGAGGGCCAGTCGCATATTATAGTCTTCAAGCCCCAAACTCCCCACTTATCTGGTGTTCCCCAGAGTCAGGAACAAAGGAAGGATAAGCCTGATCTTCCCGCGTGCCTGCCGCCTTTTTAATGAGGGCATTGGAAATGAGGTCTGGGAACCACTGGTTCAAGGTTTCAGCTGTTGGCTCCCAGACAAGGAAGGATCTTGGGGAAAAACATTATAATGTAACTGTGACGAAAATCTCTTTTCAGTAGGAGATTTTCAGAACATTAAACACTCTCCACAGACAGTTTCAGATGGAGTCCCTAGTGGCAGAGGACTGAAAGGCTTTTGAATCTGAGTTCCCCCCCTGCTCTATTTGAAACATCTCCTTCCACTTGGGATGTTGTGTTTGAGGTTTGGCAATGAGGTGGCATTTCCTTAAAAGGGAAAGAAAATACATATTTTGGTGGCCATGGCTCAGGTAGCCTGTGTTCCCAGAGGAAACAAAAGTCTTTGCGAGGAATGTTTGCCTTATTCAGTATAAATAATGTTGGTTTGTTTATGTCTTAACCCCTGTTTGGTGATTAATGAGAAAAATATATCTTCTGAGACTCAGAGCACACTGGATCCTTTTTAGTGGGCCACTCTAGGGTAAATAAAGATGAAAAGAAGAGAGAGCCATTGTGACTCCAATGAAATACATTCTTCTTAGTTAATCTGAAGTTTGGATGACCCACACTGTTCTTAGGGAAAATATTGTCACTTTCAATGGTATTCTTCTTTCTTTCTTTTTTTTCTATTTGCAAATCATGACTCCTGGAAATTTTAAATTACTTCCGTGTTTGGAAAATTAGGTAATGACATGATTTAGTTTGGGCATTGCATGATGTGGTAGGATTGGGCATCAGTTAAGTTCCCTGATTTGATGTCAGAACCAGCTCCAGGAGGTACTGGCTGTTTGGATCTTAGGAAAGTCATTTTGCCCTTCTAATTCTCAGTTACTGCAGGTGTGAAGTGGGGTGAAAATACCCACATCACGTCCTAGGGCTGTTATGCAGATCAAAGCAGATAATGAATTGCAAGTGCTTTGGGAATTGCAAAGCATGTCACAATGGTAAGAGAGAAGGAAAAGGAAGCCAAGGTTTATTGTGCACCCAATGCGCACCAGGCACTCTGCAAACCGACTGACACTGAGCACGCTACACCTCCAATCTTGCTGCCCCCTCCCCTATCCCTCCCCCAGTGGCAGCCAAAACGACATAGATCATGTCATTCTCAGTTTTAAATGTTTTCCCATTGCAATTAGAATGAGCATGCAGATAAACAGCAAGGGTTTACTATATAGCACAGGGAGCTATATTTAATATCTTCTAATAACCTATAATGGAAAAGAATCGAAAAAAAGAATAGAGATATATACATATACATGTATGAGTGAATCACTTTGCTGTACACCTGAAACTAACACAGTATTGTAAATCCACTACACTTCAATTTAAAAAAGAGAATAGCCTGCAAACTCCCTGCAATGGCCTCTCAGGCCTGATCTTCCTCCTCCAGGCACAGTGGCCACCACTCTGTCCCTCGTGCTCTCTGCTGTAATCATGCGGGTCTCCCTCCATCCTTTGGTCATGCTCAGCTCCTTTCTGTCTCAAGGCTTTTGCATATGTCAAGCCCTCTTTCTGGGAGGCTCCTCCTCCTTTCGTCACCTAGTCAATCTTTTACATCCTTTTCAGTTGACAGGTCACTGCTTCCCCATCAGCCAAGACTACTGTTTTGACCAGACAGGTTATAGAATACACAACTCCAGCAGGCGCCATTCACATAGAGTACAGTTCGCACAGCAACGAAGCACATGGCGACCTTGTTCTCAACCTCCCCCACTAGTTCCATGATACCTTTGATTTGCACCGTGCTTCTCCTTCACAGCAATTTGCACATTTATAAACAATTATTTGTTAAATGTCCGTCTTCTCCACTAGACCATCAAGATAGGGACCATGACTCTCTTGTTCACCTCAGAATCCTCGGCACCTAGAACGCTGCCTGCACACAGAAGGTACTCAATAAATGTGTATGGACTGACTTTCTGTGAAGTATGATGAAGCCATTCTGTCTCAGTCCAATGGCACTGAGTAAGCATGAGCGTTGAGGCTCAACAAGTGTCTCCACAGCTGTCTGTTGTCCACCTCCATCCCCAGTGCTGGCATGGACCTGGAAGCTAAGAGGTCCAGGTAAGCCACAGGCCAGGTTCAGAGGACCCCAGAGGAAGAAGGACATCAGGGCAGCTGAGAACCGAGCCCTACCTTCTGCTGCTAAAAGACGCATCTCTGCCCGCTAGAAGGATTTAGTTTCTTTCTCCAGAAATGAATTCTTGCAAGGAAAGTATATGACCACAGAGCCTGAAGTCCTAACGATCTGAGTTTTAATCCTTCCCTACCACAGGCTAGCTGGTAATTACTCACAAGTGATTATAAAATGTGCTGTCCTTTATCCTTGCTAGAATATTTTTAAATTAAGCAAAGCACTTTCTAAGCTCTAAAGAATGGCTGAGCTCTGAAGAATGGTTCTAACGATGTGACGTAGCATTATTATTTGCAGTTGATTAGAAACCTCTTCAAGAATGCGGTCACCATTGCTTCCCTCTCACCTGCTTCTTAGGATGCAGCTATCTTTAGCTATAACTTGTTGATTAGCCAATCACAAAAGCATTAGGAGCAGAAGATAATGCCCACTCTGCATTTTGCATTATATTAAAATAAATAGCACTAGCAAACTCAGCGCGGTTGTTTGGTGAGCCCTCACTCATTCGTTGATTCGTGGAGCAAGCATTTATAAACGCCTTCTCTGCACCAGGGCTGCATTATGTGTTAGAAAGCGTGTGTTTCCTGTCTTGGAGGAACTCACCAGATAGGGCAAGGGGTGGGGTAAGTGGGAGACCCGATGTTCAACTAGAGGGAAGTCTATTCTGATGGAGGTACCAACAGCGTCCCAGGGCAGCACGCAAGGGGGCTGATCAGCCCTGCCTGGGTGAGGAAATGATTCTCAGGGACGCCTTCTTACAAGGCCACCCTGGGTCTGGCAGGTCGCAGAGAAACATCCGCAAGGGAGGGGAGGGACAGGAGGCTTCTGGAACTATTCCTAGGCAGTGGGAACCAACTGGATCCCTCCTGTCTTTCAGTCATCTGCTTAAAAACTCTTAATTTCCTGTCATCAGCCCCAGCAGGAAGACAAATGGGGGAATGTTTGCAGAGCACCAGCCCCTCCTGGTCTCCGGGGCCCAGGCCCTCCCAGGTGGGCTTGTTGGTAGGAGGTCTGTGGGCAGCAAACCAACTCCAAATTCCCATTGAATATGTGGGGTTTGGTAGGGGGCACTTTGCCTGGTGCATTTTACTTCCGTTTTTATAAACTTGTATATTTCAGAGGAAATATCAGTCTTGGGTTTCTGACTCATTTACATTCCTCAAAATGTCATTCTTTATTCATGATACAAGAAACCTCTATAAACCCTTTTTAAAATTCCCTCAAAAGGCTGGATTTTTGGATCCCCAATGACCAGAGTGTGGTCTTCAAATCTAAACCTAAAACGAAGAGAAAGTTTGAGTTAGACCCCTTCCCACTTCTGACACCTGGGCTTTCGCAGGGCTGCTGGTGAGACTGTGGAGGGTGGGAGGGAGCTGCGGACCGTGATCTTGACCCTGAGCTGAAAGCATGGTCCTGCTGATATTATCACACCTGGCCAGTAAGGGGCTGGCTCTGTTGACCTACTGAAACGCCGTGGAACTTTGGAGGGGCCGGTAATAAGACGTCTGGAAGAAAGATGAATGTCCAAGGAAACATGGCTAAATGTTCCACATTAAAAATGTGCAGAAACTTAGGGATAAAGGGGAAAGACAGGAGGGAAGATGGGAGCAGAAGAGGTGAGGACTGAGCAGTGTGGAGGTGGCCAGAAACTTGAGAAACAGGATTGTATGACACTGTGTTGCATGTCATTTCTGATGCTACAGTGGAATTCCCTTCATCCTCCCCAACCTTCAGTAAAGTCACCTGCACTCTGTGTGAGAGGTTTGTTTGGGGGAAGTTAAGGGAAATGACTGAGTTGTACATTTGGGTTGAACAAACCAAGTGGGCGGTGAGACAGTGGCTGAAATGACTAGTTTAGTGGCAGCAGGAGCTCACAGCATAAGGTGACCGCAAGGCTGTGAGCTGCTCAGAAATTTCCATGACTCTTGAGAAAATAATTAGATGTTCCACTACCTGCAGGTTGAGGGTTTGAACAATCTCATCTAGCCCTTAAGGGACTCCAGCTAACATCTAGGTTTTACACTTTTATTATCCCCCTTGGTCACACAATAAACAGATATAATCACCCTCATCTCCCAAAGGAAAAGGCCAGAGGGGATAAGTCATTTCCCCGAGTCCCATACCTAATAAGTAACAAATCCAGAATTTGAACCCAAGTCTTCAGCTGCAATTTTGCTTAATGTTTTATTTTGAAATGTCCAGGAAGTTGCAAAATAGTTCAGAGAAGCCCAGCTTCCCCAACTTCTGCCACAGTCTATGTTCTTCCCACCATCCACTGAAACTAGGGATAACGGATTGAACTGCAGAGACTGCAGATTTGTGCGGAAACAGGAGTTTTAGGTTTACAGATCGTCAAGCACCGCATCTCTTTCTGGAAACCGGAAAGTAAGCATAAAAGAGTTCAGCCTAAAAAAGATCAAGCCCTGGGGCAGTGGTTTGCAACCCTGGGTGCACATTCAAATCACCTGGTGGGCTTTTTTAAAATACCTGTGCCTATCCCAGCCTAACAGGTTCTAATCTAATCAGTAACGTCTGGGGCTTAAGAGTCGGTATTTCTGCAAGCCCCTCAGGGGGGTCTAAGCAGCGGGTATTGAGAACCACAGCTGTAAAACTACGCCACAGGTATCAAGAGGCTCTGAAGTGAACCCACCCTTTCGTCAGACCCAGGTGTCAAGCTACCCTCCTTCATGGGTCCCATCACTGTGGCCTGAGATGCCTGTAAGAGGAGCCTGTGAATGAGAGGATCCTCAGGTGACCTGGCAGGGAAACTTTCTCTGTTGTGCTTAATACAAAGCTTTGTGGTCCTGCCACTCAGAGCTGTGCCTCCCTTTCTGAAAAAGTAAATCAGCTCCAGGTACATCAAAGGAGATTATCATTCCTCTGGCACTGGCTTTGTTTTCCCCTACATCTAAGGGAAGCAGGTCCACTTATCTCCAGAATACTTTCCCAGAAAGCTCGGTCGCCTGCTGTGTGAGGTCACAGGTCCACAATTTTGCATCCATCACACCTTGTACGGAAGCGGGAGGAATTGGCTCGCTTTGTTTTCCAGCACTAGGGAAACAGATTTCTTCTTAAGCTTCACACAATAAATTGTATTAAATCCTTTCAGCAGGGTTTCCACGGCTATGTGAAAGCAAAATCATACAGTAATTGTTTTAAATAATACAGCAAGGCGAGCTACAGAGTACATCTTAATTTTTGTCATCTGTGTGGTGTTTCTGTTTGTATGGAAATGTTCCCGAGGCAGGGGAAAGGTTTCTGCATTCACTGGGAGTTGCTTGGCAAATGTAGCGCAAGGTCAAACACAAACTGAAATAAACAGACCTACCAAATCCCTCAGCCCCTTGCTCTGTCCACGTGAGCTCCGGGGCTGGTTTGCTTATTTTAAGTGGCAATTAGGATGGTATTTATCTCTTCGCTGCTTGGGCACCAAAACCCATCCTCCCACTGCATATGCCTGGCTCCTGCTTCCCTAGGGAGAGAGTTGGACGTATACCCTAGACAAAGGTGACACCTGACAGGAACCACACCCCACCCCTGAGTATCGATTTGTCCTCTGGTACCAGGGACACTCTCTAGTAGTCTTAGCCCAGGATCCACAACAAAATGTCATGGATAAGAATCAGTCTTCAAAACTGACCATCCTACATTCCAGTTCAAGCCACATCAACCAGGCTATTGCAAGTTGCTTCAACGCTGAGATTCCATTTCTTCATCTACCAAGTGAGGGTGATGACACTTACACACCAGAGCTTCTGAGTCTCAGATGAGGTCACGCATGGAAAGTACTTGTCCTCGTAGCTGACAGGGTGTCAGAGCTCATTAAATGGTATTCATTTTTAAATGATTATTACCATTATCATTATTCTTCTTTGACTGTAGAAAAGTCCTCCTGATAATATGGTGAATCTTAGAGCTGTTGTCTGGGTGATATCACCCTGGGTGATATCACCCTGGGTGATATCCGGGTTGGACCCCTTCCAGATGGCGGAGAGCCGGCTGGGTGCTGGAAAATGGGGAAGGAAGGTCTGGTTCCTGCCCTCCAGGAGCTCCCAGACCAGGAGTGGGTCCCGTACCACCTGAGGCTCGTGAACGTTACACTCGGATTGTGCTTGGCCCTGGCGGCTGCCCACATTGTGTCATTACTCCAGGGAGGAATCGATTCTTGACAATCCATTGGATAAAGAAGGAGAGGGTTCTACACCGTCACTGACAAAGATGTCATCTTAGGTCCCGATCCCATGTGAGCAGTTCAACTTCCAAATACAGATACAAGTAAGGTCCCTCGGCCAAGCCCCGAAGAGAGCTCAGGGTAGACTTCGCCCCAGGTCGTAGTCTTTGACCACAGCTGATGTTCAGGAGAACCTCACGTGGGTGGGAACTGGGGGAGGTGACAGGAAGGAGAAGGTGGGGGTGGGGCAGCCCAGCCTCACCAAGTATGTATGACATCACTTGGCGGACAAGCCAGCGTTGGAAGGGAAAGGACGTTGGCTCTAACCACAGTCTGCCATTTTTACTCTGTGGAAGTTTATTTTAGCTTTTTGTTTTTTTAATGTTTTAAAGCATGGACAGTAAATAGTAAGAGAACACACGAAGCAAAAGATTTGCCCACACAGAAGTTGTTTTTGGAGCCAAAATGAAGACATACTTGAGATGCTTTGCTTTCCGTCTGTGCCTGAGAGATGTTCCCTCTCTGCAGGTCCCCTGGGAGGTTTGGAACAAACACACCAGATTCCAGGAGCTGAGCCTCAGAGGGGCCAGGCTATGGCCCCCAGGAGGTCAGGGTGGCTTGTCCTTCGGTGCCTCTGGCCTGTTTGTAGCCTCTGCCTGAAATTCATTCTGTGTCTGTGCTGAGCCAACTCATGCCCTGCTTGCTGCTCCTCTCAGAGCTTTGTCACAGGTGCGACAGATTTGATTCCAAGACCGGGGGCCTCTCTTCTGTGCTCTCACATCACCTCTCCTGTGGTACTGACCCTCTGGTTATACTTCCTGTTTACTCATCTGTCTCCCCCACTAGATTATGACCTCTTGGGGAGGGACTGTCTCTTATGCATCATGGGTCTCCAGGGCATACCACCCAGTCTGGTGCATAGAGATATGCAATGAATAGGTGTTGAATGCGTGAATGACCATATGAATGAATGAATGACCAAAATGTGACTGAACACATCAGTATGCTGATGCACTGAACCTCAGTCTGATGTTCCTTTAGCTCTCTCTGCTGGAGCCCAGCTTCTTTACGCTTGCCCTCACCCACTCTGAATTCCAACAGCTACCCCCTACTCCCACCCTTCCCTCAACATACACGCACACACACTGGATGACAGCACCATCCTAGGCCCCAGGGGACTTTAGACGCCTCCTTTGCCGGGAAGCCCACAGATCTCACTGTGACAAGGATCAGGTCGGCTCAGCTCATGTGTTGGTAGTAAGACCCATCTATGGGATCATAGCAGCCACATTTTCAAAGGCCAAGTGGTACTATTTCTTCTGACCTCAGATTTTCTTTGGAAAATTTCTCCAGTGACTCAAAATGCCCTCTTGGCTTGTGGGAAAAAACAGAAAGCAATGCAAAGGTGTTAATGACCTAATCTTACTCTCAGGGCATTAGCAAAAGACCAGACTCTTAAAGGAATTCCTCCCACATGCCCCAAGCTCTTCATCTACCTTTTGCACAAGAGCACAAGATTTACACTGATTTACTAACTACAGTAGCTACCCACTGACCCATTCACTAAGACCCTCGCACTGTGCTTGTTGCTTTTCGTACTTTATCTCTCTTAATCCCCAACAAATCCATTAGGTAAGTCCTGTTGTGATCCTCACTTTACAGAGATGGAAATGAAGTTCAGAGATTTCAGGTCATTTGTCCACATTCCCACATCTAATAAAGGAGGAACTTGAGAGTTGAAATCTTATCTGGGTATCTACTGCTGTATAGCAAACCACCTCTAAAATGTAATGGCTTTAAACAATTTACCATTACCTCTCATGGGTCTGTGGGCTGACGGGGCTACGGTGGGAAGTCTTCACTGATGCTCTCTCCTATGGCTGCGGTCACCTGAAGCCTCGACTGGGCTGGACGTTCTAGATGACAACTCATGTAAGCTGACTGTCACTGTTGGCTGTGGGCCGGGAGCTCTTCTGGGACTACCAATTGAGCACTAATGATTTTCTGAGACTCTTGGCTCTGTTCACTGGGGTATTGATTCTGGGCTCTGAATCATCCTTCCTCTTCCATAAGAGGTGGCCATGTTTGCAGCTTAGTAGCCTTCTTCTCCTGTTTCCCACTCCTAGAAGGCTCTTTGCATTTTGAACTACCTCTGTCTTTTTCCATCCCAGCTGATGGTGCTTCCTCATTCATAATGCCCTTAAATTGTTGTGAGCTTCCTAAGGACTCTTTTGAGTTCACACCATGAGTCAAAATACACACCAGCAAATCTCTTTGAGAAAGGCCCCCTTTCTGCCTTGGGCTGAGAGTCAGATGGGTGGAACAATGCCCATCAGATTCCTTTGAAACTTTTCTGTCTAGTTGAGAAGGTCTATGAGACATACTCCTAAAACTTTCTAAAAGCTTAACAAGTGTCTTAGAGCCATGCCTTTGAGATAATCAATACCCTCATATCATGTCTTACTTTGAGAACCTTTTTCCAACTGGAGAGGCTGGGAATAAGAATCAGCTTTATTTCTAAACCCAGCTGGTCTGCTTCTTTATATTTCATCTAAGTTTACTTGAAACTGAAGAGTTCAGTTTTCAGCTCATCTCTCTATGCCCATACCTACCTAAAAGAAAACAGTAGGCACTTTTGACGTTCTATCTGGACGTCTCCTTAGCCAAATCTGCTATGTCACAGGTATATTTTCTGTTGTTTGCATTATCATAAACAACAGAGTACCAAATTATCCATCATTATGAAATAAGGGATGCCTTTTTCCAGCCCCCAGTAACAGTTTCCTCCTTTCCCTTCCCATTTTCAGGCATAGTTTCCTCAAGCACTTCCTGGCTTCTTCTTGCTGCTTGGTCCCAAAGCCAATGTTGCACAATTTAAGTTTTTATCATAGCCGCATTCCACTTCCGGGTACCAAATTCTATTCTACTTATCTGTGACTGCATAGCAAGCCACCCAACCCTTAATGGCTTACAACAACAATGTATTGTTTCTCACGGCTTTCTGGGTGGACTGAGCCCAGCTGGGTGTTCTCACTTGGGCTTTCTCATACACTTGCTGCCAGATGTCGGCTGGGGCTGCAGTTATCCGAAAGCTTCGCTGTGGAAGATGTTCAGGAAGGCTCACTCAAGCAGCTTCTGACAGCCTGGCACCTGGCTCCAAGACGGACCATTCTGAGAGTGAGTGTTCCAGGAGCCCTAGGCAGAAGCTGCAACACTTCTTATGACCTAACCTCAGAAATCCCAGAGCATCATTTTCATTATATTTTATTAGTTAAGTAAGACACTATGGCCAGATTCAAAGAGAGAGAGGAATTAGATCTCATCTCTCAATGGGAGGAGGGTAAAAGGATTTTATTTAATTTTTGGTGATATTTAATTTTCTATAAAGCTCCTAATCACTAAGATCTGTGTCCTCTCATTAAAAGTAATGGTCTATGGGGGCTTCCCTGGTGGCGCAGTGGTTGAGAGTCCGCCTGCCGATGCAGGGGACACGGGTTCGTGCCCCGGTCCGGGAAGATCCCACATGCCGTGGAGCGGCTGGGCCCGTGAGCCATGGCCGCTGAGCCTGCGCGTCCGGAGCCTGTGCTCCACAATGGGAGAGGCCACAACAGTGAGAGGCCTGCGTACCACAAAAAAAAAAAAAAAAAAAAAGTAATAGTCTATGAAAATTACAGTTCAGCTCTGCATACCTGGTAACTCATTCCCTAAATGTTGATGTTGATTCTGCTCCAAGGCCATCTTGTTGTCTCTTATCTTACAAAAATATATACACATCCTAGAAATATGTGGACCCAATTTGCCATTCTTCTGGGTCTAACATCTGCAAAACATCTGCTGAATCTGACACATGAATGCTAAAATTGGCAATGGCTCTGTCAAACAGTCATCCATGGGAAAACTGGATCAGGAATATTGCTTCTCTCCAGACAGTTTCTTCTCCAGGAATGATTAGGGTTAGCTGCCTGAAGCAAAGAGGGAAATACCCAGATCAAATACATTTATAACCCTCCTTTAATGACTGCTAAGTGGCAGACCGCGGTATAAGTCTATGTCCAATTACACACCGTATGGACCATCCGTTTGATGGTTAATAGTCATCGGCCCCGTTTTGCTATCTTCATCCCTTGGCATGGCTGTTTTATGTGGCTGAAAGTGAGTGACCATTTCCCACTTAGACTCCCTCTGCCTCCAGGTACAACCATGGCAGGAGGGCTGAGATTGTTGGAGAGGAAGGTGAGAGGGATAAAATGCAGCCTGGGTCTCTGCAATTTTATTAAAATGTTGGGGGATAAAAGTAGATATCCTATGCTGCCTAAACAGCCATGTGGCAGCATCCTCTCCCCCTGCTGAGAGGTGGTACAGGTGGGTGAGAAAGGCCACAGCTCTGGAGTCAGGCAGCCTGGCCCCTCCACTAAACATGCCACAACGGACAGGTTATTCACCCTTTTGTGCCTCTTTTCCTCAGTTCTCAATATTTACCTTCTCCTAGTAGTAGCGTGTAAACACCTGAAGAATGACTAAGGAATCAAGGGGAGCCAACTGAAGACTGAGCGATCAGGGGAGGCATATCTGAGGAGGTGGCATTTAAGCTGAGCCTTGAATGACAGGAAGAACCAGCAGACTTGTAATAATCATGACAGGTGCATTCGTTTCCTGTGGCTTCTGTAACAAATTCCCATTAACGAGGTGGCTTGAAACTACAGAAATAGAATCTCTCACAGTTCTGAAAGAAGAAGTCCAAAATCAAGGTGGCAGGGCCATATTCCCTCCCAAGGCTTTAGGGGAGAATCCTTCCATTTGCCTCTTCCAGCTTCTGGTGGCCCCAAGCATTCTTTGGCTTGTGGCTGCATGACTCCCATCTCTACTTCCGTGGTCACATCACCTCCTCCTATTCTCTGTGTGTCTTCTCCTCTGTGTGTCTGTCCTATAAGGATGCAAATGATTGCATTTAGGGCCCACCTGGATAATCCAGGATGATCTTCTCCTGTCAAGATCCTTAGCCACTTATTTTGCCATACAAGGCAACATTTAATTTTTTTCCACAGAAGGTAACAATCACAGATTCCAGAGATTAGTATATGGATGTATCTTTTGTGGGCCACCATTCAACCCACTACAGTGTGGTCAAAGAATAAAGAGAAAGACTGGGTAGGGCCTTTTCAGCCTGGTAAGGGGTTTAGTAAGAAGCCATAGGTCTCGGGCCTCCAAGGTTGTGCCAAGGTGTGTACCGAGATACGCTTTATAGTGATCAGTCTTGCTGCTCTGTGAAGAATGGATATGTGGGGAGAACAGGAGAGTGGTGGTAGGGAGACCAGTTCAGAGGCTGTTGTCAACCTGAGAACTTAAGTATGGGGCAAATCTGCCATTCTCTCTAATCTAAGGATTATAGGCAAATAATTCTTTGTCAAAGCCTGGAATACAGTATTGCTAGTAAGAACAGTCTTTTGACAAAGCAAATTCTAATTCTAAATGCTGCAAAATAAGACTGTGTCTGAGCTCCACTTTATTTTACCTGAAACGCAAATAACTGACTTTCACTATTAGCTGAAATAAACTCATGCTCTATCTGCCACAGCATTTGGGGACTTTCTCCATTATACTGATGACATGGTTCTATGGCCTGGAACTCAGAGTGGCCTTGAGAAGAAGCAGAAACATTTGGTTAACTACAGTCAGAAAGAACAATCTCACATCAGCTATGCTGAAGGGAAAATATTCACCGTGGAGGGCAAGAAGTTAATCCACAGACGGAATTCCTCTCCTGCCGCCACCCTTCCCCGCAGGCCTCTCCCTCATCCCTTGCAGCCAACGCAGTTGGTGAGTCCACTAACTTACAGACATGCTCAGAAATGGACTTTATGCAAAGATGAGACAGCATTCTTGTTTTTGTTTTTTATAAAAAAGGGCAGAACTTTGTTAACTTCCAGGCCAAAATTGTCTCTTTCATGCATAATGCACAGATCTCTCAGGTCTTAACCAGGTCCGCATGCTTGCATGTTTGTAAACTGGCCTCAAAGTTCTATTTCAGACATAAATTTTGGCTCTACTACCAGCTACCCTTGTGACTGCCGTCTGGCCTTGCTTTGCCTCATAGGGAAAAGGGAGGGAGGACCAACATTTATTGGAGACCCACTCTGTGAAACACACTTTCACACTTGCTCCTGTGGCCTGAGACTACCAAAATTCATTGTTTCCCCCCCACCTCAGTAATGGGACCCTTGATTATTTAAAATAAATTTATGTATTTATTCATTTATTTATTTAATTTTGGCTGCTTTGGGTCTTCGTTGCTACGTGCGGGCTTTCTCTAGTTGCAGCGAGCAGGGGCAACTCTTCGTTGTGGTGCACGGGCTTCTCATTGCGGTGGCTTCTCTTGCTGCGGAGCACGGGCTCGAGGCACGTGGGCTTCAGTAGCTGTGGCACGTGGGCTCAGAAGTTGTGGCTCACAGGCTCTAGAATGCAGGCTCAGTAGTTGTGGCGCAGAGGCTTAGTTGTTCTGCAGTATGTGGGATCTTCCCAGACCAGGGCTCGAACCCCTGTTCCCCGCATTGGCAGGAGGATTCTTAACCACTGAGCCACCAGGGAAGTCCTGGGACCCTTGATTTTTAACTGGCCTAGAGTTGCCAGATAAAATACAGGACTCTCAGTTAAATTTGAATTCCAGATAAACAATGAAAATTTTCTTATTACAAGTATGTCTCAAATACTGCATTGGGGATACTTAGCTAAAAAAAAAAAAAAGTTCATTATTTATCCAAAATTCTAATTTAACTGGATGTCCTGTATTTTTGTTGCTGTTGGTAAATCTGGCACTAGGCTACCCTGAATAAAGATGACATTTCTCAATTTCCCTGAAGGTAGGTGAGATTATGTGACAAATTTCTGGCCAAAGGGATACAAATAAGATTATACCTATATATGCAGAAATAAATGTCACAATCTATGAGTGTGCAAAGAAGAGACCTCGATATAGTTGGAAAAGCATAATTTTAGAGCTAGAGGGATCAGGATTCAAATCAGAGCTCTACCATATAATTAGGGATTTGATCTTGGTTTCTTTCATTTATTTTCTCCTTCTTTAAAATGAGGCTAATAACATCAGCCTTCTAAAGCTCTTGTAAGGGTCAATTGAAAGAAGGTATGTAAGAGTCCTAGTACATCATCTAGCTCACCATTCACACAGATAACAGATGCAGGGTCTGGAATTTGACCAAGCTGTCTGCTTTCTAAAAGCTCTCTTCCTTGCATACACTCACATACTGTAACAGTTCTGAATCAAGAATAATTCTCTTCCCTTCTGGTCATCCTAACCACTCCTTGGAAATTTAGCCAAGATCTTACTTCATGAAGATTTCTTTTCTAGGGATTCTATTTCATTTATGGTTAGTACTACAAACTTTATGAGTTTCATGTTTTATATATTCACTTTTTGTCTCCTAAGAACCCTAGATTTTAAAAATTCTTTCCTGTATTTTAAAACAATAGCTAAGCACATAATAAATGCTCAATAAAAAAAAAACAGAAAGAAATGGTGTGCCCCTCTCTCTTTCTCCTTCCTGCCCACCTGCTGGAATGTAAAGGTAATGCTGGAGCTCCAGCAGCCATTTTGGACTATGAGGTGATCTGAGGAACGGAAGCCACTCATGGTGGAACAAAAAGCTAAGAGACCTGTCTGCAATAAGAAGGTCCTTGGTCTAGAACAAAAACAAGAAATTAATTTCCATCTTATTTGAGCCACTGCTATTTGGGTTTTTTTCGTTTGTTTGTTTTTGCTGCTTGTAGATAAAACTAATGGTAACAAATACACTATGTCAGCTAATTTTCACTCAGCCTTTAAAGTAAGGCATATTATCCACATTTTGGCAAAGAGAATCCCAAGGCTGAGAGACATTAAGTAGCTTAGCCAACATGGTCACAGAGCAATTGTTGAGCCAAGTTTTGAGACCCAGTCTATCTGAAGAGTATCCAGGCTCTTATTTTTGTATACTACACTGCTTGTCTGGGTGAGAATTTTTATCAAATTCTTAAGGTTTTTATAACATTGTATCAAATTTGCTTCTGCATGTCTGGTACCTAAAGCATTTAACTCTCTCCCTCATCACAAGTACAGAGTATGGACATTTCTGGCATTTGTTAGTGTTCTATGATCTAGAAGTCCATCCATAGATCTAATATTGGAGAGGACTGAAACAAAGGACATTTTATTTATTTATTTATTTATTTATTTATTTATTTCTCTAAAGAAATTCATCTGGCCTGTATTTGAATATTTTCCTGCAGATATGTCTTAACTGAGTTATGATTCAATATGAAGTCCTCAGCTTTTACAGAGAATCAGTATTAAAATGTCTATTTGAAGAACTTTTCTGGATCTTTGGAAGCATTATTGTGTTGCTTGCTGTTCCTTGCAAAATACAATTTTCATGCAATAAATTTCACATACAATCTAGTGCCAGAAAAAAAAACTGAAAAACATCTATTCAGGTGCGATCCTGTTCCCTTTTTTTTTTTTTTTTTTGCCAAACATCGAAAGAATAAGAGAACCTAACAATTACTCTTTTGCTTTGGTTTCCAGGAATCTTGGAGCTAAATCTTATGGTTATTTGCAGTGTTTCAATTAGCACAGGTACTAAAACATTTATTTCTGTTTTGTCTTTTTTTAATCTATTTTTTCTGTTTCTCTACTATTTTTTCTTTCATATCTCCAATTACCCATTTTAGGATACATTTTTGTTATTATAGGGTCACCTCAAGTCTGCCTTCAGTTATTTAACAAATGTTTTTATTGATTCCCTTGCACATAGCACTTGACGGAAGGAGATGTTACAGGCTATAAATTCCTAGCTGAGCCTTTGCTTGTAACTCATGAGCACCACTTTCTTTTGAAAGGGGCTCACAAACCTCTACGAAATAATCTATTCCAGAATTTAGGTGAGGATCAACAGTAAACCCAGTATTTCCTCAAATTCACTTTTTTCTTCCTGTTTTGGAAAACGGAGATATTATCCCCATCAAGCCAATCTTCTGACAGAAGACACCCTGAATCTCAGGCACCGTTAACAGGACCAGCCCTAAAGGAAATTGGAAGAGAGTAGCTTTTTAACAGCAGCCTTTCTGCTCCCTTTCTCTTTTGCCAGGGGGTCCTTCCCTGGGTTTCCAAACAATAAGTACAGTTGGACCCTCTTCTCACCCTTCTCCAGCTCCCAACATCCTTCTCAAAGGATGCTCACGCATTGTTTATGTCTCTGCGGGAAAGTCACCCTCCTCTTTTCCTGGGGACAATGGAATCTTAGCCCTTATAGCAAATTAGGGGACAAAAGCCTTTATCTTCATTAAAGGAAATGTACACACCAGTGAACAGACCTCCAAAATGGGAAAAGCAAGCCCCAAAAGCCTTGAAGAAAGTAAGCAATGGGGGCCTTCCTGGTGTCTGAAATCGGCCCACGGAGTCGGGCATCCTCGATGCCTGGGCTGTCCTGCTCCAGGAAGCACCAGCAGGTTCACATCTCCATGGTGACGCAGCCTGGCTTGTCAAATATTCCTGAGCTTTCAGAGAGTTGGGGAAAAAAAAAAGAAAAAAAAACCCACCAAGTGGACAGATTGGGTTTTTGCTAGGCCAGGGAACTGGGATTGGAATTTTGAGTCTTGACTCCCATCCCTGGAAACGGTTGACACCATCATGTGGGAGAGCCTGCATTTTCTGCTATTTTAGGCTGAAAGGAGAAACCAGCAATGGCCCATATTCCTACGGCCTCCCCTGAGCTCACCGCCCTCTTCACGGAAGGCGGATCCCCATCCGGCCCCTCCCAGCCTCACAGGGCACCTCACCCGCAGTGACACGTGGTGGTTTTTAAAGCACTTGCACGCCAAGTGCAACTATATAGTTTTATAAGCTCTGCTGGACTGTTGAGGAAACCAGCTCAGGAAAATTTAGTGACTGGCTTAAGGTAAAAAAAAACAACAGAGTTGGGACTAAACAGCCAGAGCCTTAACTCCCAGATAAGAGTTATTTTCAGTTCTCTTCAGCAAACTGTCCTCTGGGAGCCGAGCAGGCTGGCCAGGCTGGCCTCCTACCTCTCGGGAGCCTCACCCGGCAGATCCTCACCTCCCTCCATCCCTCCCTCCCCCACGCTTTGCTCACACTTCTCACATCCTCGTATGCAGGTTGGGGTCCTCTGTCCCTGGCCTGTGAGAGTGTCAATGGCAGGGACAGTGTCTGGTTCAACTCTGCCTAACGTCATAAGTGAATAATAACTAAATAACAAACCAATGAACTTGGGGATGGCCCTCGGTGCCGTCTCACCCACACGCTAAGAGTGCCCTGGTCCGTGTTGCACCCGGTATAGAAAAAAAAACCAAATCTTTTTCCTGGGAAAGTTACCTCCACTGCTATATTCATGTATAAATGAGCAGGTGTTGGCAGCTGTGGGACGTTCTGGTGAGAAAGATTTAAGACCCTGGCATAACGTCTGCCTCATCAAGTCCACATCAGAAAATCAAACAAACCAGAATATGATCTTTTATTCTGTTTTTGTCTTAATGGCTTTGGAACTGTGGTCAGTGGAAACAGCATCATTCTCAATAAAAATATTCCTGGCCAGCCAAGTGACACATCTGGTCAGTAGTGACGAGGGAGAGAACGAGCTCTTTCATTCCTTGGCAGCCTGGGAGAAGGCATCTGGGCAGGTCTACCTTGAGAATGTTTGCGAAGTGTCACTCCAGTAACTCCAGGAGAGCTGGGGTGATGAATTTCATAACTAAAATCAGAAATCTTGTCCAGCATAAAGTTTGGATGGTTTTATGAAATCATGGAGCAGAAGAGATCCTAAGTGAGAATAATTAATCTATCCCTCCACTGCTCTACAGGACAACACCGAAATTATCCTACCAAATTCTCTATGTTTTTTCTTTAATCTGCAGAACAGGAAACTCTTGAAACCTCTCTGGATAACCCCTTTAAATACCTCACAACCTTCATGGGAAGAAAGTTTTCCTTCTTTCTAACCTAAATCCCTCTTGCTGAAATTCAAATTCATTCCCTTTTGCTTACGGATCAGCCAAGAATTTAATGCCTTGATCAATTTGCATCAATACATGAAATAAAATTCATGTTTTTTTAAGACGTGAAGTATATCTATTAGCAAGTTCCAAATACCCAACTCAGTGGCTAAATAAAGGTCCTTTAAGCTGAGGATGCACTGTCTAGAAATTGGGTCACGTAAACAGCTAACTAGGACATGAGAATCATGAGCAAAGCACTGGGAGAGTGAAGGAGATGGAGCTGAGGCTCTCGATCCCCACAAATGGTAAGTACAGAGGTAAGTTGAGCTTTGGCACCTTAATAGTAAGGGTTTGGGTTCTTTTCTCTTTTCTACTCTGATTTCCACAGGGTCAGTCATTTGAAAGACTTTCTCCCTCATTGTGGCAAAAGAGCTGCAGCAGTTCCAGCCCTCACATTCTTACAGCACACCATCCCTTCAAAGCCACAGGCCTGAAATCCCCTTAGATGATATCAGCCTGGATCATGAGTCCACACTTAAACTGGGAAGTTGAATGTAGTGATTGGCTTGATTTAATCAGGGCCCACCTCTGGACCTGGAGGTGGCAGGGGTGGGGCGGGTGTGGTGTCAGCTTCCTAGAAGCACTTGTGATTTGTGGGGAAGAAGAAGAAAATGGACTGAAAATCTGAGTACTGTTAGGGTGGGCAATTGGATGCTGGGTCATCGTGAAAACAACCTTCCCCCTCCCAAGATTCAAAAGCATGATATGATTTTCTGCATGTAAGACATCTGCTCAGACCTGTGGCTTGTCCACTTACAGACAGGTCCACGCTCCCTGGTGATGAGGATCACCTTGGGCCCTTGTTAAAGATAGAGTCCTCAGGTTCCTCCCCTGAAGCTTCTATTCAATGGGTCTGGGATGGAGCCTGAGAATTTTTAATCCAACACATTCTCCAGGTGATGCTTGTGAGACCAGCTCAGCCCACAACCAATCCCAGTGCCTGTTCTTCCCACTCCCGAAAGCGAGGGAGTACATCATGTCTGCAAAGGTCTTCAAGGTGAGGAAGACATACTCAAATCATGGATGCACAATAGATTTCAGAAGGGTATTTCTGAACCTGGTCATTGTGAGTACTGGTCAGGAGTCTATGAAGATAATTGATAACCCTTGTTGAGCATGAAATCTGTGAAGGATGCTGAGTGCTTCACATAAATTTTCTGTAAGTGATGCATCTCCTTTGTAGAGAATTTTCAGGCAAAGCAGAGACCACCATCCTTCTAAAACATTCTTATTAAGAATTCAGAGCAACATCGATGCAACTAGAGATTATCATACTAAGTGAAGTAAGTCAGAAAGAGAAAGATAAATAACATATGCTATCACTTATATGTGGAATCTGAAATATGACACAAATGAACCTATCTATGAAACAGAAACAGAATCATGGACATAGAGAACAGACTGGTGGTTACCAAGGGGGAGGGGATTGGGAGAGGGATGGAGTGGGAGGTTGGGGTGAGCAGATGTAACATTTTATATGTAAAATGTATAAACAAGGTCCCACTGTAGAGCACAGAGAACTATATTCAGTATCCTATGATAAACCACAATGGAAGAGAATACGAAAAAAAAAAAGAATGTATAAATATGTATAACTGAATCACTTTGCCTTACAGAAGAAATTAACACAACATTGTAAATCAACTACACTTCAATTAAATATATATATAAACGGGAAAGAAAAAGAATTCAGGCGCCTTTATAATATATAAAAATCAGGATCCCCCACATAGTAACAGTTTTATTTAGTATCTACTGTATGAGGAAATATATAATATCAAGAAATCACTATTGTGTGAGTGTTTCTTTGGTTGAGGTTACCTTAATCAATTTGTAATGTATTGGAAAGGTTCCTGGGATAGCCAGTAGCATCCAGGCCTCTGGGAAGAGAAAGGCAGTATCTGGAGAGTGTTCGGTATTCAGCTGTGGCCGCCTCGATTTCTGCTTCTCTCCGTGTGTTTGCAGCACTTCTCACCCAACACCCCCTTTTTCCATGCTTAAAACAAGAAGATGATGCTGGCCCACGGTTGCCAGTTACGGGTTACCTCCGTGCCAGACACCTGCACCCCAAATTAATTAAATCTCAAGTTCAAGTTCTAGAAGGGAGACTGTGGTCAAGCTACGCATAGACGAGGCACCAGCCCGGGTCCAGTGAGCTGTGACTGGGAAGGGAGCAAGGGTGATGCGAACATGGGCCAGGGGCCATTTTCTGTTGGGAGAAGGAAATTAGTTCTCAGAGAAAAAGAGTCTTTGGAGGCTGAAAAGATGCCCCTCCTAAAGCTGCTGATATAATTTATTGTATTCATCCCAGAGGCATCTGAAAACATTGGGAAAATTGCAGTGCGATACAGTGCTGCATGCATTTATGGCTGCCCAGAACTACTACAATGACCCCTCAGTTCTCCCAAGTCCAAGGCCAGCACACGGGAGCCAGTGTTTCAGAGGAAGAAGAATAAGCCAGATGATTCTCGGGAGTCCTTGACCTCTCTGGTCACATCCTTGGAAAGAAATGGGAAAAAGAATACTTCGCCCTCTAGAAGTGATTTGAGGACGAGAGACTGGTTCCTTCCCCCTCTGACTCCCCCAGGACCCTCCCAAGGGCCACCCCCCCCCCCATCCCTGGCCTGCCTTGAAGCCGACCTGGCCACTGTGCCTCTGTGGCTAGTTGTAACAGTTCAGCCTTTGCTGGCAGCGGACTGCCCACTTCCTGGCAGCCCCAAACTGCAGGAGACTAATAAAACGAGCCCTAATGAATGGGCAGATCTGCAGTCATGTTGAACTCTCGGATTTATTCTTGTTGATAATTTGAGTGGAGTAGACCAAAGGGTGTCTTAGCGTCATAACTAGGAGACAATATTCTGATGAATGAAGCATTACCTTGTTACATAATTAAGAGGGTTGTTGACCCTAATTTAAATGATATTGCCAAGGTGAACCAAATAGCAATTCTGGACCAGAGAGAGAGTTTCTTGCTCACAGTAGACTATTCTGCAAGCAGAGGACTTAACTTTGATTTTGGCAAAGTTTAGAAATGAGCTTTGCTAATGGGGCTTTTTAACCTGGGTATGGAGCTAGACCTGAAGAGTGCTAGGTGTCAGATTCTGCCTTGTACAGGCCTCCTGGCTAAGCAGAAGGGACCAGGACAGAATCAGGGGTCTGTGAATTCTAGGCCGCCTTTCAGGATCTGCTGTTGCCCTGCCGGGTGCCCAAGGGAGCAGGGCCAGATGAAGAACTTCCAGAGAATGTCAGCACCAAAAAAAATATAGCCCTCCACAATACGTAATTTTAAATATATGTAGTAGTAAACCTTAAAATTAATTCAAGAAATTTTAAAGATGTTCTGATTTTTTTCTATTATAACTTCGATGCATCTTTTAGAAATATCAAAGTTCCCCTCTTGGGTAAACCAGCACTGTGAATGAGCGAGAGAAAGAGCCAGGACTGACAAACAACAGCCCTGAGTTCCAGCCCTGCTTCTGCTTCTCGAGCACCTGTGGGACCTTGGGCAAGCCACGTAACTTTTATGGCTCTCAGAAAGGTCATCCAGAAAATAATGGTTCCTCTCTGGGCAGTTGTGAGGCTCAAATGAAATGTCAAAGTGCTTCATAAACTCTGAAATGCTCTACACATACACAGAGGAGGCCTTCCATGATATTCATCATGCAAGCGCCTGAAACAGGGAGTGGCACCAGAAAGTGAAAGGTTTCATACCCCAGAACTATCCACTGCTGAGGTGTAGGACTTAAAAAATCCATCCCCACTCCAGACCCCCTTACAATTAATATAAGCACTCCTTCCTCCCAAAAGGGGAAGGTCTGCCCCTTCCTGAGGGTCTGATGCCCACAACAGCTGACCACATTTGCAAATTCAATGCAAATAGATAGCAAAATGAAATTGCAACTCTTGCAATAAATGAGGGATTTCATGAAGTCAATGAGAGTGATGCTGGAGACTGCTCAGTTCAGTTAGCTAAGCCACTGACCAAGGAGTATAGGCAGTTACCAACAAAGAGAGAAAAAGCGCAAGGTTAGTGATGCATCAGAGAAAACCATTTGAGTAGCAAAGCTTTTTAAGGGGCTCTTGGGGAAATGATAAAAACTCAAGTATTTTGTAAAAATTACTCTGTTTTGGATTGTGCTACAAAACTTAAATGTGAAGAATTTAGTATCAGACAAGCATGTAATTTTGCTGGAAATTTTTCACATGTAAAAAATGTTTATTTCATTCATTCTTTAAGAATTAATTAATAGTTGGTATTATGACCCTAAGTTTGTTTGATAGAAAATAAACTAATTTTTATAAAAGTTTTTATAAAATGTTTCATTTTCTAGGCAAAAATCACATTCAAGGATTTTGTTTTTTGATTTTTTTTTATTTTACTATGATCTTTTGGATTCACTTTCAAGTAGTTTTTTTTTTTTACTGATATCAATCATTCTCAGATAATGAGGACTTTTTATAATTATTGAAATGAAATTTGCTAATTTCATTATTTCCCAGTCTCCCTCAATGGAAATGATGTTGACAGTTTCCTCAAGCCCAAGGGAGGGAAAGGGACAAGCTTCCAGCCCTTTGGAAGTGGAAAGGCCCAGCGTGTCCCTCTTTAAGACATAAAGCCAAAATGTCCTGGAACCAATACAGTGAGAAGTGAGCCCAATTTTCTGGGCAGAATGGACGCTGCCATGCCAGGCTGGGTGCAGAGTGCACTGGGAGAGGATGTGCCAGGGGCCGGCTGTGAGGCATGAACGCCGATGGCCTCTGTACCCCTTGGACCACCAGACTGGACTCGGCTACTCCAGCTGGCCACGCAGGTGCTCCTACATCTTCTCCACTGGCTCCACTGCTCCCTCCTCAAACCTCAGTCTAAACAGTCAGGTTTCCAGGACACCCCTGCTGACCCCTCACTGAGGACTTAACTTAGATGCGCTCATCAGTACCCTTGGAAACAATAAGCCTCCACCTTACAAGCAGGCTGATTGAGCAGTTCGACATGCCAGAGTCCTTGGTACATTACTCCTACAGTTCTGGGCCAGCATTCAGAGATGTGCAGCCAGAAAGTAAGATCTCAGGTGCTGTTAGGCGGACCTGTGTCCACATCACAATTCTACCACCTTACTAGCTGTATGACCTCAGGCAAATTACTTGATCTGGGGCTTCCCTGGTGGCGCAGTGGTTGAGAGTCCGCCTGCCAATGCAGGCGACACGGGTTCATGCCCCGGTCTGGGAAGATCCCACATGCTGCGGAGCGGCTGGGCCCGTAAGCCATGGCCGCTGAGCCTGCGCGTCTGGAGCCTGTGCTCCGCAGCAGGAGGGGCCGCAACGGTGAGAGGCCCGCGTACCGCAAAAAAAAAAAAAAAGTACTTGACCTGTCTAAACTTCGATTTTCCCTCTATAAAATAGTAAAGCATTTAAAAATAGGTCTGCCTCATGGGGTTTGAGGTGTATCTTAGGTCAGACTCCCCAGAAGCAGACCCCGAGAGGAGGATTCACATGCAATGGTTTATTTAGAACACACTCCCATCACAGGACTCGAGGAAGCAGGCAGGGATGGAGAAAAGTCAAAGCAAGGCATGGTTTCCTAGCCCACGATTCAGCAGCCTGTTTCTCTGAGTGCGGCTCCAGGAGATGGTGCCTGACTCAAGACCTGACCATGACGTCCACTTATATTCTGCCATTTGCAGGAAGAGTTGATCAGAAGCTCCAGTCAATAGTGGAAGCTCCGTGGTCCAGAGCACAGAGCGAGCCTTACATAATCGGGGATGGTTTGTCAAAGCACATTTCACATGAAACTGATTCTATCACCTTGGGACTTGCTGGTGGAATCAATAATCACCGTACACATTTTGTTAGCTACGCCTCATTAGAGATGGGTTTTTGGAAATGGCATCGTGAAGGCTGCTTATCTGTCAGTGCTCCGTTTAAGTATGGTGAGTGTTCCAGATAGGCTTTTCTAAAGAATTAGACGTCGCCATGGCCAGATGCAGCTCGTCATGGTTACTGGAGTTGAGGGAGCCAGGGGGAGGGATACGACAGCCTGAGCTCACCTTCAGAGCTTGCAGCTTCAAGTGCTGGAGGAAAGCTGGGGAGAAGTGTCCTTGCAAAGTGAGAGCTTGATCAGAACGCTTCCAAAGAAGCGTCTTGACTTCAGCGTGACAAAATTCCAGCTTGAAGTCACTACGAATTCTTACACTTTCTTCTGTGGGTCTCCTGCCTCTGCTGCTCTTCAGGATATGTTTGACTAGCTGCTAGGACCACCTCAATACAACAAAAATACGTCGGTGGAAGATGGCTCTGTCCTTGATGCGCCACGCCCAAGTCAGAAGGTGGAGGATTACTCTTTATCGAATCCTAGCAGGGCTCTGACAGGGGCCCTCCCTCAGCGACCGAGTGAGGGCAGGGGCAGGTCACTGAGTTCTCCATTCCCCGGGTACATTACAGCACCTGGTACACAGTAGGTGCTCAGTACACAAGTTAAACTGGACTGGATTGTCACACCCTCAGTTTGGGCTTCTCTTCACTGTGAATAGTTCCTCTAACATGAGAACTGCTTGCTGGGCGCTCTCACACACACTGTAATCTATCCTCACTGCTCCAGGACAGGAGCCTTCCAGCCAGCATCAGCGAAAGGCCACAGACAGAATGGAAACTGCTGACAGTATCGGTAGTAGGCAGGGGGGCTAACAGCTCCTGCTCAGCCTAGCAAGGTAACACTCACAATTGTCCTGTCAGTGGGTGCTGAGGAGTATCAGTATTATGTTATGGGTGAGAAAAGAAAGACATGGAGCAGTGACTTAATCCAAGGTTTCATACGACGTCCAAATACAGAGATGCTCATGGATTGCGAAGATCTAGATTTATCATAAAAGGCAAGTTAAGAAATGCTAACTTGCTTCACAAAAGGATTCCTTTTCTTTTCCTTAAGCATGCCCGTTGTCTTGGTGTTTGTAATATGCAGTTGTTAACAACAACAAAAAATTTATATACAACTTTCAGCACCACGTCTGGTCCACAAAGCCAAGTTGTGTGTCCAATGGAGCTCTGTCCTAGTCAATCTGTATTCACGAGGTTAGAACGCAGATTATTCCCATTTCTAAATAGGAGCCTGGGGTTAACCGGGTGTCGTCAAAGGGTCTTCAGCCCCATTCCTCTGGGTGAAAAACAAGGGACACAAGTCCTGAGCCCCGGTGGGGATGGCCCTGCCTTCAGTGGGCCCCACTTAGCCATAGCTGGGATACTAAGCTGAATAACTACTGGCTATTTTGTTCATATTTCTGGGCTTTGTTTCCTCAGGGGAAATACGTAAGGGGTTAGATAAGGCAGTCTCATGCTTTGTCAGACCTGAGATTCTAGGATTCTAAATCTGGAGGAGCAGAGGCAGAGGGGTGGGCTGGGTTAGAATGGGCAGGAACAGTCACCTGGTTCAAGAATAAAGAGGATGGGGCTTCCCTGGTGGTGCAGTGGTTGAGAGTCTGCCTGCCGATGCAGGGGACACGGGTTCGTACCCCGGTCCGGGAAGATCCCACATGCCGCGGAGCGGCTGGGCCCGTGAGCCATGGCCGCTGAGCCTGCGCGTCCAGAGCCTGTGCTCCGCAACGGGAGAGGCCACAACAGTGAGAGGCCCGCGTACCGCATAAAAAACAAAAAGAATAAAGAGGATGAAGACCTTTTATTCAAATTCCCACCGATGTCCTACGAGTCACTGCAAGCATATCCGTAAGCACACAGCGGCCAAGTGCATTCCATCCAAGCTCTCCTTGACCTTGGGAAGGGTGGTGTTTGTGAAGGATCTGTCTCTCAGCATCCACCAGGGAAGGGTTTCCGTTATCTCTGTGGCTTCTAAAGCGTCAAGGGGAGAGTTTCCTGTTTCAGGGGAATCAGCTCTGGGGCTGTGAATCAGGAGAACTTCCACGTTCTCTCCAAAAGTCAAGTTGCAGGCTGAGCGGGACTTGAAGCCAGGAAACCTGATGTCTCAGAGAGGACAAGGTTCAACGGTGAGAAACAGGGACCCAAAGTGGCGGTGGTTGAAACAACATAGAAGCTTAGTTCTCTCACCCGTAAAAATGCAGAGGAAACCAGTCCACAACTGGTATGGCAACTCCACATGCTCTTGGGGAGCCCAGGCCCCTTTGGGCTCACAACTTGGCCCATCCTGGGGTGCAGACCACATCCACATAACAGACGGGAGGACAGAGGGAGAGGTAAGGACAAAGGGAGAAAAGAGTGGGCGCCGGCAGTTTTTAAGGAGGGCTCCCGGAAGCTGCCCCCAACATCCCCACCGATGCTGAACAAAACTGCATCACACCCTACAAATAGCGGCAGAAGGATTTGGAACTCTGAGCAATCTTGGAGGACAGCAGTGGAGAGATGTGAGGAGAAAGAACCAGAAGGAAGACAGGAAGCCGCTGGGTCCTTGTCCCCAGATCATCCATAAAGTACGCCAGATGTGCAAAGTGCTTGCTGGGAGAGGCTTTTGTGGAAAGTGCTGCAGGACCTGAGTGTTGAATGGGGGCTGATAGAGAGGCAAGACAGAGGCTGTGGTGCCAACTGGAAGCTGGGGCAGAGAAGTCCACCAGAGCATAAGCCTCATTTCAGGAGAAGGATGGAATTTTCATAAACCACAGCCTATAGGTCTGAGTCCAAGGCATTGATTTCAAAATCACACAATATGGGGCACAAGAGGTCCTAAGCCTTTATCTACAGTACACATTATTATCACTGTAAAAAAAAAAAAAAAAAAGATCAAGAAATTGGCCCTCAGAGAGGTCAAGCAACTAGCCCAAAATCACACCGCCAGTACGTCCCACGGCTGAGATTCAAATCCACTCCTGTCTTGTTGCAAGGCCAGTGCTCCCAATCACTACCTCTACTGTCCTTGCCCACCTCGCCCCCCCACCGCTCACACACACCCCCCTGCCAAGCAAGGCTTTCCCTCAGGTTCAAGTCCAGCTGAGGGGCTGAGCCTCCAGCCTGCAGCAAACCACCGCTGAGGTATGAGGTATGGTGTCCAGAGGACAAGTCCCTCGGGTGCTGGCTGTGGCTTCACCTTTTACTTCAGCTTCCAGTGGGTCCCACGCCCTCCCTGCCCACAGCTGCACTTCCTCCCCTGCAGGTAGACAGAAAGAAAATCCCCCCCAGATGAGGCGGTGGAAAGTAACAGCGCTTTCTTTCAAAGGCAAAGGGAGCTCCTGGCAGATGCCCAGGACTAATCTGCAGGGAGAGCCCTCCAGCAGAGGAGCCAGAGCAGGGCTGGGTGGGAGGTTGGGCTCGCTCCCCGGAGGCAGGGAGGGCGGGGAGCTGAGGGCCACACTCCCCAAGAACGCCGCTCCGCTCCCGGGGCTGCGTCCTGCCTTCAAATAAACAGCATCATAGCACTGCCCAGGTCCAGGGCCACGGAGCCAGGGGCTGCCAACATTTCCACTAGAAAGCCCTAATCTTTCAGGCTGAAAACGCGGCGTTCAGAGTTTATTCTGAATTGAGACTTTTCCATGTAATCTTGGGACCCAATTTTTACTTTTCATTGGTTTGGATTCTCCAGGGATGGAAAGCCCCCTAAGCAGCTCCCCCAGGCCCCCAAAGAACCAAAACTAAGCCCCTAGCTGTCTAAAATGGTTTTACTTTTTGTTTTAGACTTCTTTTTTCTTCTGTGCTGTGGAAATTGAAATAAAGCTTCAGAGAATGAAGAGTTCCTCTAGGCCGGGCTGGAGCCTGGAGAGCTTTGTAAGTGTGGGTGGGAGCAGAGGGGCCTGACCTCACAGTGGCCCTCACGCAGGACGGGAACCAGGACACAAGCCCTGCCCGGCCAAGGGCAGGTGAGGCCCCCGAGGCCGAGCGGGCCTACAGAGGGCGTCCTGTAATACTACTAGGCCTCTCCAGTCTGTACTTGGTCACCACCACCCCAGCGTCAGGAGGAAAAGGAGAGTTCTCCGTCCACCGCCTCAGTCCTGAGACCCAGGCCGCCCCGCAGCATCACTTCATCACCCCATCCTCCCACGCCTGTCCTCACGCAGCTGCTCAAGCGCAGAGCACGGCTTGCCCACAGATGAAGAAAACAGAGGTGTTCCAAGGTCCGAGACAGCCACACACAGTCTCCCAGGTCCCCCCACTCTGGGACAGGAGAGGGTTCCCCCTTCCGGGCAGTCCCTGCTCCCTTCACTCTAAACCCTCTTCCTCAGAGCAAAGCTTCCCTCCTTCCCATTTCTCACTCTGGCCCAAGGCTGGGCATCTCCTCTGGGCACTGTTTTATCTCTGAAGGAGGAACTGTCTTCCCTGCTTGGCTCCCAGGGGGAATTTATCTAGCCACTCACCCACCCGAACATAATTAGCCACGCCCCTTCTATGTCCCGCCTTCTCTTCTCTTATTCCCGCATTTTGTGCAACTCATCTGAAACTCTCAGTTCTCTCTCCCACCTCCTCCCTCCTCGCAGCCCGGCCTGTAAGGAAGTGCACAGAGCCCACTGCCACCAGGGAGAGTTCATCTTTCCCCAGCTGAGGTTCTGGTTATCAGTTTGTGCAGAACATTTCTTGTGAACAGTTTTTTTCACATTATTATAAATTCATTCTAATTCTGGCCTGCCCTATGGCCGAAGGTAAATCCTGCCATGTCTCTGGCCTCAGGGACTTCACCCGTGTGGCTAGTCTTCCGTCCATCCCTTCACTGGCACTGCTCAGTGTTGGAAGAGGCTGACCTGCCTGTGTGTCCCTGAACCACCCACATTCCTGAGGGGTGACCTGTGATGGCTTACCCCTCATCGTGTAGAGAAGACAAGAGTGGGAGCCATGAGGAAGGATGAAGGGCAAGCCGCTGGCCTGGGAAAGGGGGAGCGAAAAACTCCTAAACCTCTCTCTGAGGTATATGGAAAGTCCCATGGCTCCCAGGAACCCCTCGCCAGATTCTGAGGCCCCAGCCTGTATCAACTGGCTCCAAACCGCCGCAGGTGAGAAGCCCCGTGCCCCTGCCTCTGAAGGAGCCCTCCTCACCTACCAGTAGTAGCTGCTGACCGCCTTCCCAGACTCACATGGCTACAGTCAGCAGTCCCTGTCTGGATTATCCGTAGCCAAGAGTCACACCAGAAAACACAGAGGAAAAGCACCAAAACCTGGAGAGAATAATAATAATGGAGAAGAGAAGGAGGTGGGGGGGGGGGGGCGGAGCTGCAGCAGCAACAGCAAGGCTTGATGCCCTGAGAGCTTAAAGCAACATGGGTTGTACGCCACATTCAAGCTGCAGCCAGATTTCCATAGTAGAAAGGCTGTCATGCTGTGAAGAAAGGTAGGGAGTTGTTGGCCCCTGGTCCTACAAATAACAGCAGTGTTTTTGTTCCTGCCTTCCCACTTCCTTATTAACAAGGATGACCCGGGAATGGACTTCTGCTCAGTGGGCATCTATTGTTTTTCAGGCCCAGCATCCATCCCCCGCTTCCTCTGGTACAGACACCATCATTTATTTTCATTTGGAAAAAATTATCCCTTCCCTATTGTCAGTGTTGTAGCTTGGGTGGGGCTGACTCCATTCTGGGCTCCAGGGCTGGGCAGTGACCCAGTTCTTAGTAACTGGTTCGAGTGTATGTAATGACTTCATGAACCAAGAGAGTCAATCTCAGGGCTTTTTTTCGGGGGGACTGCAAGGGAAGAAATATTTTTTTGTCTTCATTAGGATTCCTGAAAGAGTAATATTTGTGGGTCTAGAACATCAGGCAGCCAGCTTGCCACTGGAAGAGAAGAACCTGCCTGAGAATGAAGTTAATACAGAGCAAAGAAAAGCTGACATGGTTTGATCCCCTGGATCAAGCCCTATCTGAAGCCCAGACTGCCCCTGGACTTTCCAGTTCTACATACTAATAATTTTTTTTATTGCATTCATTTGAGTCTGGTTTTTAATGACTTTCACCTAACTCAGAACTTTTGTCTCTATAGAGAAGAAAACTGGGGCTTAGAGATGCTAAATAACCTACTAAGGTGGCACACACTGACTAGTAACTATCAGAGTTTGGATGTGAACCCAGATATGCCTGATTCCAAGCCTTAGCTGTCAGACTCTACAGCCTCCCATTATATTCCTTCCCCCACTCTCTAGGTCCCTGACCTAACTCTGGTAAACATTTAGCAGTCAACCATTCTGGAACATTTGGCATCTCCACCAAGTACCCAGAGTAGTGGCTCCAGCCAGCTTTACTTAGACCACAGTCCATGCCCGCTGCTCTTTGTTGGTTCCAACTGGCATTCTAGCTCTGGTTTGAAGGCCGTGGCTTTCAAATGCAGACCTGAAGCCAGCTCTAAGGTGAGCACGTTCTGCAACCTGCATCTTACCCTTTGTCTTTAGCACAAGATCCACCACATTTTCTCCAATTGCTCATTGGCCCCAGTGGCTATTGGAGTGCTCAAGGGCACAGAACTACCGTGACTGTTTGGCAGAACCGTTTCTTGTCAGATTGGCATGGGTCACCATTGCTCTAGCTCAGCTAGGGCTGAGGAACAGTTAAAACAGCCAACAGGGTGGGGTGAAGTAGCAAAGCACTTACTCCCCACTCTAATTAGAACAGTCCTTGAAAAGAGGGATGAGAAATGCCATGCTGGGTATGCCCCTCCCTACTCTCTCCAACCCCCAACCAAGAAGAGACTGGAAAAAATAAGGTTAGCATCTCTGGGGGCGGGGGTGGGGGGGTGGTGACATAACAAAAGCCCTAAAATAAAAAGGCGGGGAGGTCTCCCAGATGGCGATCTTACCAAAGTGACTGGGCTACAGGGAAGGTTCTCCGACTGGAGCTCTAGAGAAATAAGAGCCCATATTCTGGATCACCCTTTTGGGTTTCGAATGATAACAACTCCTAAGCCAATTTATTATAGGTCAACACAATTATCAGCAAAGTATGTGTTTGTGTTTATGTGTTCAAAGGATTACTCTAGGAACTGAGGCCAGATTGAGAAGACTGCCTTTAATCAGAGGCCAAATTAAAATTTTGCCTGCTGCTATGGCATTTTTTAAAGCATTATTCAAATGCCTCTAACGTAATTGTTGAAGTGAATGTTCACGCTTAATTTGAATACTGCTTAGATCCACAGGGAACCCCCAAAAAGAAAAAAAAAATCATAAAATGTCAGCCTTACACAGTAAAGCTACCAGGGCTGATGCTTAAATTTAAGATTGGTTCAGACATCCTGCTGAAGCACCAAATGTTTTTTCTAGGAAGCCAGCAATATTGTGTTTAACACCTAAAAATAATCTCCTTGGCCCAAATATCCTTAAATTATTGAAAAATGTATGCATTTTCTTTGGAAGGAAATAACAAAAATCCGGCAGAGGATATAAAAAGGAATCCTGCCGATTGAAAATAGTTTTTAAAGTGCTTCCAGGAGGACCTTCAAGATGGCAGAGAAGTAAGCCGTGGAGATCGCCTTTCTCTCCACAAGTACATCAGAAATACATCTACAGGTGGAACAACTCCTACAGAACACCTACTGAATGCTGGCAGAAGACCTCAGACTTCCCAAAAGGCAAGAAACTCCCCACATGCCTGGGTGGGGCAAAAGAGAAAAGGAAAAACAGAGACAAAAGAATAGGGATGGGACCTGCACCTCTGGGAGGGAGCTGTGAAGGAGGAGGAGTTTCCACACACTAGGAAGCCCCTTCACTGGTGGAGTCGGGGGGGTAGCCGGGGTGGGGGGAGCTTTGGAGCCACAGAGGAGAGCACAGCAACAGGGGGCGAGAGGGCAAAGCAGAGAGATTCCCGCACAGAGGATCGCTGCCGACCAGCACTCAACAGCCTGAGAGGCTTGTCTGCTCACCCGCCGGGGCGGGCAGGGCTGGGAGCTGAGGCTTGGGCTTCGAAGGTCAGATCCCAGGGAGAGGATTGGAGTTGGTTGCGTGAACACAGCCTGAAGGGGGCTAGTGCCCTGAAGGCGACTAGCTAGGGAGGGAGTCCGGGAAAATGTCTGGACCTGCCTAAGAGGCAAGAGACCATTGTTTCAGGGTGCACGAGGAGAGGGGATTCAGAGCACTGCCTAAACGAGCTCCAGAGAGGGGCACGAGCCGTGACTATCAGTGCGGACACCAGAGACGGGCATGAGATGCTAAGGCTGCTGCTGCAGCCACCAAGAAGCCTGTGTGCGAGCACAGGTCACTATACACACCTCCCCTCCCAGGAGTCTGTGCAGCCCGCCACTGCCAGGGTCCCGTGGTCCAGGGCCAACTTCCCAGAGAGAACATACGGCACGCCTCAGGCTGGTGCAATATCATGCCGGCCTCTGCCACTGCAGGCTCGCCCCACATTCCGTACCCCTCCCTCCCCCTGGCCTGAGTGAGCCAGAGCCCCCTAATTAGCCGCTCCTTTAACCCCGTCCTGTCTGGGTAGGGAACAGACGCCAGAGGACGACCTACATGCAGAGATGGGGCCAGATACAAAGCTGAGCCCCGGGAGCTGTGCAAACAAAGAAGAGAAAGGGAAATCTCTCCCAACAGCCTCAGGAGCAGCAGATTAAATCTCCACAATCAACATGATGTAACCTGCATCCGTGGAATACGTGAAGAGACATGAATCATCCCAAAATTGAGGTGGTGGACTTTGGGAGCAACTGTAGCCTTTGGGTGTGCTGTATGCGACTGACTAGTTTCTGATTTTTATGTTTATCTTAGTATAGTTTTTAGTGCTTGTTATCACTGGTGGTTTGTTTATTGGTTTGGTTGCTCTCTTCTTTTTTTAATTACTTTTTAAATTTTTTTATTTTAATAATATTTTTTAATTTTAATGACATTTTATTTTATTTTACTTTATATTTCCTCTCTTTCTTTTTTTGCTCTCTTTTCTTCTGAGTCGTGGGTCTGACAGTGTCTTGGTGCTCCGGCTGGGTTTCAGGCCTGAGTCTCTGAGGTGGGACAGCTGAGTTCAGGACATGGGACCACCAGAGACCTCCCAGCTCCAAGTAATATCAATCAGCGAGAGCTCTCCCAGAGATCTCCCCCTCAACGCTAAGACCCAGCTCCACTCAATGACCAGCAAGATCCAATGCTGGACACCCTATGCCAAACAACTAGCAAGACAGGAACACAACCCCACCCATTAGCAGAGAGGCTGCCTAAAATCATAATAAGTTCACAGAGACCCCAAAACACACCACCGGACGCAGCCCTGCCCACCAGAAAGAGAAGATCCAGCCTCATCCACCAGAACACAGGAACCAGACCCTCCACCAGGAAGCCTACACAGTCACTGAACCAACATTACCCACTGGGGGCACAGACCAAATAAAATGAGAACGACGAACCTGCAGCCTGCGAAAAAGAGACTCCAAACATAGTAAGTTAAAGCAAAACCAGAAGACAAAGAAATACACAGCAGATGAAGGAGCAAAGTAAAAACCCACCAGACCAAACACATGAAGAGGAAACAGGCAGTCTATCTGAAAAAGAATTCAGAGTAATAATACTAAAAATGATACAAAATCTTGGAAATAGAATGGAGAAAATAAAAGCAACGTTTAACAAGGACCTAGAAGAACTAAAGAGCAAACAAACAATGATGAACAACACAATAAGTGAGATTAAGAATTCTCTGGAAGGAATCAATAGCTGAATAACTGAGGCAGAAGAATGGATAAGTGACTTGGAAGATAAAATACCAGAAATAACTATTGCAGAGCAGACTAAAGAAAAAAGAATGAAAATAATTGAGGACAGTCTCAGAGACCTCTCAGACAACATTAAACGCACCAACATTTGAATTACAGGGGTCCCAGAAGAAGAAGAGAAAAAGAAAGGGACTGAGAAAATATTTGAAGAGATTATGGTTGAAAACTTCCCTAATATGGGAAAGGAAATAGTCAATCAAGTCCAGGAAGCACAGAGAGTCCCATACAGGATAAATCCAAGGAGAAACATGCAAGACACACATTAATCAAACTATTAAAAATTAAATACACAGAAAAAATACTAAAAGCAGAAAGGGAAAAACAACAAATAACATACAAAGGAATCCCAATAAGGTTAACAGCTGATCTTTCAGCAGAAACACTGAGAGACAAAAGGCAGTGGCAGGACATATTTAAAGTGATGAAAGGGAAAAAACTACAACCAAGATGACTCTACCCAGCAAGGATCTCATTCAGATTTGACATAGAAACTAAAACCTTTAGAGACAAGCAAAAGCTAAGAGAATTCAGCACCACCAAACCAGCTTTACAACAAATGCTAAAGGAACTTCTCTAGGCAAGAAACACAAGAGAAGGAAAAGACCTACAAAAACAAACCCAATATAATTAAGAAAATGTTAATAGGAACATAAGTATCGATAATTACCTTAAATGTAAATGGATTATGCTCCAACCAAAAGACATAGACTGGCTGAATGGATACATAAACAAGACCCATATATATGCCGTCTACAAGAGACCCACTTCAGGGACACATATAGACTGAAAGTGAGGGGATGGAAAAAGATATTCCATGCAAATGGAAATCAAAAGAGAGCTGAAGTAGCAATTCTCATATCAGAAAAAATAGACCCTAAAATAAAGACTATTACAAGAGACAAAGAAGGACACTACATAATGATCAAGGGATCAATCCAAGAAGAAAATATAACAATTGTAAATATTTATGCACCCAACATAGGAGCACCTCAATACATAAGGCAAATGCTAACAGCCATAAAAGGGGAAACTGACAGTAACACAATCATAGTAGGGGATTTTAACACCCCACTTTGACCAATGGACAGATCATCCAAAATGAAAATAAATAAGGAAACACAATCTTTAAATGACACATTAAACAAGATGGACTTAATTGATATTTATACAACATTCCACCCCGAAACAACAGAATACCCTTTCTTCTCAAGTCCTCATGGAACATTCCCTAGGATAGATCATACCTTGGGTCACAAATCAAGCCTTGGTAAATTTAAGAAAATTGAAATCATATCAAGTATCTTTTCTGACAACAATGCTATGAGACTAGATATCAATTACAGGAAAAAAAAACTGTAAAAAATACAAATGCATGGAGGCTAAACGATACACTACTTAATAACCAAGAGATCACTGAAGAAATCAAAGAGAAAATCAAAAAATACCTAGAAACAAAGGACAATGAAAACATGATGACCCAAAACCTATGGAATGCAGCAAAAGCAGTTCTAAGAGGGAAGTTTATAGCAGTACAATCCTACCTCAAGAAACAAGAAACATTTCAAATAAACAACCTAACCTTACACCTGAAGCAATTAGAGAAAGAAGAACAAAACAACCCCAAAGTTAGCAGAAGGCAAGAAATCATAAAGATCAGATCAGAAATAAATGAAAAATAAATGAAGGAAACAATAGCAAAGATCAATAAAACTAAAAGCTGGTTCTTTGAGAAAATAAACAAAATTGATAAACCATTAGCCAGACTCATCAAGAAAAAAAAGGGAAAAGACTCAAATCAACAGAATTAGAAATGAAAAAGGAGAAGTAACAGCGGACACTACAGAAATACAAAGAATCATGAGAGATTACTACAAGCAACTATAAGCCAATAAAACGGACAACCTGGAAGAAATGGACAAATTCTTAGAAAAGCACAACCTTCCAAGACTGAACAATGAAGAATTAGAAAATATAAACAGACCTATCACAAGTAATGAAATTGAAACCGTAAATAAAAATCTTTGAACAAACAAAAGTCCAGGACCAGATGACTTCACAGGAGAATTCTATCAAAACGGTATTTGTTCGGACATATTTGACAGATATCAAATTCTATCTATCTCTATTTAGAGAAGAGCTAACACTTATCCTTCTCAAACTCTTCCCAAAAATTGCAGAGGAGAAACACTCCCAAACTCATTCTACAAAGTCACTATCACACTGATACCAAAACCAGAAAAAGATATCACAAAAAAAGAAAATTATAGACCAATATCACTGATGAATATAGATGCAAAAATCCTCAACAAAATACTAGCAAACAGAATCCAACAGCACATTAAAAGGATCATACACCATGATCAAGTGGGGTTTATCCCAGGAATGCAAGGATTCTTCAATATATGCAAATCAATCAATGTGATACACCATATTAACAAGTTGAAGGATGAAAACCATATGATAATCTCAGTAGGTGCAGAAACAGCTTTCTACAAAATTCGACACCCATTTATGAAAAAACTCTCTAGAAAGTAGGCATAGAGGGAACTTACCTCAACATAGCAAAGACCATATATGACAAACCCACAGCCAACATCGGTCTCAATGGTGAAAAACTGAAACCATTTCTGCTAAGATCAGGAACAAGACTAGGTTGTCCACTCTCACCACTATTATTCAACATAGTTTTGGAAGTTTTAGCCACAGCAATCAGAGAAGAAAAGGAAATAAAAGGAATCCAAATCAGAAAGAAGAAGTAAAGCTGTCACTGTTTGCAGATAACATGATACTATCCATAGAGAATCCTAAAGATGCTACCAGAAAACTACTAGAGCTAATCAATGAATTTGGTAAAGTAGCAGGATACAAAATAATACACAGAAATCTCTGCCATTCCTATACACTAATGACGAAAAGTCTGAAAGAGAAATTAAGGAAACACTCCCATTTACCACTGCAACAGAAACAACAAAACAACAAAATACCTAGGGATAAACCTACCTAAGGAGACAAAAGACCTGTATGCAGAAAACTATAAGACACTGATGAAAGAAATTACAGATGATACAAACAGATGGAGAGATATACCATGTTCTTGGATTGGAAGAATCAATATTGTGAAAATGACTCTACTACCCAAAGCAATCTACAGATTCAATGCAATCCCTATCAAACTACCAATGGCATTTTTCACAGAACTAGAACAAAAAATTTCACAAGTTGTATGGAAACACAAAAGACCCCAAATAACCAAAGCAATCTTGAGAAAGAAAAACGGAGCTGGAGGAATCAGGCTCCCTGACTTCAGACTATACTACAAAGCTACAGTAACCAAGACGGTATGGTACTGACACAAAAGCAGAAATATAGATCAACGGAACAGGATAGAAAGCCCAGAGATAAACCCACGTACATATGGTCACCTTATCTTTGATAAAAAAGGTAAGAGGGCTTCCCTGGTGGCGTAGTGGTTGAGAGTCCACCTGCCGATGCTGGGGACACGGGTTCGTGCCCCGGTCTGGGAAGATCCCACATGCCGCGGAGCAGCTGGGCCTGTGAGCCATGGCCGCTGAGCCTGCACGACCGGAGGCTGTGCTCCGCAACGGGAGAGGCCACAACAGTGAGAGGCCCGTGTACAGCAAAAAAAAAAAAAAAAGAGGTAAGAATATACAATGGAGACAAGTCATCATCTTCAATAAGTGGTGCTGGGAAAACTGGACAGCTACATGTAAAAGAATGAAATTAGAACCCTCCGTAACACCATACACAAAAGTAAACTCAAAGTGGATTAAAGACCTAAATGTAAGGCCAGACACTATAAAACTCTTAGAGGAAAACATAGGCAGAACACTCTATGACATAAATCACAGCAAGATCCGTTTTGACCCACCACCTAGAGAAATGGAAATAAAAATAAACAAATGGTACCTAATGAAACTTAAAAGCTTTTGCACAGCAAAGGAAACCATGAACAAGATGAAAAGACAACTCCCAGATGGGAGAAAATATTTGCAAATGAAGCAACTGACAAAGGATTAATCTCCAAAATTGACAAGCAGCTCATGAAGCTCAATATCAGAAAAACAAACAACCCAATCCAAAAATGGGCAGAAGACCTAAATAGTCCTTTCTCCAAAGAAGATATACAGATTGCCAACGAACACATGAAAGGATGCTCAACAGCACTAATCATTAGAGAACTGCAAATCAAAACTACAATGAGTTATCAACTCACACCGGTCAGAATGGCCATCATCATAAAATCTTCAAACAATAAATGCTGGAGAGGGTGTGGAGAAAAGGGAACCCTCTTGCACTGTTGGTGGGAATGTAAGTTGATACAGCCACTATGGAGAACAGTATGGAGGTTCCTTAAAAAACTAAAAATAGAATTACCATATGATCCAGCAACCCCACTACTGGGCATATACCCAGAGAAAACCACAATTCAAAAAGAGTCATGTACCACAATGTTCATTGCAGCTCCATTTACAATAGCCATGACATGGAAGCAACCTAAGTGTCCATCAACACAAGAATGGATAAAGAAGATGTGGCGGGCCTTCCCTGGTGGTGCAGTGGTTCAGAGTCCGCCTGCTGATGCAGGGGACACGGGTTCGTGCCCCAGTCTGGGAAGATCCCACATGCCGCGGAGCGGCTGGGCCCGTGAGCCATGGCTGCTGAGCCTGCGCATCCGGAGCCTGTGCTCTGCAACGGGAGAGGCCACAACAGTGAGAGGCCGGCATACCAAAAAAAAGAAACGAAATTGAGTTATTTGTAGTCTGGTGGATGGACCTGGAGTCTGTCATACAGAGTGAAGTAAGTCAGAAAGAGAAAAACAAATACCGTATGCTAATACATGTATATGGAATCTAAAAAATAAACATTGTTCTTAAGAACCTATGGGCAGACAGGGATAAAGACGCAGACATAGAGAATGGACTTGAGGACACGGGGAGGGGAAAGGGTAAGCTGGGACGAAGTGTTAGTGTGGCATTGACATATATACCTTACCAAATGTAAAATAGATAGCTAGTGGGAAGAAACCGCATAGCACAGGGAGACCAGCTCGGTGCTTTGTGACCACCTAGAGGGGTGGGATAGGGAGGTTGGGTGGAGACGCAAGAGGGAGGAGATATGGGGATATATGTATACGTATAGCTGATTCACTTTGTTATAAAGCAGAAACTAACACAACATTGTAAAGCAATTATACTCCAATAAAGATGTTAAAAATAAAATAAAAATAAAGTGCTTCCGTCCAGTAATGAGAAGTCAAAGAAATCACAAAATACTTTCAAGAACAATATGCTGAATTGCCCTCTGACCCAGAGACCATTTGATCCTATGTTGGCTTTTGCTAAATATTTGTTTCATGCTTTTATTTAACTGTTCACTGATACTTAACCCCTCCCTCATTTAGATTATAAAGCATGTTGCAGGTCTATATCCTACAGTTCTTTCAACACACCAGGGTGCCTAGTTCATGCCTGAGATCAGAGAGGGTACTAAACAAGCATGCTGTCCAAATCTATGAATAAATAGTGAATGTCCTCAGTCCTCTCAATTATTCCATTCCAGCTATGCTAATCACAGAGCCTGATGAGTCCTTGGCTTTGGTATCACGTGGCAAGTGCACACCCAACAGCCATGCTCCCTTCGTCCCTGCAGGCTGTGTGCCTAGTCCCTGGGAACTAATCCTGGTTGGTCTAAGCCAGTCATGGCAGTAGCATTCCTCTTGCCTAGGAATTGGTCTAAGAGGGGATATATATGTATATGAGACTTATGTCTGGCCAATTAGATGAATGAGGTGTTAAAGGAACATGCACTAGAGATTTCAGGATAGATTTTCCTCCCCTGTAAAAGAGAGAGACGGTTCTACAGGAGAAGCCCCTGTTTGCCCCCTTGGCTACTTTTCTAATTTAGATGGTGTCTTTGAGAATATGATGTTTGGAACTGAAGCAGCCATCTTGAGACCATGAGACAAGTTTGAAGACAAAAAGTCCTTGCTGAGTCTATGCCAAGGATGTTAGGAGGATGGAAAGAATCTGGGGACTTGATAAAATAACTGAGCAGCTAAGCCAAGCATGAGATCACTTGCCTCCACATTCCTTATTATAAAAACAGAAGCTGCCCTTACTCTTGGACCTCTTTGGTCAGAGTTGCTGTTACTTGCACCTGAAAGCATTCTATCTGATTCATATTACTCTCACGAAAATTAGAAGTAATTATGTCTCCTCTCTTCTTCCAGGAAGGGCCATATGATATAATGGAGAGAACCTCTGTTTTGGAGCCAAAGACACTCTCATCAGTCAGAATTCCAGCTGAGTAACCCTGAGCAAGTTTTTTAACTTTCAGAGTTTCAGCTGCATCATTAACTGTAAAATGTAGATAGCAATGCAGATTTCATAAGCTTACTATTATAGAAAGTAAAAAATAATTTGCACATAAGTTACTCAGTCTGGCACATAGCAGGTGCTCAATAAATGCTAACTGCCTTGCTTCCTTTCCCTCCATGTGATCCCTGTGTGGAGTAGAAGATTCAGTTAATTTTTTGTACATAGGGAAGCACACCCCTATGGAAATGTCAAGAAGGAATGATTTCTCACTGTCTTTCTCATTTGAAGACAAGAGCAGGGATAGGGACGGCTGTCTGTGTGGGAGAGAGGCTGCAGCTCAAAGAACAGCTTATGACGAGCAGGCCGATCTATGCTGCTTGCACACAAACAAATACCCTAATTTCGTAGCTGCAACACCCTTTTGTTGAGTCTGGTGCCTTCTGCAACTCAGCTTCCCTGTAAAACATCTGCTCGAGGCCTCAATAGAGGCCCCCTCTTCTGAGCTGCTTCAGGCCAGGAGAGTCTGTTCCCCAAACTGCCCACAGCTGGGAGCCTCTGAAGTGTGGACTCCACTGCTCAGTTGGCAGTGATCCTGAGTGAGCGTGCGTGCCTGGGAGCCTCGGGGTGCCATGGGCCTGTAGAAAAGCAGCAGGCAGTCTGCAGGCCGTGTTCCAAAGCTGACTTTGGACACACACGTGGACACACCCAGGACACATGCCTTCCCTGGACACACAACCAGATATGGCCCCCCACACACGTACACACAAACACACACACACACTTCCCAACCCTGGTGAGTAGGCACAGTGACAGCCACCCTCTGGAGAGCTGGAAGCCTATCTGGGACCACACACCCTCTTCCCTCCCTCCTGAAGTCAGGAGACAATGTTAGTCTAACTCACCAACTCACCTGCAAACCCCAGCCTGAGAGGCAGGGCAGAATAGTGGTTAAGGGGCTCTACCCCCAGCTCCAGGAATTACAACTTACATGACGTTGAACCAGTTATCCAAATTTTCTTGGGTTCTTTTTCTCTCATCTGGAAAATGCAGGTAATAATAGAATTGTGATGATGTGTCTAAATGTTCCAGCACTGTGTTTGGCGTGTGGTATGTGCTCAGCAAAACAGACTAAGTCCCAAAGCATACTTAGGAAGAGACTGCTCCTCCCACCAGAGGACCACTCCAAGGTACAGCCCATACAACCTGCCACCTTAACAGGCCAGAGCTCACAAGACTAACACGTCCACCAGCCCAAACTATTTGTCAAACACCTCCTATGTGTATGCAGTTGGGATTCAACAGTGAACAAAGATCCTTGAAAGCTTACAGTCCAAAGGAAGAAACAAACTCTAAGACAAAATCATAGCCTTGAATTGCGATAAGTGCTATGAGGGAAAAGAAGGAATGTGGGCAGTGGGGGTGGGAGTACCATTTTATCAGGAAGTCAGATAAGACCTCCTGCTGAGAGAATGACAGGTGACCATGGAGGAGCTCAGTGACCCTCCAATGTTGGTTGGATGAGTAAATGCCCCCTACCCCAGAGGTGGCTCTGACAGTAAGATGAGTTCTCAGGGCAGAAGATGAAGAGCTCTGATGATGATACACTCAGGCCCTACAACCTCACTTCCTGAGGGACAGTCAGCCCGGTCTCGCTCCTCTCTCCCCCTAAGTGTTCTGAACGTTCTCATAAGGTATCTGGTACCATAGCACCAGGCGATGCAGCACCGGGCTTTGATGATCATATGTGTCCTAGAATCTTAGAATTCAGGCTACTTGATACTGAAGCTCAAGGCACCTCTCCCCTAGATCCGCTCCTTGGATTCCATTCTGCAGGGCACTCTCTTGTCCAGCTTCTTTTCAGTGACATCATTCTTTTAGAGACTGACTTTGTTCTAACCCAATTTTTTGAAGTCATTTGAATTCAAGGGACCTCTTAGCAGATCTCAGACTATTATACACATTCATGTATAAAGACAGAGAAAGAGCCCAGGAAAGTCATTACCAGAATAACATCGGCTTGGCTTTTTGTTTTCTATTATAGCCCTGTGTGCTGTGGAATATTACTAAAGCACAGCATACCTAGTACATTTCCAACATTCTTCACTTGCTTTCCAGCTCACTTCCATTTTCCTACTTTATTTCCAGTATGCTGTGAGAGTAATTTAGTGCACTTTTTGCCTGAGGCTTTGTGCAGATAATAGCTTCCTTCCCCCACTATCCTTTAATCCATTTGTATTAGGTTCATGCTTCTCCTTCACCTGAAATTATTCCCAGTCTCTGCTCCTGGGCATTTCCAACCTCTCTGTAATTTGTCACCGATGCCTTCATGAATCATTAAGGACCATTCATTTGCTCACTTGTTCAGTACTTCATGAGCACCTACTATGTGTAAGCCCTTGAGCTATGGGAATGCGAAAATGATTAAGACACACTGTTAATTACTATTCTGTGGTCTCAAGGATCTCATAGTCTCTGGTGGGAGCAGACAGGGAAACAGACAAGAACAAGACACTCCATTAGGTACTATGAATCGAAGTATGAACAAAATACTGTGGAAATAAAGAGAAGGGAGGGACTAATTCAGCCCTGAAAGATTAAAAACTACAGCCCAGACAAAAATATCTGAGCTGTATCTAAGCACCAGAGAGGGTGCACGAGGGTGTTCCCCCTAGCAAATGGTGTGTGCCAATGTGCAGGGCGTGAAGCAGCACCATGGTGTCCACAGAACCCACAGTGGTTCACGCCGGCTGGTGCACAGCACGTGGGGCAATGGGAGAAAATCAGGGACAAAGATGAGAGGAGTGTGCTGAAAGTGAGTTTGGAGCAAAATGCGGGTCAATTATGTAGCCAAATGAAAGATGACTGTAATTTTAAGACATTAAATACATAAAATTCCACAAGTCCATAGTGACAGTAAACAGAAAATAAAGAAAAACATGTCCTTATTTGAAAGCATTAGAGGTGATTATTATATGCCAACTTCTGATTCTAAAAACTGACAACTAAAGGGGACAAGTTAAGCACTTATACTGCCTTTTCAGAAGGACGTATAGTTCATCACCAGATGATGAGGGTAAGGTCTTCCTTATAGAATACCAGCTAAGAAATGTGAAGGAAATGCCAAATTTAGAAAATCACTATTTTGTAACCCACGGAGGAATATCTGATTTGGGCAAATACCATCAATGGCTGCTAAAACCTTGGGATGAAAATTTAAGAGAACCGGATATTCTCACAGTGACCAAGTACCATCTCAGAGATTACCTGCTGATTGGAAGAGGAAAACCTATCTTTACAAAGGAAAGATCTAGTGATCACCATCTTAACTAAGAGATCAAACTAACAGCATGATAGCGGGACAACCTGTCATATACCTTCTGAAGTGACGTCTTATTAAGCACACACCTCATTTACACAGTATCCTTGCCAAAGGTGTTTCATCCAAATCCTCAGTTTTCAAGAAGTACAGAAGACAGAGAAAAAAGTTAAATTACCCCAAGAAGCAGCAATCAGACAAATCCAGAATGTGGAACAGCCTATAAGACAACTGGCCTAACTTGTTTAGAAGTTCAATGTCATGGGGGAAAAAAACTGACTGGATTATTCTTGTTTTAAAAAGAATGAAAAACAGCAAAATGCAATGACTGAACATTATTAGATCTTGCTTTTAAAACTGGGCTTCCCTGGTGGCGCAGTGGTTGAGAGTCCACCTGCCGATGCAGGAGACATGGGTTCGTGCCCCGGTCCGGGAGGATCCCACATGCTGTGGAGCGGCTGGGCCCATGAGCCATGGCCGCTGAGCCTGCGCGTCCGGAGCCTGTGCTCCGCAACGGGAGAGCCCACAGCAGTGAGAGGCCCGCGTACCGCAAAAAGATAAAATAAAATAAAATAAAATAAATAAAAATAAAAACTTTAAAACTAATACTATAAGATAATCTCGGGAGCAATGGAAAATTCTAAATACAGCCTGGATACTAGACGTTATTCGGGAACTGTAACTTTCTGCAGTCTGATCATGGTTTTGTGATTGTGTAGGACAGTAACCTTATGTTTTTTGAGATACATGCTCAAAAGGGGTGAAACAACCAATTATTTTCAAGTGGTTCAGCAAAATATAAACATACAGACACATGCATAAACGAATATGGCAAAAAGTTAAAAATTACTGAACTTAAATGGTAGGTATATAGGTGATCACTGTACTGTTCTATCAACTTTTATGTGAATTTTCATAATAAAGAACTTCGAAAGAAAAAAATGTAGGGTCAGATAACGAAGGGCCAGTCATGAGCTTCTTAGGATTTTGGACCTTACTCCTGAAGGCTCTGAACAGGTGATTGACAGGATCAAATTTACACCTTAGAAAGATTATTGGCTTAATGCATTCACTCCACTAGCATTTACCACCTACACCAAGCGTTGAGTGAACCCTGAGTTAGGAGCTGTGGGAGATAGGAACACCAAAAGGGCACTGCTGGCCAGAAAAGCATTTACCATAAACAGAGGTGAGACACAAAACACGGAGCACGGGTAGAGCTTCCTTGTCAGAAGAGGACGGGGAGAGCTGGGGAAAGCGCAGAAGCACATGCCTCCAGGTATTAAGTGGTGTTCCAGGTCACCAGCACAGCCACGCCACCCCAAAAAGGATGAACCTACAAGTGACTAAGATCTCCCAGCAATTCCAGACTTCTGATCTCTTATTCCTTGATGGCAGAACCCCACTCCCATGAGAGATGCTGAAAAGTGCCAGATTTCCTTGAAGAGTGTGGGAGTGTGACCCATTTCTGGCCCAAGGGACCTGACTCAGGTCCCCTGAAATCCACCAGGGACTACCAGCAAAGATTTTCTTCCCTGATAAAGACAGAGAGGACCCCTTTCCCCTCCTTCCTGGTTTAAGTGCAGCCAGATGAGGATGTGGTGCTTGGAGCTAGGGAACCATGAGGGGGACCCAGAGCCCTAATATCCCTGTGCTACTGAAGCAAGCCTGCAACTTCCTATCACCCAACTTCTTGTTATGGGAGAACTTCCTGTTATCTTTTTTTCAAATCACTCATATTTAAGTATTGATACTTAATAGCCCCAAACCTCACTCAGTCTCCATCCACAGCCATGTGCGTCTAGAACCAATCCTGACCCTGGGACACAGCAGTTAAAGGAAGCCTTGGCCACAGTCTAGGTCACCCAGGCCATCAAGTCACTGCCCCTAGTTGAACTCCAACAGCAGCTGCAGTGTGGGATGGTCAGGAAGGTTCACATTCACATGTCAACTCTGATTGACTGGCAGTGACTAAGGCACTATGCGGAGGGTTCTGATGCACCGTGTGAAGGGTGAAATACAGGTTCTGTGCAAAGAAGTGCCTAGATTACTGTGCCAGATACCTGCCCTGGCCTCACGTTTATCATCGCATGTATGCACGGAGTTTGGAAGCAGAAGACCTGAGTTTGAGCCCTGGCTCTATTGCTTACTGGTTTTGTGATTTTGGTCAAGTCACTTAACCTCCTCGAGCCATCTTATGGGATAATTGTTATCACTGATAATGAAAGTGAATGTGCTTTGTAAACCATGAAGCGCCATGTGTGGGAGTTATTTCGTCTTATATTTGTCAAACCTCAACTGAGGACCAGGTTGATAGGACGTAGGGAGAGGAGGAAGGAATTCAAGGTTCCAGCCTTGGACACCTCACCAGAGGGCGCTGATCCAGGCTAAAGCAGCAGGACTAACACAAGGTCAGAGTTTCAGGTGAAGGTGAATCAGCAGAAGTTGAGTTGTGAGCCTAAATGGTGAAATATAGTTGGAGAAGATGTCAAAAGCAGAAGTGAAGATGCTAAGGACAAAGAGATAGAAACCACAGACTGGAGATGGGATCTCTCTTTTTTTTTTTTTTTTTTACTTCTTCGTCACCAGAGGGATATGTCCCCACCCAGCGGTTAACAGTGGCTCCCCAAGGCTGAGGACCTCAAGGGGTAAGAGGGTAGAAGGAGTTTCCAAAATCTTCAGAGGGGCAAAGGGGGGTGTGGTCCCCTCCCTAGGTGAAGCCACCCCAGGGCAGCGTGCCTCCTTCCCTTGTAGAAAATCAGTGCAGTAAGACCAGAAGGGGAAGCCCAAAGTGTAAGAAGAGACAGTCAGAAGTAGATAGACTTTCGGTAAGCTACAGGTAGCAAGACCATTTATTTTTCTCTTCCCCCCTCCCCTATGGCATAGCACAAACTCACAACATTCCGAAAAAGCCCAGCAAGTAACAAGTTAAGAAATCAGAAGGCCTTTTGCAATAAAACTAGGTGAGAAAGGGGTAAGGGACTCTTAACAAGAATTACTCCAAGAAGCCCTTACTCTCCAGGTTATTAAGAGTCTAAATTGCCTTGTGAAGTCTGACCTAGAGGCCAGAGAATGATCCCCCATATGGATCTAAAACACCCGCCAGCCCCATGCAGGAAAAGGGGGAAAAAAAAAAAAAAAGATTGACGACAATTCCAAGCAAAACCTGAGAGGAAGCTGAGACCCAGAAGGGGGGCAGAGTTCAAAGCTGTATTTGTCCATCACTTTATCTCTAATGTCTACAACAGAGATGATGAATGAATGGGCCTCTGGGGCGGTGAGGAGCCTCAGATCGGATGGGCTCTGCAAGGTAGTGAAGGGAGGGGTGTGAAAGGGGCCTGGGAAGTGGAGGCTCCACGCCTGTGAAGAAGCAAGTGTGCGAGAGGAACTGGACAGAGCCCCTCCAGTTTGTAGCCCCAGAGGACTCTGCACGGGTCTCAAGAGGACGCTCACACCTGAAGGACAGGCTGCCCTTCATACCCTTTTGCACTCCACCTATCACAAATAGCGAGGCTCTGGGTGTTTAATTTTTTAGTTGAAAACATTCAAAATTGGGAGATTCTACATATTCTGATTCCCCCCATTCCTTTTTGAAGATGGAGCGACACTAGGCCTGTGGGCCCCCAGGTAAACGATCCGGCACTGCCCAACAGCTGCCCCAATTTACACACAACACCCACCTCTTCCCACTGCTCCCAGACACACACACAGGTAAGGCCGTGAAAACACAGAGAAGACGAGCACCTGTAAGCCCAGGAGAGAGGCCTTCAGAAGAAACTAACCCTGCCGACACCTTGATCTCAGACTTCTAAGCCTCCAGAACCGGAAATAAATTTCTGTTAAGTCATCCAGTCTGTGGTATCTTGTTATGGAAGCCCTAGCGAATTAATACATACATCCTTATGAAACAAATATGGGCCACTTCACAAATTTAATTACCAGCCTAGCCTTAAGGCATCTGAAAATACACTATGTTTTAAATTCATTCTTTCATTCAACATTTGAGCACCTACTATGCCCTGAACACTGCACATTTATTGATTCAAGCCCAGTATCTTATAAACCAATTTTATTTTCTTGTCATTTAACAACCCACTTCTGATTTCTTCTAACCATTTTCTGCTGGGAAGCTTTATGTGGCATTTGGTTGTCTGCTGCTGATTCTCCTGATTAATGGAAAATGGTCTTTGTCACGAATCTGTTACGAACGGTATCAGAAATCCTAGTTCTCAACTCTGGCTAGACATCAGAATCATCCGGGATGTTTTTAAAATACCTACACCTGGATCAGTCCCTTCCTCCATTCTGATTTAGTTGGTATTTGTGAGGAGCTCTGCCAGGACGTGTATATTTCTTTAAGCTTCCCAGATAATTCTGATGTGCAACCAAGACAGCACTGTTATTCTAGTTTGAAAGTTCCTTGAAGGTCACCTCCTTTGCTACTCAAAGTACAGCTCGCAACCTGCCAGCACCGGCGTCACCTGGAAGTGTGTTAGAATTGCAGAATCTCAGGTTCCACCCTGGACTACTGCATCAAAATTCATATTTTAACAGGATTCCCCACAAAATTCAGAGGTACTCTAAGATTTGAGAAACACTGGATTTCCACTAGAATTACCTGGAAAGCTTGTTAAAAACGAGACTGCCTGGCTTCTTCCCAGAACCACAGAATCGCAATCTCTGGTATGGGCTTGGGAATCAGAATTTTATATATGGTTAATGTAGCTAGTCACACATGGGCCTGAGGCTTAGGAATCACTCCCGTACGCCATAGCATACATCCCCTCAACTACCCAGCCTCTGCTTAACCTTCCAATTCTTTTTTAAAGATAAAAAAATATAACAGAGAAACAGGCTTTTATTTTTTCCATCACGCATGCAAACTTACAACTATTTAAACTGTTTCAGAACAAAGAAATAATTGCATTATTACCAGCGTGTCAATTACCAAGTAAGACAACCAGTTACTGATTACTGTTGGGAGGTTATTATCACAGAACACAGCAACAATTTCCAAATTATACTTTCAAGCCCAGAGTTATATTATGAGACCAGGACAAGCTGATAATTCTAATAGTCACACAAGTCTCCATCTTACACAGGAAAAAAGACTGATGCTCTGGTGAAAGATCTCAAGTAAGCACCTCATCAAAGACTGGTAAGTCTTTATCAACAAACAGTCTCTCTTTCCTTTTGTGGATGCAGGGAAAAGGCAGCATCCCCTTCATCTCTTTTTGAGACTTCTTGTTAATTCCGAAGACTTTCATTCTAAGGCCCACCTCTGGAACTTCATTCGTTAACACGAAAAGCAAAAAACAGACCTGATGTGATAATGATAGTGCACCCCACCACTATCACCACCAACACAGAGTCCCAATCTCCCAAAGCAGTCCTGGTTGAACTGGCACAGGATCTTGGACTTTTGATAAACAATACAGGCAGGGAGAGGGAGACACAGATGAAACCAGGTTGATCATAACTGATAACTGATGTAGCTAGGCGATGGGCACACGGGGTCCAGAGACCATCCTCTCCACTTCTGTGCATGTCTGAAAATGTCCATAACAAAGAAGAAGCTCAAAAAAAAAAAAAAAAAAGGCAGACCTGTACAGTTCTATTTTCCCATTAAGCAAAAAATGAGGAAAATGGTTAGATTTACTTAGAGACAAAATAAGCAGCATATACATTAATCTTCCACATACACAAGGCCACACCTAGAACAAAAGAGAAAGCATCCAAAGTAACATTATTCTGTTTTTGTTTGTTTCTATGATTTATAAAATCCACTAATGATGAGAGAGAGACTGGACAAAACTTTGGGCATACCCTCACCTAGGCATCGCATTTGCCCACAGCCCTTTAATTCTCCCGTCCCCACCCTGGGGAAGGTCCCTCCCCAGCCGCTCCAACACTGAGAGGCAGGCGTGTTCTCCCTGAGGCTCCTCAAGCCATTTCTATCTGCTCTTCCAGGCCCGCTCCACACCAGACTCATTCCCACTCTGTGTTTTTGCCCCAACTCCCCTGCCCAAAACACCCTCTCGACAGCTCTGAGTCAAGACCTCCCTAGCCCCTGGGGAACTCAGAACAAGGTCTTCCATAAGGAAAGGGACGCTGGTGGGTGGAGGGCAAGTGTAGACACAGTCCTACTTTCCCACCCTCAGGGATAAGGGGGAAAGAGGGCACAGGTGAGCCTGGGCAGGGAGGGCCCAGATCAGCTTTTACACCCACAGGAAATGAGCCTTGGAGATTCAGAACAGGTTCCGCCCACCCCCATCCCCATGCCCCAGGAGACAGCCTTGGGATCCCCCACCCTATAAACCAAAGCCTACTTCTACGGGTATTTGAGGGTAGAAGCCAAGAGAGCAAAGGACTGCTAAGGGTGGGAAAGCTGGGGAATGAGGTTCCAGAGGGCGAGAGGCTACCACAGAGGAGGAAACAGCAGGAGGCAACTGGGTCTTAAGGGACAGAGGAAAAGGTCGGAACAGGAGTAACCCTGGTTCACGACACTGCTGCCTGGGGGGTTATCATTCTAGCAGATGCACAGCCATGAAAAGAGTTTTCAATATCAGAATTATAGCGTGAACCCAGGAGTCGGGAGCAGGGTCT